>NC_052672.1:3469248-3816593 GCF_016802725.1 Solenopsis invicta
ATGTTCTTGACCGACACCTTTGAAATGTACCGCGTGGAGGCAACTGACCATTTAATGTAAACATGGACCATGTACTTGTCACTCTGTTTACATAAACATAATAAATCACACCGCGAGGAGGTGTGTATGACTGTACTTTTGAAATCGGAAATGTCTGTCATCACGAGGGGGATAAGCGATACGATGGCGAATATTTTGTGGGGTGTGCACGGCTATTTCCGCGGGGCCCGCCGCCGCCGCCGCCGCCGCCACCGCTCGTTATCCTCTAATAATTTTTTGGTCAAGGTGAATGCAAGAGAGAGAGAGAGAAAAGCGCTAAACAGCTCTTTCGGCTGTGCTAATAACGCGTTGAAGTATTATTTAGATTTGTTTACGTGAGCTCTCTTTCGTGCGCGGTTGTCGCCCAGTGGCATGTCTAATCTTGCAAGATATCTTTCTTAGTAAAGAGAAGCGCTGATAGTACGGCTTCTAATGACACGTGTAAATAATATTTAGATTTGTTTACGTGAGCTCTTTTTCATGTGCGGTTGCCACCCAGTGGCATGTCTAATCTTGCAAGGTATCTTTCTTAGTAAAGATAAGCTTTCTTAGTAAAGATAATCCGGCTGCTGCACGTTGAAACAATATTTAGATGATGCAAGAGAGAAGCGTTAATATTTCAATCGATTAAACAAAACTTATGTTTCGGTTATAAGTTTGGCGAATGTATTATACGATCAGTCTCGATGTGGACACCGAATCAGTCGTAATAGTTACTCTCTAAAAAAAATGGTTGATCATATTGAAGTTCACATTAAACGCAGTCAAAAATGGAGTTTGACGACGCAGTGTTTGATATAGACATAAATCTATTTATAGATTTTGATCTAGAAAAAATCGTGTACGTTCTCGATAATGTGTTTATGCCAGAAGAAGAAGAAGAAGAAACCGATGTTCCACGACGACGAGTATCGTCGATAAAATTCCTTCGCGATCGAGAATTAGGAATACGCGGAACTTGTGAACGTGCCGTGAGACAAGGTGTCATTATTAACTCAGAACGTGTTTGTAGATTGTCAGACTGCAGGAAAAGAAAATTGTATTTGCTCATACTGGACCATCTGTGCGCGTTTGATAATTGTAAAGAAAAGCAATTAAACAAATACCAGTGGGCAAAAAAAATTTACCAGAATATCTCTATATACGTTATCATTCTGCAGATTACGATTCCCGCTGGTCATGGACAGTGCATCAAATTTCTTGCAATAAACGTGTATACACCACCACCACAGAACTGCGACGATAAGCGCGAACCTGCAGTGATTAATTTATTTAATCGGTGGGTTGAAAAGAGAAATAGAGAGCAGGATGATCCTTGGTGGAGATACGCTATATCTCCTGATTTTTGTGAATTAAAATATATAAACGGACACTGTAACGTTCTAAGCGCACAGCGAATTTGCAAATCATGTAAACAAAATACGTGCAAGTGCTCCGAGAAAGCGTGTGATACGTACTAAAAAACTGAAAAAATGGAAAATAGTGAGCGAGTGGAACGTGAACTGCTCGAGCAATGCTTGCAGATTGCAAATTTAGCTGAATGTTTCGAGTGGTTGCAACGATGCGACGAGTACCTCGCGCAGCTCGAAGAACATTGTAGTGCCAAACGTCCTCGACTCGCCGTGGGAAAAAGACAATCACTTGTGTCAAGAATCGCGCGACTCAAAGGTGAAAAAGCGCAGTTAGAAAGACGTTTCATGCACGTTGGTGGCAATTATGCAAGTACTAGCGCTGATGATAAGAAATCGCTCGTATGACGCGAGATCGAGACCGCGTTCAAAAATCGCATTGTGACTGGCGCTGTTATTAACATTGATTATATCGAGCCGCGACATTTTTTGGAGGACGCCAGTGATTTTGTGATTGAGCGAGTGCAAGACGCTATCGCGAAACATGATAGTGTAAAAGTAAACACCGTATTTAATGGTGAATATGTTAATAATCATGATGAACGTAATATTAAAAATATCGTTACGAGGAACAATGAACTTTATCGATCGTCAAATTTGCGCGAGTGGTATGAGCAGAGTGTCGTCGATGTCACGTTGGCGATGCTCGACAAGTTCCAAGAACGCGATAGCGGTTGGGCTCTTACGCGAATACTGAATTTAACGGTAAACATTAATAAACATAATCCCATGCACGCGGGATGTTGCATCGAATTGCCGCGGGGAATAAAGAATAAACGTGCCGTGATTAATGTGCAATCGAAAGACAATGCGTGTTTCGCGTGGTCGGTAGTGGCCGCTCTGTACCCTGCCGAAAGAAACGCAGACCGGGAGTCGTCATATCCGCATTATTCGACTGTTTTAAATGTTAGTGACATAACATTTCCAATGAACATAAAAGACATTGGAAAATTTGAATGTTTGAACGACGTGTCGGTAAATGTGTACGGTACCGAATTCGACAGAAAAGAAAAGAAACTACGCGTATTCCCGATAAGGCTCACCAAGGATAAGAAGGAGAAGCATGCCAATCTACTGTACTTGGAAGATGAACGTGATAACAGCCTCGGCCACTTTGCGTGGATTAAGAACCTGTCACGACTAATCAGTTCACAGCTGAGCAAAAACGAACACAAGAAATTCATCTGTGATCGGTAAGTGTAATAATAAAATCTGTTAAAAAAATATTTATCACTTATAAAAATTGTTTTAATTTTAAAAATCGTCTTCTATTTTTATAGTTGTCTGCATTACTTTAGCTCTAAAAAAAAGTTGCAGTCACACAAAGTGGATTGTCAGCAATTAAACGACTGCGCCGTTCTACTACCGAACGAGGATAACAAGTGGCTTGAATTCGATAATTACAACAACAAGGAGCGTGTACCCTTTGTTGTTTATTCAGATTTGGAGTGCATACTGCGGAAGATTGACCTAGGAACAGAGAACACTTCAAATTTCTCGTATCAGCATCACGAGGTATTTAGTATAGCATATTATGTTAAGTGCTCATACGACGACGCGTTGTCAGAGTATCACTTTCGTCGCGATAACGATTGCGTCGTGTGGTTCGCGAAAGAACTCGAAAACCTGGCGCATAGCGTGAAAGCCAGAATATCCGCCAATGTTCCTATGGAATCATTAACTAAAGAGCAGCAAAAGGCATACAGTAACGCGAGGAATTGTCATATCTGTGAAAAACCGTTCGCACCGAATAGTATACGTGTGCGCGATCATTGCCATTTGACAGGGTCTTACCGTGGTCCAGCTCATTCAGATTGTAATTTAAATTACAAAAATTCATACGTTATTCCGATCGTATTTCATAATTTATCTGGTTACGATGCACATTTCATCATAAAAGAAATTGCCACCATGTTCGAAGGCAAAATCGATTTACTACCGATAAATAAAGAAAAATATATATCTTTTACCAAATATGTCGAAAATACTTGTGATAAACATAATTTTCAAAAATGCACGAAATTATATACGGCTACGGTTCATCGATTCGTACAAGTTTTTAAGTTCAAGTCTTGACAAATTGGCATCGTTTTTAAGTCTTGATAAATTAAAAATTTCTCATTTGGAATTTTCCTCGTTATCAAATGAAGACTTTGAATTGTTGACACGCAAAGGTGTCTTTCCATACGAATACGTGGATAATGTTGACAAACTGTATGAAACGCAACTGCCACCGCGTGAAACATTTTATAGTTCTCTTACCAAGCAGACGGTATCACAGACAGATTATGCTCATGCTCAGAAAGTTTGGCAGCGGTTCTCAATCAAAACCCTTGGTGAATACAGCGATCTATATCTCAAGACCGATGTCTTATTATTGGCTGATATTTTTCAAAACTTCCGCGAAAGTAGCATTAATAGTTATGGTCTTGATCCCGCGCATTATTACACATTGCCAGGCTACACTTGGGATGCAATGTTGAAACTAACACGCGTAAGATTTGAGTTGCTCACCGATATAGACATGATCTTATTTATAGAACGCGGTATACGCGGTGGTTTGAGTCAGTGCTCCGGTAGATATGCTAAAGCCAATAATAAGTACATGCGTTCTTACGATCCATCGAAACCATCGTCTTATCTAATGTATTTTGACATAAACAATATGTATGGTTTTGCGATGTGTCAACCATTACCATACGGTGAGTTTCAATGGATCGAAAACGTTGACAATTTTGACGTGAACGCGATCGCCTCGGACTCGCCCACTGGGTATGTGCTAGAAGTCGATCTTACATAGCCACAATGTCTGCACGATCGACACACTGACTTATCTTTCTGCCCTACACACGATAAACCGCCAGGATCACGGCAGAAAAAACTTCTCGCAACGTTGTACGATAAAAAGCGGTATGTGATACATTACCGTTATTTGCAACAATGCACGCGCAATGGGCTTAGCGTAACAAAAATTCATCGCGTATTACAGTTTGCTCAATCTCCAGGCTTCGCGATTATGTAGGATTGAACACAAAATTTAGAATGAGCGCAAAAAATAATTTTGAAAAGAATTTGTACAAATTGATGAACAACGCCGTGTTTGGAAAAACTATGGAAAACGTACGTAATCACGTAGACGTAAAATTATTGACAAAATGGGAAGGACGTTACGGTGCAGAGGCAATGATCGCTAAATTTTCACAGCCGCAGCGTCTTTGCGGAAAATTTAGTTGCCGTCTAACTGCGTAAACTCGAGGTGAAGTTTAACAAGCCGATTTATGTGGTTATGTGCATACTTGACATATCAAAAATCTGCTTGTACGAATTTCATCACGAATATATGTTTCCGCTATATAAAGACAAGTGCAAATTGTTATATTCAGATACTGATAGTCTTGTTTATTTCCTCGAGTGCGATGATATTTATTCAATGATGAAACGTGATATAGCGAGATATGATACAAGCGATTATCCCGCAGACAACCCGTACGGTATGCCTCTCGCGAATAAAAAAGTCCTCGGTCTAATGAAAGATGAAAACAACGGTGCGATCATGACCGAATTTGTAGGGCTTAGAGCAAAGATATACGCGATCAAAGTAGATGGTAAAAAGGATACCAAAAAAGCGAAAGGTGTGAAAAACAATGTAGTAGCGCGAACTATTACTTTTGAAGATTATATGCGATGTTTGAACGATGAAATAGAATTAACTTGTAGCCAATCGTGTATACGTTCGAAGCTGCATCAAGTGTTTATGGTTTCAGAATCCAAAGTGGCGCTCTCGCCATATGATGATAAAAGATACCTTGTTCCATCATCATCATTAACAAATACATTACTATGGGGACATTGGCAGATACAGTTATAATCATAAGATGTTCTCACATTTTTACAAATATTATGCATTTTAATCTTTTATTGTATTACATTTTTTTTATATTTCTTACACATTTAATATGCTAGTAATATTTTATATAAGTACGTTATTCATACTTTATACTTTGTATACGTTTTATATTCTGTATGCTTCATTTTATACATCTTATGTATTGTTTCATATATGTTACACGCTTAATATATATTTGACGTTTTATGAATAAGATATTTTGATATTTTTTCAAATTTTAGATATACGTTTTTTAATAAAAATTTTTATATGACATTTTGTATTAATAAGGATAGAAGAAGAATAAAGACCTAAAAATTGTTTGTATTCATTTTATATATTTTGTAAACGCTTATATGATATAAAATATATATACATATTTAATTGAAATAAATCAAATAACATCTTTTTTATTTATCCATGAGTTGTGCGAATCATCGAATCCCAGCCACTTGACGTAAACCTTGTTTCCTTTCTTCTTTATTATCTTCTCTACCAGATACACATTTGGATGAGTCGTGCGATGCAACTCGTACTCATAGAAGGCACCCGCTATTTGTTTACCGCGATAATCTTCCAGGAGATAAGTTACGGGATTAGTGCGCTGTACTTTAACGATCTTAAACACCTCGGTGGTCCAATTGGAGGTGTACCCCTTAGAGAATGTCGTTTTGTGCTTGCTCACGCGCACCGAATCGTTTACTTTGAATTTCGCGGGTCCCATGATTTTTATGTGAGAGTATACAGTGCCCAGGAGTTTTTCAGCAACTTCCGAATTAACGTCAACTGGTCGCATGCCGATAGTACGATGCCTGCGGTTGTTGTAATCCGACACCAGACGCGGCAGCTCGTTGACCCATTTGTGCGACCCGTTAAGTGTAAACATACGCCACATATCGTTCTTAAGTGTGCGATTCCATCTCTCTATTATCGATGCTTTTAAAACCGAATATGTAGAATAATGATTAATGTCATGCTTTTTCAAGACTTTTTGCACATCGGCGTTATAAAATTTCTTTCCCATATCCGTTTGAAAATTTTTCGGGCATCTTCCGCTCTCTCGAATTATCTTGGCGATTGCGTCAGCCGTCTCGCGCCCGGCCTTGCTCTTGAGCGGTATTGCCCAGGCGTATTTACTCAACGCATCGATGACGGTAAGTATGTAATTATGACCTCTATTATACTTTGAATAGGGACGCATCTCGACGATATCAGCTTGCCAAAGATCGTTGAATCCTTTGATTATAACACGTCTTCTAGGAAAATTGCGTCTAGCTGACGCGTGTAATTCTTCGACGATTCGTTGCCTCTCGGAGCTTATTGTTTTCTTCGATGAACTCATATTTCGGCGCGTAAACAAATTGCATTACGACTGACTCGTTTAGCGGTTACACGATGTAATTTATAATGTCGGCATTGCAAAGTTCCTCTACTTTGTTTAAAAAAAAAAACGTTTTTTCTCCATTTATCAGTATTTTCTGTCTTCCTTTAATAACTTTTTTTTGTCTTCCGGTTTCTGTCGATTAGATAATTTTTCATACTCATTCTTGACTCGATCTACGGCCATTCGATAACCATCCTTCACTCGTTCTTGTGTCTTTTCATAGCGATCTTGAGCCGATCGATAATTGTCTGACAACCGTTCTTGAAACGTCCGATTTTTATTTAAGAATCGTTCAAAGTCATTCGTTAAACGTTCGTAACCGTCTTTTCGACGTTCATTGCTGCTCATTTTTTTGTCGTCTATCGCACGACCTTCTCAAACAAAATCAACCTCTCGTCTGACTCGTTTCGTGGGTATACGATTTAATTTATAATTATGCCAGCTTCACGAAGTTCTTCCACGATGGACAACATCTCGTTTCCGTGAGCGTCGTTGCCCGCTCGATGTGAAGCGTCTAGCAATCGTAGATGATCTACTAATTCGTTGGGATCGTCCCAGTGCACGTAATCAATCGCGTTGTCGTTTAGTATCATAGCGCGAGGTAATCCCTTTCCGGATTTATTCGTTCTCTTTGGTGTAGATTCGATTGACATCAATGGTGCGATCACGTATCTATACTTGTATCCTTTGTTGCCTCGTAGCCGACTCTCCGCGGTGTAATTACGTCTATGTACGTTTGTAGTCAACAATATGCTCTTGTACTTTTGCAAATCGTCCTCCTTATAGAGAAAATCATCGGGGAGTCTCTTAAAAATCAACTCTAACAATCAACAGTAAAGACTAGGTGTGCCAGCGTATCGCACGCCATCGATAATTATGTTATCATTGATGTCCACGTCAAACTTTTTATTAACAAGCATCATTCCATCCTTGTCGAGACGAACACCATACACGGTGTCTATAATTTTCTCTTTTCCACCACCGCTGAAGAAATCTCCGATGTACTTTTGACCGAGCGGGCCTAAATGCTCAGACAACGTTTTTCGACCTTCCAACGTTTGCATCTGATGTTGAACAGACGTTCCAAACGAATCGTCTGTGGTTTCGAAAACGTTCTCGAGAGCCTTGTTAGTTAATGTTGCAGGACCAATCATCGTACGTGGTGTTGACGTTATCGCTGGTGAATCCATTGCGTCGTACGCTTGTTCTAAACGTTGCTTTTTGTTCGATGTTGCTTTCGACAATTCGTAAGATGCACCATCGTCGTCATCGTCGTCGCTCGGTCTTTTCTTAATTATTCTTTCTTCCTTGATTTCTTCTTTTCTTTTAATTGGCTGAGATTCCTCGGCAATCTGTTTCAGAGGTGCGACGATGGGCTTGAAACGTCTCTCCATTGCAATTTCCTCCTCGATCCTGTCGGTTTTTAAAGCGCGATGTTTCTTGCGGATCGCATCGCTCGTTTTTTCAATCTCCCTCGCGAGTTGCTCACGCTTGCGTATATCTTTGTTATTTTTTGCCATGTTAACGTTCAACGTTGACGTATCGATAATGACTAATCGTTTTGCGGTACCGCGAACTCGTTAAATCCTTTTCTGTATCATCCGTTACTAAGCGCGCTGTCCTTGTCTATCACTAGAAATCCATACTTTTGTTGCCAACAAGCGGCACAAAGCACAAAATTCGTCGTACGACATGTCGGTGTTTACGTGATCGTTGTAAACGTGTTTGAGGTTGGTACCATCCTGATTAAACAGAATTAGGAGATTGACGTTATCACGTATCAGATGTTTAGGTATCCTCGCGTACGTTTGACAAAGATAAAAGCAGTCGACATTCGAGTGGCGGCCCATTGAAAAGTATTCTCTCATCGCATCCTGCTTATCGCACGCAACGTCGTCGAAGACGAAGATTGAATTCGGAAGCGCCTCGCTCGGTGGAATAACGTCGCTATTATTGGAGAACGTAAAGTAGCCGATTTCATCGATCGATTTCAACAGATTTTCGAGATATTGATATTTAGGCTGCTGCAGCGACTTGGAATAAATATAAACATTCTCGAAACGTACACCATGCGGACTCTCGAGCAGGCTTATCAGAACATTAGTTTTGCCGCACGAAGATGGTCCCGCAATTATTGCGCGGATGGTACTCGGCAGCATTTCACCGTGTTTCTGCAACTGCGCGTTGTCCCCCATCATTCGTAATTTCTCGTCGCAGTTTGTGACGCGTATCGTCAGCGACTGCCGCACGAATTTCATGTTTCACACTAAACTCGCGTGACGCGTCGAGGGCCTATTTATAGATGTGTGAAATATTGAGTAGCTCAGTATCAAAAATGTTTCTCGCGCTGTCACATCCCAGCGATATTCTGGACCTAAGCGCTGAGCAGTTGCAATATATACCTAAAGTCGTACTGTTACGCGTGTACGGTAATTACATCGACCACGTTTGGGAACGGCTTCCGAAACATATACAGGTGGACCCGGTAGTTCAAACTTATCGTCGCTGCGACGAGCATTATAATCAACCTTGGCAGCGTACGCACATCGATGGCCCTGCACCGAGGATAAAAGATTGCAGCGAATGTCAGCGTCGAACAAAACCGGAAGTTTGCTGAATCGAGCGATAAACGCGCTTCCTTTCGAGTTACATATCCCCGGTTACCAGTTTTGCGGTCCGGGCACTCGGCTGAAGAAACGATTAGCCAGAGGCGACACGGGCGTAAATCCATTGGACGCAGCGTGCCGCGAACACGATATTGCGTATTCTAAAAGTAACGAACTCGTCGATAGACACGCTGCTGACGATATACTCGCAGCGTCAGCACGGAAACGCATTACCGCGAGAGACTCGACTTTGGGCGAGAGAGCCGCCGCTGCAGCCATCTGGGCAGCGATGAAGGCCAAGACTAAGATCGGCATAGGTATGAATGCAAAGACGAGAAAGAGGAAAACGACGACGACGAAAAAAAAAAAAACGAGTACTTCTGTCGGCAAAACAAGGCGGCATGTTACCGATTCTGCCAATGTTGGGCGTTCTAGGATCTTTGATCGGTGGAGCTGCAAATGTAGCGAAAGCGGTAAGCGCCCGCAAAGATGCGCGACGTCAACTTGAAGAACTGCAACGTCACAATCGCGCGATGGAACAAGGTCGCGGTCTATACTTGACACCTTATAAATACGGACGAGGAATTTATCTCGGGCCCTATAAACGCGGACAGGGCGTATCAACTAAGAGAAAAAAAAACGTCGAAAAGACGATAAAAATGCCTGCGGGCGTGACCACCGACGTGTAATTGAACCAGCTGGTGAGACGTATGCGCATACCGTATTTTAGAGGTGTGTACATGCGTAATGCTTTACCGACGAGTGGCGTACGTCGAAATGAGAGCGGTATCGTTAATTTGGACGATACCACGGGCCCTGGCACGCACTGGGTGGCTTACGCAAAGAGGGGCAACCGCGTTGTGTATTTCGACAGCTTTGGCAATCTTCGACCGCCTCGAGAGTTGGTGCGATATTTCGGAAGCAATGTTACGATAGAGTACAATCAAACGTCCTATCAGACGTACAATCAAAATTTCTGCGGACAAATGTGCCTGAGATTTTTACAAACTGTTGACTTTTAAAAAGATCGATGAGGTGTCGAAGAGTCTCAGTATTCGTCGAACGCTTTTTCCATCATGTCGTTTACGCTAACGCTAAGCGGAAAGAGCAGCGTTCTCGCTGCAAATTACTCTCCGGCGATAGATTTGACCGATGCCGAATACGAACTCGGTTTAACGCTTTTTGAAACTTATAACACGATACCGAACGTAAATGCCTCAAACAATAAATTTTATTTCGGCAAAGACGATGTGGAGATTACGATACCCGAGGGATCATACGAGTTGCCGGCCATTAACGAATTTTTGAAACGCGCAATCTCGCAGAAACGTCCACGACGCAACGCGCCAGATGCCGGTGACACGCTAGTTGTCCGCGGCGATATCGGCGTGATCAATGATGACAGCGAGGAAGCGATAGTGATTCGAGCTAATCATAACACGATGAAATGTGAAATTAAATGCGATTAGAAAATAAACTTTAACAAAGCCAACAGCATTGGATCGCTGCTGGGATTCTCGAAGCGTATACTGCAACCACGTAGATGGCACGAACCGGATATGTCAATTAATATTATGAACGTAAATATTATCCGCGTCGAATGTAGTATCACCGCAGGTGCATACAATAACGGTGCGTGTGTGTATACGATCCATGAATTTTTTCCGAGCGTGCCTTCAGGATATAAGCTCAGTGAAAGGCCTGCAACAGTCATTTACTTGCCAGTGATCATACGAAGCGTTACGGATCTTACCATACGCATTGTCGATCAAAACGGACGATTGCTGGATTTTTGAGGGGAGGAAATTACCGTCAGGTTGCACGTTCGAAAACGATAACGCGACACATGAGATGCTTGTGTTGAGTGGAGCTGAGCGAGCAAAGAGAGATAACGCATTCTTTACAAGACCGGTGACATCATCATCATCATCATCATCATCGATTGATAATCCGACTCGATCAAGTGAGAAGCGAAAGAAGCTCAGTGTATCAAACGTTAAATTTTTACAATCACTGGGATTCGCGGTACGACAATCTTGATTAAAAAAAAAAAAAGAAAAAATGACTGATATTCTAAATATCGGAGACGAGCCAATCTTTGACGATCGAATTGTCAAGATTGAGACCCATGCTTATTCGCCGTATGCAAACACAACGTACGGGCACAGCGACGAGATAAGAATATCCATACAGCAACAGGATTTGTATACATTGCCGTACGAGAGCTTTCTATATGTCGAAAGGAGGCTGACAAAAAAGAAGAAACCTGAGGAGGTCAGCGGTGACGTGGTTTTGGGAAATAATTGTGTTGCGTTTATGTTTGATGAGATAAGATATGAACTCGACGGTGTCGAGATTGATCGTAATAGAAACGTGGGTATAACTATGGGTATCACTCAAAAACTATGTAACGCTGTCATCCGAGAAAAGCGTGATTTTGCGAAATGCTGGCTGGGAAGAACAGTTGACTACCGCTGATGGCTACTTCAACTTTTGCATTCCGCTTTACGGGCTGTTGCGATTCTGCGAGGATTACCGTCGAGTAGTGATCAACGCTCGTCACGAATTGATCTTGATACGAGCGCGCAACGATAACAATTGCCTAAAGGGCAATTTAGCGGTAGAGCCTATGATAGAATTGTTTAAGATTCAGTGGCGAATGCCGCACGTAATACTGAATGAAATAAATAAACTTTCGATGCTGCGCACATTGGAGAGCGGACGATACCTCAGCATGGCTTTTCGCTCGTGGGATCTTTACGAGTATCCGCTTTTGCAACGTACGACCAAGCACTCGTGGGCTATCAAGACCGCCACTCAACTCGAGAAGCCGCGATATGTCATCTTTGCTCTGCAAACCGGTCGAAAAAACGTCATGTCCGAGGACACGAGCCGATTCGACCATTGCAATTTAATCAACGTGAAACTGTACTTGAACTCTGATAGTTATCCTTATGAAGATATGAATTTAGATATTAGTAAAAATAGATGGGCTATTCTGTACGACATGTATGCACGTTTCTGCAAAACTTATCTCGGATACGAGTATCTCGAGCCGAATCTCACAGTGACAAATTTTATACGTCACGGTCCTTTCATAATAATAGACTGTAGTCGGCAAGTTGAATCAATCAAGAGCGCAACCGTTGACGTGCGATTGGAATTTGAGACAAAGGATAACGTACCAGAAAATACTAGTGCCTATTGTTTGATAATACACGATCGCGTGATTCAGTACAATCCGTTGACAAACATTGTGCGCAAAATCACTTAATTCCACGCATATATATATTATACGATACATCGACGTAGACCACAGTCTTCGTTTCGACCGCGACATGTCCGTGCCGACGTTCGTGGATCTGCAAGGTTTCCCCCTTGGACGATTGAGAGGTTTCGTCGTAAAAGAATTTGCTGCTCTTAGAGGGGGAAACGTTCTCGCGCATTATATCTTTGACAGCCCCCAGCCATGGGATTGGCTGATGAAATCCGAAAGATCTTGCGCCTCCTGGCTCACTGCCATGCATCATGGGCTAAGATGGGGCACCGACGGGGAGGTTCCGTACCGGAAAGCGAGACAAGTGATTACAACTGCAGTATTGGGTACTGAAAATTTTGACAACAAGGAGATTGTATACGTCAAAGGACATGAGAAACGAGAATGGCTGGGAGAATTGATTCTGGACAGTCGGCGAGAGTACGCATACATCGAGAGCCTGGATGTGGATTATGAAGACGTGGATAATCTGAATAATCTAGATGATGCTAATACTTTTCAATGTGGGCAACACCGTACGAATAAACATTGTGCTTTACAAAATGTATTCAAACTTTACAATTGGTGGACACAATTGCATAAATAAACATATGTAATATACGAGATACATTATTTTTTTTCCCCTCCATTACATCTACGTTTCTCCAACGTTTTTTTCATGTTTCTCACGTTTAGTTTAACGTTTTTCATGTTTAGTTTAACGTTATTTCATGTTTTTTCACGTTTAGTTTAACGTTTTCCATGTTTAGATTAACGTTTTTTTCATATTTCACGTTTCATGTACGTCATGTTTCATGTACGTCATGTTTTACGTTTCATGTACATACGTCATGTTTCACGTTTCATGTACGTCATGTTTCATGTATGTCATGTTTCACGTTTCATGTACGTCATGTTTCATGTACGTCATGTTTCACGTTTCATGTACGTCACGTTTCATGTACGTCACGTTTCATGTACGTCATGTTTCACGTTTCATGTACGTAACGTTTCATGTACGTCATGTTTCACGTTTCATGTTTCTCACGTTTAGTTTAACGTTTTTCATGTTTAGTTTAACGTTATTTCATGTTTTTTCACGTTTAGTTTAACGTTTTTCATGTTTAGATTAACGTTTTTTTCATATTTCACGTTTCATGTACGTCATGTTTCATGTATGTCATGTTTCACGTTTCATGTACGTCATGTTTCATGTATGTCATGTTTCACGTTTCATGTACGTCATGTTTCATGTATGTCATGTTTCACGTTTCATGTACGTCATGTTTCACGTTTCATGTACGTAACGTTTCATGTACGTCATGTTTCACGTTTCATGTACATCTACGTTTCTCCAACGTTTTTTTCATGTTTCTCACATTTAATTTAACGTTTTTCATGTTTTGTTTAACGTTATTTCATGTTTTTTTCACGTTTAGTTTAACGTTTTTCATGTTTAGATTAACGTTTTTTTCATATTTCACGTTTCATGTACGTCATGTTTCACGTTTCATGTATGTCACGTTTCATGTACGTCATGTTTCACGTTTCATGTACGTCATGTTTCACGTTTCATGTACGTAATGTTTTATGTACGTCATGTTTCACGTTTCATGTACGTCATGTTTCACGTTTCATGTACGTCATGTTTCACGTTTCATGTACGTCATGTTTCACGTTTCATGTATGTCATGTTTCACGTTTCATGTACGTCGTGTTTCACGTTTCATGTACGTCATGTTTCACGTTTCAAGTACAACGTTGCCAGACCGCGAAAACGTGTCGTGACAAGTTCGAGCGATAACGATGATGATGAAATTGTTTGATAGAGGGGAAAAGTATCCCCCACTCCTTTACAATTGCAGAAGCTTTAATCCTCCTACAAACGTCGCAATTTATAATCAGTTTTGAATCAGTCGCTCGTTTGAACGGTTCTGAGACAACGCATCTCTCTCTCGGTATAAACAATGGCAAACTATTACGTTCCAATCCAGACTGAAGCGTGCGAGAGATCGTAAGTATCTTTATATTTAAATTACGTTTTATACATTTATTGTACGTTTTACTCATCTCTCCGTTTTTTTCAGCACGTCTTTGGAATCGCGGTATACGCCACGTATTTTGGGTAGAAGGTTTGCGCTAACATCAACTTCCTACAAATGGATTGATGTAGCGATCAACGTTGGATCTGTTTCCTGCTCCGTGGAGATATCGCTCGGCGATACACGCGGCAACCGGATCGTTCTACTTTATAAAACGTGGAGAGCTCTGTTAGATAAACGTGCGGATTTCGAGCGATTCGTCCAGTCAACCGAAGCACCATCGTTACCGATTCATGACCTTACCGTGCAACTCGTAAAACTGCGCGATGAAAATATTGTTAAATTATCGTTGCGCGATGCTTGTATTTACCTAAAACCTGCAACTATGTTATTTATATTCAACCTGGAACATTGTGTCGAGCACATGTATTATACGCTGCATCAAAGCATTGCAACTGCGACTGAGAAATTTAAACATTTTGTAACATTTTTGCGTCAAAACTTTGCCATGAACAAACCAGACGCGACAGAATTATTGCGCAAATTTTACGATAAGAGTTCGCAAATTGAGTGTGAATTAATAGCTTACGCTATTGATACTATTGTGAACGAAGCTTTACATGAACAATAAAAAAGGATTTTAAAAAACTCTTTAAAATGTATTTGAAAATCTATCCTTATCCATTGTTTCCTATTTTCTTAGTAAATAATATGCGAGATAGTAGACATTAAGGAGGCGCGCGAAAGAAACAAGCGTGGCGAGGTGGGGGAGACTAAACGCGCAAGCACACGCTTGACCATGTACGAGAAAATTGAGCGCCAGCGGGTGGCAGCGGCGGCGGCGGCGGCGGTGGTCTCCGCGGAAATAGCCGCGCACACCCCACAAAATATTCGTATCGTTTATCCCCCTCGTGATGACAGACATTTCCGATTTCAAAAGTACAGTCATACACACCTCCTCGCGGTGTGATTTATTATGTTTATGTAAACAGAGTGACAAGTACATGGTCCATGTTTACATTAAATGGTCAGTTGCCTCCACGCGGTACATTTCAAAGGTGTCGGTCAAGAACATGATCCTCGAATCGTTATCACTGTTTATTTAAACATTGATTACGCAGAACTACCGGTTAGGTTCATACACGTGTCCCCGATTTAATTCCCCTCTTGCCTCGTCCCGGTCGCGTGACATCGTCTCCGGTTAGACCCCCCGTGAAACCCGAAATATTCCCCCCTTCCCCGCACGCGGCACATTTCAAAGGTGTCAAATTTATTTAAACATCGGTCAAAAACATGGTTATCACTCAAATCGTTATCACTGTTTATATAAACATTGATTACGCAGAACTACCGGTTAGGTTTACACGTGTGCCCCCGTTTTAAGCCCCCCTCCCCCTCCTCCACCCGGTTTGGTCCACCCGCGGGACCTTATCGCTGGTTAGGTTCCCCCCGCGCGACCCGAAATATTCCCCCCCCTTCCCCGCACCCCCCTGAGATCCTTGAGTTTGAACCAGCCACTATATTCTACTGATAAGTAATGCAACACATTTTTTTTCTCAGAGCAGGATGGTTTTATTCAGGATTCAAATACACCATATTGTACCTCCCAATTCTTTGGCCATAAAACCCTATTTTTCGACTAATTTTTGTTCAATTCTATGGCTTTACGTCACCTTAATCACCTGTATAACGCCATGGTACCACTCTACTGGTTTGTGTCTGAGCCAAGTTCTTGCTGCATCAATAATTCCCCCATCATTGCTGTAGTGCTTCTCGTGGAATCCATCCTTCAGGGGTTCAAAGAGATGGAAGTCAAAAGGGGAAATTATTGATGCAGTAAGAACTTGGCTTAGATACAGACAGTAGAGTGGTACCATGGCGGTATACAGGCTCTCACATTAAGGTGGCGTATAGCCATAGAATTGAACGGAGATTAGTCGAAAAATAGGGTTTTATAACCAAAGAATTAGGGAACAATATGGTGTATTTGAATCCTGAATAAAACCATTCTGTTCTGAGAAAAAAAAAGTTGCATTACTCATCGAACACCCTTTTTATAAGCATGTGTCGTTTACAACCCTTTTTATTAGCACCCTGTGTCGACTGGGATGCTGCTAGTCTGGAGTCAGATTGTATTGCGCAGGTTATGCTTGATTTCTTCTGCCAATCTGACAACAGTCTTGTCAACACTATTTGCTCGATTTCTGCTGGAATAAAATGCAAATAGTTTCCGTCCTATTTCTGACAGCAGTTTGTTGACACCGCAGATATTGCAGAGTCTGTGTGAAATCTGTTGCCTTTCTAGCAACAGAAATTAATAACAGACTCTTCAAATAATCTGGTTGTTCACGTTTGGCTGACAGGGAATACGGCTATATATAAAAATAATTTTAAAAAATTAGTTTAAGTTAAAAGAAACACAGTATTTTGATACAAAATTACATATTTTTAATTTTCCATTTTTTAAAATTTTCCTGATTTAGAATTTTCTTGTGTTCAAAAATTTTAGAAATACTATTAGAAATTTCATTAGAAATATCATTTTATTTCTGTTTAACATGAAACAACAAGCATAAAATGATGTCTCTAATGTTTCTAAACACCGCTTTTTAGAATGACAATTGATTAATCGCAGAAATATTTCGACATAAAAAGTTTGCTTAAAAACCCATATTAATGAAATTCTATGTTATTGTTTTAACTTTGTATGACTTAAAATGTGTATGAAATAAAAAGGTAAATAACAAAAAAATACTTAAGTGTATGTACATTCGTGTGATAATACACTCAAGCTTAAGAATAATGAAAAAGTATGAGTAATTAATGATTAAAGGTGTACTTTGAAAAAGTTTAGAAGTGCTCAAAAGTAAAAATGCCTTATAACAATTGTCACTTATTATGTATTGTCATATTAGTATCACTAAAAAACAGTAGACTACTAAATGAATAACTCCATAAGCAACTGTTAGAATACGTTACCTAATAATGGAGATAACCGTATTGTCGACAGTAGCCATAATACCCTCTTCTCCTCTATTAAATAAACATTAAATACATATTAAATAAACACGTAATATTGGAGACAAAGTATTAAAAAAAATATTAACAAGGTGTAGTCAAGAAATGTAAAATGTCAAATGAGATGAGTCATAGCTCATTCGAAAGGGGGGAACAAGTATATTAACAATGTAAAAGGGTTAGCCTTACTTTGAATGGGCCTTACTTTTTAAGAAAATCGCAATTAAAATTGTTAAATGAATAATTTAGACATGTAAAGAAAAGTTAAGTTGATACTTTAAAAGTCTTGAATGTATTAAAGAGTTCTTTTATTAAACAAAAGCAATTAGTTGAATGGAAACAGCTGTCATCTTTTTAATTAAATTTGTCACTTCGTCTCTGTCGTTCTTAAGAGTTTGACGCACTGCTGATTGTAATTTCTGCTCTTTGAATAAAAGATCTTTCTGCCCATTTATATTTTGAACACCAATTATTTCTCAGGTTATGGGCCCAGACTAAAACGCGCAGTGTAATAATAGTTAACATGAGTGAAAATAATAATAATAGTATTAATTTGTGCGTGTGTTCCGGAAATAGTTTATATCGTGTGTGTGGTTTAGTGTAACATGCAGGCGGAAGAAGACAGATATAAAGTTCCTCTTTTCGATGGAACCAATTTTAGCAATTGGAAATTTCGCATGGAAACGTTACTCGCGGAACATGATTTAACTGATTATGTTGAAAGGCCGGTAACGCGGACGATCGAATTGAAGGATACGGACACACCGGAACAGAAGGCACAGAAAGAAGCGCAGCTGAAGCCTCTCTTTAAAAGCGATCGAAAATGTAAATCGCTTATTGTTCAACGAATAGGCGATAGCCATCTGGAGTATGTAAAGGATCAAGAAACTTCTTATGAAATTTGTAGAATTCTCAAAAATACCTTCGAGAGAAAAGGCATCGCAAGCCAGCTTAGAATACGGAAGAAGCTGCTAACTATAAAATTTGAGACGACAGAGACGATGAGTACACATTTCCTTAATTTTGATAGGCTTATTCGTGAGTTAAAGTCCACTGGTGCCGTGGTTGAAGAAACGGATGTTGTCTGCCATTTATTATTAACGCTACCTTCAGAGTATGATGCGATTGTGACAGCTTTAGAAACTTTATCGCCAGATCTACTCAAAATAAGTTTTGTGAAGAATCGTTTATTAGACGAAGAAACGAAGCGTAGCGGATCGAGTAATGCGGACAATGGAAAACATGTGGCATTTGCGACAAGTAAAGGTGGAGTGAAGAAAGGAAGTGGAAATAATGTGAAATCTCATGGAAGAACAAATCGAAATTTCAATTTCAATGTCATAATTGTGGTTTGTATGGACACAAACGGGCTGACTGTAGGAAACCTCGTAAAATAAAAGAAGAAGCAGGAAGTACAAATATTACTACGGAGGATCTGAAGAAGAAATCAATTGCAGAAGAGGAATATGCATTCAATGTTGAAGCGGAAATCGACGGAAATACTTCGACGTGGTATTTGGATTCAGGTGCGACGGAACATCTAGCGCGTTCGGGTGAGAAACTTTTTAATATCAAGGTATTACGGAAACCTGTTCAAATACATGTTGCTAAATCTGGACATAAATTATTTGCAACGGAATATGGAGAAATTCAGGTACGTACATTAGTAGATGGAAAAGCACGTTTGATCACGATTAAAGAAGTGTTGCTTGTACCAAATCTTCAATTTAATTTATTGTCAGTTCGAAAGCTGGAAATGAATGGTTATTCAATTCTTTTTAGTAATGGTAAAGGAGTTATTAAAAAGGGAAACTGTACGGTTGCGGAAGCAATACGGAAAAATAGATTATATGTACTTGATATTTGTAGAGAATCGTTAATAGCAAATGTCTGTAGCGTGGAAAATAAAATAGATTTGTGGCATAAGCGTTTTGGTCACATTGGTTATGATAATTTAAAGCGGCTGTCTTTTTTGGTAAACGGTATTAAGCTAGAAGAAAAGTTTGACAGGAAAGTAATTGGTCAATGTGAAATTTGTATAAATGGAAAGCAAACGATATTACCACATTCTCAGACGCGTACGTGCTAAAAGGGCACTTCAATTGGTTCATAGTGATGTTTGCGGTCCTATGGGCACTGAATCTTATGACAAAAAGAAATATTTATTGTCTTTTATTGATGATTTTACTCATTTTACTGTCGTGTATACTCTACGAGAGAAGAGTGAAGTTTTCAAGTATTTCAGGCTTTATCATTCAATGGTGGAAACATATTTCAATCAGAAGCTCAGTAGATTAAGATGTGACAACGGACGAGAATATCTTTTTACAGAAATGAAGAATTTCCGCGCTAGTCAAGGAATTCAATTTGAATTTACGATTAGGTATACACCACAGCAAAATGGAGTGGCGGAACGGATGAATCGTACTATCACAGAAAGAGCACGTTGTATGCTTTTAAATTCAAAGGTGAGCAAGAGTTTTTGGACAGAAGCAGTTCAAACAGCAATGTATTTAATCAACCAAAATCCAACAGAAGCTATTAAAGGAAAGGTTCCTGCTGAGTTATGGTATGGAGAAAAACCGGATGTTCAAAAATTAAGAATTTTTGGATGTATTGCCTATTTACGTTTGCCCAAGGAATTAATTGGTGGAAAATTTGATTCAAGATCAAAGAAATGTCGTATGATGGGTTACTGTCCGAACGGGTATCGTTTATGGTGTCCGGAAGAGAAGAGGATCATTTTAGGACATGATATAATCTTTGATGAAACAAGGTTTGTTCTTGATGGAAATGAAGATTTTTATAGAAACGGTCAAATAGAACACGAAGATAAGAAGACGATTTCAACAAAACATCAGGAAGCGGAATTTCAAGAGGAAAGGATTTCAAGAGACAAAACAAGATTGAATATTAGTAGTTCTGAAGAAAATGATTCTTTCGAGAGTGCAAATGAAGAAGAAATTGTTCATAAACGGAGTTCTTGCAGTTCAGAAAGAAAAGAAGAACAGAAGAATAAAGAACTTAGACGCAGTACAAGACTAAAGACTAAACCCAAATATTATGATGAATATATTGGAATAGCTTTAAATGCTGAAGCTTTTGTTGATGATGTACCAGAAGATTATGATGATATTCAACGGAAAGAAGATAAAGAATACTGGTATAAAGCAGTACAAGAAGAAATTACCTCTTTATTGGAGAACAAAACTTGGACTCTTACGAAATTACCGGAAGGTAAGAAAGCAATTAACAACAAATGGGTTTTTAAAATCAAACGAGATCAAGATAACAACGTTCAGCGGTATAAGGCTCGTCTAGTTGTTAAAGGATGTGCTCAGAGAAAAGGTTTTGATTATACGGAAACTTATGCACCAGTTGCACATATTACAACGGTCAGAACACTTTTCTCATTTATTAATCAAAATAAATTATTTACAAGACAGCTAGATGTCAAGAATGCCTTTTTGCACGAAATTATAGAAGAGGAAATTTATATGAAGAAACCTCAAGGTTTAGAGAAATCAGATGGATTAGTTTGCAAATTAAACAAATCTCTTTATGGACTGAAGCAGGCGCCACGAGCATGGAATGCTAGATTTGATAGTTTTGTTAAAGGACTTAATCTTAAACGTTCAGAAAATGATACGTGTTTATACTCTCGTATAACAAAACGAAGCAAGCTGTTTCTTCTACTTTATGTGGACGATATTATTATTGCAGCTGATAATAAACGAGAATTAAAAGAATTAAGAGATATGCTAATGCACGAGTTTCCAATTACAGACATGAAGAACCCACATTATTATTTAGGAATGAAGATTGATTTTCGGCATAATGGCATATTCCTAAATCAAAAAGCTTTCATGGAGAGAATGTTAGAACGGTTTAACATGACTGAGTGCAAACCAGCTAAAACACCGATGGAAGCAAAAACAAAGGAGAAAGAAGATCATGAAGAAGTCAAAAGTATTACTGAAACAAAGCCTTATCGAGAATTGATCGGATGTTTAATGTATCTGATGCTTTACACACGTCCGGATATTAGTGCAGCAATTAATTATTTTAGTCGTTTTCAGAATTGTGCTACAGAGAGTCACTGGATTGGTCTAAAGCGAATTCTACGTTACATAAAGGGTACACTGGAATATGGATTGTTCCTACCAAAGAAGAGAAATAATATTCCTCTGCTTGCATACGTTGATGCAGACTGGGCCAGTGATAGCGATCGGAAATCTGATACTGGTTATTTAATTCAAGTTTATGGAGCTACGGTGTCCTGGATAACAAGAAAACAAACAACGATAGCTTTGTCGTCAACAGAATCTGAATATGTAGCCTTAGCTACAGCAGCAATTGATATTTTATGGTTTATTAAATTGTTACGCGATTTTGGACATGACTGTGATGAACCAATTACTGTTTTTGAAGATAATCAATCTTGTATACATTTACTAAATAAATGGGAACATCGTAGACTGAAACATATTGACATTAAATATAATTTTGTTAAAGATCTGTGTAGTAAAAGAAAGTTGAAAGTTGTGTATATACCTTCAGATAAACAGATTGCTGATTTTTTGACTAAAGGGTTAACGGGAGAACGGTTTGTCAAATTGCGTTCAGAAATAGGAAATTGTATGTTTTGATTTAAAAGTTAAATATATAAAGATGTTAAATTAAGAGGGAGTGTTAAATGGATAATTTAGACATGTAAAGAAAAGTTAAGTTGATACTTTAAAAGTCTTGAATGTGTTAAAGAGTTCTTTTATTAAACAAAAGCAATTAGTTGAATGGAAACAGCTGTCATCTTTTTAATTAAATTTGTCACTTCGTCTCTGTCGTTCTTAAGAGTTTGACGCACTGCTGATTGTAATTTCTGCTTTTTGAATAAAAGATCTTTCTGCCCATTTATATTTTGAACACCAATTATTTCTCAAAAATTTAACATTGGGACGTTTGTACATTAAATACTAGAATCTTAAACCACCATCCAAGATAGCGTCGTGACTGAAAAGGCTAGATGCTAGCGTTACTAATTTCCCTCCGCGGAGGACCGGGTTCGAATCTCCGAAGCATCATTTTTTTTTTAAAGTCTTTTGCTATTATATTTTACAATTACATTATTTTTATTATTTTTTAAATTAATCTTGATGCGATCAAAGAAGTTTATATGTACAATAAAATTTTCCGAGATGACAAAAATAAGCCGTGTTTACAAATTATACCGTATAAAGGAATTCTGTCAGCCTTATTTATGTTTTAAATGTTTTACCTCGATTTTCACTCACATTATTGTACAGCAATGTGCAAGTTTTATAACAAATAATTTTATTAATGTATGAATAATTTTAATCACAAGACAGTCATAGTAATTTTAACTTGTTAATTTATTATTTCAATTCTTTTAACTTACGCGCATGGATATCATTATATTTATTAATTATTTATTTTTTATTATTTATTTATTATTTTTATCTTATTTATTTATTTACTTATTTACTTTCATATGTTTATTTGCGTGTTTATATCAAAATTTGGATTAAAGACTTGTCAATTAGGATTTCTGTAATTCGCAGTGATACTCGAGATATCAACATAAAAAATGTTAGATATATTAATATAGTTATCTAATAATTTATTGAAATGTACTAGTTTTTAATAAGTTTACTGATGAAAGCTCTGTATAGCATGAAACAAGTTCGACAAATTAGATGTTTTTCAAAGTGTATCATTTACTCATAACTAATTTATTATGGTCTTATAACTTATAATATTGTAGAAACTTTTAAAATGTATTATTTTTCAAAATAGATATCTGTCTGTTAAGACCTCTTGTAAATAATTTTATTATAATAAATAATTTATAAAATATTTGTATTAATTTTTAATCAATACAAATTTTATTCTTATATGTAATTACGTTATTAATTAATTTAAAAAATAATAAAAATAATGTAATTGTAAAATATAATAGCAAAAGACTTAAAAGAAAAAATGATGCTTTGGAGATTTGAACCCGGTCCGCCAGGGAGGGAAATTAGTAACGCTAGTATCTAGCCTTCTCAGCCACGACGCTATCTTGGATGATGGTTTAAGATTCTAGTACTTAACGTACAAACGTCCCAATGTTAAACTTTAATTGCGATTTTCTTAAAAAGTAAGGCCCATTCACGCTAACCCTTTTACACTGTTAATATACTTGTTTCCCCCTTTCGAATAAGCTATGACTCATCTCATTTGGCATTTTACAGTTCTTGCCTACTCCTTGTAAGTAAAGGTTATCCATGTGTTTACTGAAATTATTTTCTCAAATAAATAATAAATGAAAAATAAGTACTTTAGCAATATTAAATAAACGTTTAAAAAAGTTTTTAAAAGATCATTATTTTAAAACAAGAAACGCGCTAGCGGCTCGCGCTAAGTATATATTTTTCGTCGTATCTTGTAAAAGACGCTACCGCGTACCATTTACAGAAAGGAACACAGTTTTTTAAAAATAAAAGGTTATTTTTCTTAAACAAATTAATGTTATTAAAAAGTGAATATAGGGTGAAAGTATCGATTTTTCCGAGTACAATGACACAAGAATGATGTCCGTAAGTGCATTTGATGCTAAGATATAAATTAAGCATGTATTTTTCAGCCCGATTTATGTCATAAAAAAATTCAGATATGTCGTCGTCTGTCTTCATCATCGCAAAATTTCGATTTGTTGTCTTTGGTTCAAGTATACACAACTCGAATGGGAAACTGTACGGGGATGATTCCAATGGGGGTGAATAGTGTTCTTCGAGTACTCTGACATTGATCTTTGGTACCAACCCTCTATTACCAACTCCTATAAAATTATTAGATGATATCTTCGTAAAATTTTAGATTTGTCCACTTTGGCGGTAATTTTGAAAAGATATAAGAATATATGTAAAAAATATTTCAAAAATTTTGCTTTTCTCTCTCAGTCTCTCTCTCTCTCTCTCTCCTTTGCTTACTTTCGTTCTCTCTTTCCCGCGCTCTCTCTTTCGTTTTCCCTTGCTCTCTTTCGCTCTTCCTCGCTCTCTACCACTTTCCCTTATTTTCTTTTGCTCTCTCTCGCCCTCTACCGCTGTTCGCCCTCTCTCACTTTCTATCGTTCTCTTTTGCTTTCTCTCCCTCTTTACCGCTTTCCCTCACTCTCCTTCGCTCTCTCTCTCTCCTTTTCTACCGCTCTTTCTCGTTCTCCCTCGTTCTTTATCGCTCTCCCAGGCTCTTTCTCGCTTTCTACCACTCTCTCTCGCTTTCTATCGCTCTCCCTTGCTCTCTTTCACACTTCCTCGTTCTCTACCGCCCTTCCTCGCTCTCTACCGCCCCCCTCGCTCTGTACTGCCCTTTTTCGATTTCTATCGTTCTTTCTCGCCCTCTCTCGCACATCTCTCTCTCTCTCTCTCTCTCGCTCTTTACCGCTCTCTCATCCTCGCTCGCTCTCTACCGCCCTCTCTCGTTCTCTACTACTCTCCCTCGCTCTCTACCACCCTCTCTCGCTCTCTATCGTTTTTCTTCGCTTTCTATCGCTCTCCCTCGATCTCTATCGCTCTCCCTTGATCTTTACCGCTCTCTGCCGTCTTTTCTCGCACTCTCTCGCTCTCTACAACTTTTCCTGGCCTTTTTTTGATCAGCGTCGTCCTCTACCGCTCTCTACCGCTCTTCTTTGCTTTTTCTTGCTCTCTACCCCTTTTCCTCACTCTTTCTTGCTCTCCACCGCTCTCTCTCGTTTTCCCTTGTTCTTTATTGCTCTCTTTCGCTTTCTACAGCTTTCCTCACTTTCTACCGCTCTTTCTTGCTCTTGCCCTCTCTCGCTCTCCCCACTATCCTTCGTTCTCTACTACTGTCTCTCGTTTTCTACCGCTGTCTCTCATTCCCCTACTCTCCTTCGCTCTTTGCCGAACTTTTTTGCTTTTTATTTTTTTTCTTTTTGTATCTAGATATTTACTTTTGTGACTATAAACCATACAGTTTTTTGTGTGTCTATATAACTTTACTGTGTCTATGATATATATTATTAATGTAACAAAATACTTAGCAAAAATTTGTAAAATCCGCCTAGAAAACATTAAAAATGTAAAAAAATGCGCCAAGTATATTCTTTGTATATAGAACCAAATTGAATTAAAACTACAATGAATGAAACCAAATAGGGGAGACCGGAGCAAATCGTTAGACGAGGTAATTCGATAATTGAAAATATCTTTTTTATGGGTACATATTAAAAATTTACTTTAAACACTGTAAACACGTCCTAATTCAACGATGTTGCTTATAACAAAGTTTTGTTGGTAACGGCGTTATATTGAAGTCGTAGTAGTGAAAAATGTGTTTTGCGACAGTCGAAGTAATTTCTGATAGTCAGCATTTCTTCAAAATTTAAATAAGATAATAAGGTTTTTTTGAAAACTTTGAATATATTGTGTCCAGTTGAAAAATTTTGTGGGTAAACCTTTACAAAAGGGGAGCAGCCTCTGATGACTTTGACCTTGACATATGTTATTAATGGGAAGGTACTGAGTGACATAAAAAAGGTTTTGAGTAATGCTCACTTCTTATTAAAAAAGTATCAGAGAAAAAAAATAGTTTTTCTTAATTATTTCACTAAATATTTTTTTTACAAAAAAATGTGTCAAACAAAAAATGAAGCTAGTAATAAGCTTTATAAAAAAAGTTATATACATTTTTTATCTAACTTCAATACTTTAGTCATTATAGTAGAAAAACAGTTTTAAAATAATTTTTTTTTTATTTTTAGTAGTTTTGTGTGAAAAGTAGATGTTTGGGCGGGGGAGGGGCTCCGCCCCTCCCTCGCACCCTCTCCCCGTATTTTTTTAACCCAACTTAACCCTATTTTAATTGTAATTTGACCTAGAATATGTAATTGACGTTGCAATATTAGATTTGAAATTATGGCCCACCCCCTCCCACACCCACCTCGTCATTAGTGGACTTGAGACAAAGTGGGTTGGGTTAGAAAAAATACGGGAAGGGGGTGCAGGGGGAGGACGGAGCCCTTCCCCCGCCGCGTTCTCTGTATATTGTAGAAAAACTGTTTTGCGTCGAAAATTCTTTCGACGTAAAACAGTTTTTCTACAATAACGACGAAAGTATTGAAATTAAGTAAAATATGTATATGACCTTTTTTATAGAGCTTATTACTAGCTTCATTTTTTGTTTGACACATTTTTTTGTAAAATGAATATTTTCCGAAATAAGTAAGAAAAACTGTTTTTTCTTTCTGTAATATTTTTTAATAAAAAGTAAGCATTACTTAAAACCTTGTGTATGTCACTCAGTACCTTCCCATTGATAACATATGTCAAGATCAAGGTCGTCAGAAGCTGCTCCCTTTTTGTAAAGGTTTACGATTTTGTGTTTTCTTTTTACTGTGTGATGTCTATTTTGATCATACGCAATAATGTGTACAGTTAATGTTGGAGCTATTCGTAATACCGAGCACCGGGGCGATTTGTTAATACTGATTGCAGCGCCTAACTTAAGTTGGGTAACCTTAACTCTTTGGCTGTGTTGCGAACGTTTGTGCTATGCAGAGTTAAGCATTGAGGTAAAGTTCTTCATTGATTTAGTTCAAACTTGATAATATTGTGTATTTTAGTACATAGAACATAAATAAGAATACAAAATCGTCGCTCTTAAGCAGGTTATAACTTACAACCCTGCCTGCACCGGACGTAACAGAGACTGCTGTTTTGATCACAAAGTCGCAGAAAATATGATACGTCTTGTGCACGTCGCTGCGACGTAACTAAATAATTTGAATGTTTTAATTAATTAGCTGTTTGTTGAATTTTCTTTTGTATTATGACTTATATTTTAAAGATAAATAACATTTCACTTTTTAAAAATGATGTTTTTCATTTAATGTAATTAAATTTAATACGTAATTGTGAAAACGTTACGTAGAGTAATGTACAGTTAGGAAATACTATCGCGGTATCTGGCTATCCGGTAAAAATCACTATCCGATGCATCTCTCATAATAATTTCCTTAACCATGCAATTATAGTCACAAATACTTTTTTCTCTGCGTATAGTAGTACACGAAACCGTCACTAGATGGTTGTTATGGCGTTTTCTCGTAAGAAAGAAAACACGTAAATGGTATAAAAGGCGGAGCATTATAAGATTTTTCACCGATGTTCTATTGGAGTAGAATAATTTTTCTGATGAATTTCCTTGAAAATGAAATCAAGTGGAAGATGTTTTAATTTACTATGTGATTAAAACTAACCTTTTTAAACTTCCAATATTTGGAACCATTATAAACATAATAGATGTAACCATACATAAAAAGTAGAATATTATAATTCAGAATTACTATAATTTATAGATCGCACCCAAAACCACTATAAATTACAGTTGAATTATGGTAATTGCAATCATTCTCTTCTCTCAGTGTAAAACTATTATACATTTTATCTAGCAAGTATTTTACGTACATAATGCAGTAAAAACCAATCTTAATTTTTCAAAATTCGTCGATAATTTTCAGGTCACAATTAGTGCATAAGTCACAAAATACACGTCATTACAACGTCGCTGTCACCAGAAATGGGGATGTTAGTTACGTCTCAACGACGTCTCAATTACGTTTCAAACACCAGTTGAGACATCGCTGAGACGTAACATGCGACGAGTTAGCACGTCACAGCGACGTGCTTGTTACGTTTGGTGCAGGCAGGGAAAGTTATAAAGCGCTAAAGATTGACACTTGTGAAGTTAGGAAATCTGTTACACCGATGGCATAAAAAGACATGCAAACGTGTATGTTTGCATTTGTTTACTGTATACCTATATCCTTTTTTAAATAAAAGAAAGTTTTAACAACAGCTTTTTTACAGTCTTTCAACTTGGAACACAAATTTCGGGATATTTCCTAGTTACGAATTACCTTGGAACTATTTGTAATTGTTGGCATTGGTCGACATTTTTATATGTACTTCAAAGCAAGTACACTTTCATGTTCTATCTATACCGGCATTGTGAAGGGGAAAGTTCAGTCTTTCAAATTGTCCCATGTATTTTTTTTTAATGAATATAGGACTCAGGAGACACAAAAGAAAAAAAGGTTTAACGAATAGCCCCGGTCTCCCCTATAATATCTTCTAAATAAAGTGAAATCAAAAATATTGCAAGTATATTTATTACCGATGGAGTGGGAGTCTTATGACCAAGTTGCAATTGACCACCAGCCACTTATAGTGTTAAACAGTCGAAAAACTTTAGGCACCAGCCGCTCTAAATGGCTATGATCAATCGCACTCCCTCGCTCTGCCTCGCTTTCTACCACCCTTCCTCGCTCTCTATCGCCCTCTCTCGCTTTCTACCGCTCTCCTTCGCCTCTACCTTTCTCGATCTCTATCGTTGATTATCTGAGTTGTAACGCCATTATCGTTTTTGTTACTTTTTACGGTAACAAGCGTTACTTTTTTATGTTTGTAACGGTAATGGTAATGTCGTTACATTTTTACAGTACCGGTAATAATTCAGCCGTTACTTTAGTTCCTTATTATCAATTGAATAGATCGCGCACTGATCACGTATTAAAGTCTTGATTAGATACAAATATTCCAAATGAATATTTTTATCTAAATCAAACAGCAATAAATTTTACAAAATCAAAATATTAATTGCGCAATGTACAATTGGAAAATATTCTTAATTATGTGATTAATCATTAAATTAGTTTAGTTAATTTTTTTATTGATCAATGATGTTTGATTAATCATCAGTCATAATCAATCGGAATTGTTCAAATGTAATTATAAATAGCAATTGTAATAAGAATTAGTGAAAGAATCATGTTTTGGAGTATTTGAAGTTCTAATAATATTGGTATAGTGTTTTAAAAATATTGTAGCCCTTATAGGAGTTCATGTATATATATATTTTTTTCTTTTAATTATAGATTAAAAAATAGTATGACTATGAATGCCGACCTTAATGGATTCAGATGAATTTTTGCAAGAATATTTATTACAGTTTTATTAATATATGTAAAATATTTAGTTTAATGCTACATTAAATTTATAAATTAAATATTACACAATTTTACATAACAATTATTATTATTCAATGTATGAAATTTTTGTGTTGGCTTTGAGATGTAGCACATATATTTTTAAGTTATACGTACCGCGTAATATTCAGCTATATTGTTCGCGGAAGAGTGAGCCGTGTCTCCATGTTCGGCAGACATATCTGCGATCGGTTTCTGTAGGTCCTGGTGATTCTTGGTGCTGATTTTGCGATACCTGTTATTGTGGCTGTGATCATGATAGCTCGCTTGCCGATAGCCCAGGTTCATCGATGACAATCGGTCATACATCATCAGGTTGTTCGATGGCACATTTAATTCCTGGAGCTCAATCATCACCTTCTGAAGATACTCGCCACTCGACTCAGCGTCGCACAATCGTGCGTTGACAATGATCAGTGATATTAAAGCGGCAAGCCGCGATGGCTTCGATCTTCGTACTAAATTCATAACGAATTACTCTTGTGGAGTCTTAGCATCTATTAAAGGAGAGAATTGTCTGATTTAATAGTTTGCCAATTGACATAGTTTTTTTTGGTATTTATTTTAGTTTATCGTATTTACACACATGTGTTCGGTGATCCAAAACGTTATCTTAATTTATATGTAATGTAAACAATATGTAGTTTTGTAAATATAATCTATTATTCAATAATATAATCATTAATATTTTTTATGATGGTTGTTCACTTATTTATTAATTCATTTCTCAAAGAAGCTAACTGACTTTGATTCTGTAATAAGATCAACTTCATGTAAATGAACATAAAAGTTTAGAAAATTAAGAAATATTTCCTCATATACGAGAGTAAAGGTGCAATTTCACGCAGCGAGTAAAAGCTGGCGTTTTACTCCCACTCAATCGCAACGCAAAGCAGCGTTAAAAAGCTAAACGCTATCGCCTCTATCCTTTTCATGTAGCGAATAAAAGCTGGCGTTTTACTCTTACTCCACCCAACTCCACCGCATCGCAAAGCAGCAATTAAAAGCGGCAATTGCTAAGTACATAATCTGACATAACCGCAAAAATAGAGTTGGAATATTATAATCAATATATCGAGTTTGTAAAATATTATAAACACACAGTGGCGGTTATAGCTGAAATTAGAAGACGACGTATAGCTGCTGCAATTGCTGCAATGTATTTGTTAAAAAAAGAAAAAGAAATAGATAAAAAAAAAGTTTTTGGTAGCTCCGATTTTTGTAAATTGTAATGAGCACAGTTTCTTTTTTGCATCGGGCCAAAATTGTTACTAATGTATTTACCGTTTTTAGGATAAAAATAATATGAATTTTTATCTATGTAACATTCATTATATCCCTCCATACAAGAGTGCCGATATATTTCTTCACTTTCTTGTATGGTACAAACAATTGTTTTGCACACACCACAAGTATATGAGGGTATAACAGAATTTCCTACAATATAAAAAAACACAGTCATTAACACAATATAACAAATAAAGCTATCTAACATAAATAAATAAAAAACAAAAAGCAACCTAGCCTGAAAGTATGCTTACTATATGTATATAATATATATTAAATTTGTTTGTATTTTCAGATGATGTCGATTGATTTAACCTTTCAGTCATAATTTTTTTCTTATATATTTACTTTTGGAAGGTAATTAATTTGGAATGTAATATTTAAATTTCAGCGTCGTTTTGCTAAAAGTTGGACTGTGTCGAACTTTGAGCATTTATCCTCTGAATTTGCCAAATTGATGAAAATTGATGGAGAAGGGGTAAACGCCAGCGTTTAGTCGCTAAAAGTTGAACTGTGTCGAACTTTGAGCGTTTATTTGCTGGATTTGCCAAATTGATGGAGAGGGGGTATAACGCCAGCTTTTATTCGCTGCGTAAACTTGCGCCTTAAGTCGAAAATTATCCGCACTTTTGCTAGAATACATTTTTAAGTTTGTCACACTGCGTTCCGGGCAGGCAGGCTTTAAGTTGACACTACTGGGGTCTCTTGATCAAAACTGAACCTTAATCCATGGAGTAGGAGAATAGGAGGCTAAACTTAGCACTTCAATTACGTTCTCGTTTCGTGTTCCCTATTGGGAGGATGGTCGCTAAAAAGAATAACTTCTTACGGATGAGCGCCATTTGTAATAGTTACCTTAACTTGACTTTTTATGTATTTTCATAGAGCTCAGTGTTTCTACCCGAATATTGAAATATTTATTTATTTGTAAACCAAAAAATCAAGCAGAAAATAAAATTAATAAACAAACGAATAAAAATTATAAAAAACAAAAAACGTAATTTCTAAATGTTTTATGTTTTTTAAGTTTATGTTGTTACATAAGTTTATGTTAATTTATGCATCTGTTAATGTATATGATGGTGATAAATAAAAAGGAAATGAACATAGAAACGGATATTTAATGAAGTACTAAGTTTATATTTTCTTATAATGAAAATGTACAATCATTTAAAAAAGGTTGAATAGATATATCAAATAAACTTTTATTGTACAATATTAAGTAATTATAAAGACTTCAAGTTACTTCGATACAAATTGAAATATAAATCTCAGACCTTATATTAAACTATTTGATATCAGAGTAAATAAACAAATAGTCTTCAAAAATCGAAATTGATTATTGGTTTTCTTTAATGACTCGGTCGATTTCATTTCACTTGTCAAATTTAATTATTGATGTAAAATCCTTAATTTCCTTAATTTCCTTGGATGCACACTTATTTTATCCTTAAAATATATATACAATTACAAGGAGTATAAATATACAGGGTGTCCGTCCATAAATGTCCGAGCAAATATCTCGTAACTGGTTGAAGTTAGAAGAAAGTTTAATAAGGAAAATTTACATGGTTTTTAGTCGGCTACAAAATGCACGTAAAGAAATTTTTTTTACTCGTCACCTTTTTGAGTTATGAAGGTCAATGTAGGTTTTTTAAATGGGTACCTATAATTTTTTTTGCATATTTACATAGTAGAGGTAATTTTCAATCAAAATTATATTAGGAAAAAAATTGCTACGACGCATCGTTTACGAAATAATCGGCATGCAAAGTATTAAAGTAATAATTTGGATCGAGTATTGTTGAACAAATTTGAAATATCAAATAGGTTGAGAAAGTAAACATTGTTTTTTCATGAAATATTTATTAACAAATTAATTAAGAAATGGTTCGAAATTGTTACCATCATGATCGATACAGCATTCAACGCGTTTTATAATGTTTCTTATTGTTAACTGCAGCATTTCTGTTGTAATACTTTCAACAGCTCTAGTGATTTTATGTCGTAAATCTTCTTCATTTTCAGGAATAGTTGCATAAACAATATCCTTAATATACCCCCAAGGAAAAAATCGCAAGGTGTCAAGTCGGGAGATCTCGGTGGCCATCGTACAGGACCATTAGTACCCATCCAACAATTAGGAAATCTATTATTTAAAAAGTTAATTACAGCACGTGTATTGTGTGCTGGAGCACCATCTTGTTGAAAAATAATATATCGAAAAACTGATAATGGAAGATCGCGTAAATAATCTGAGAAAGTTGTTTGCAAGAATTCCAAGTATTTGTCACCATTAAGATGACCATGGAAAAAGAAAGGTCCAATAATTTTTGTTCCGATGATTCCGCACCATACGTTCACCGAAAATCTGCGTTGGAAACCTTTATCTCTTTTCGCATGTGAATTCACATCGGACCAAGTATGCACGTTATGTCGATTTTCCATACCACAATTGGAAAAACAAGATTCATCAGACCATAATATTTTATTAAGAAAACCAAAGTCAGTGCGATAATTAACTCGAAGCCAGTGGCAGATCATTAATCGGCGATCTGCATCTCCTTCATGTAAAGCTTGTACTAAATTATCACGAAACGGTTTGAATTTGAATTTTTTTAGTACAGCGTGTACGTAACTTTTCGATAATTCTAAATTACGTGCTACTGTTCTTATGGATGTACGTTTGTTTTCAATAAAACTTAATAGCACACTTGTCTCTTTTTCTTCATCTGTTTGGATTGTACGTCGTTGTCTTGTTAGCGATCCTGTTTGACGCAATTGATCTTCAATTCGTCGAAATGTACGATTATTTGGTATTCTTCGTTCTGGATATTTTTGTTGATAAAGTAATCGTGCTTCATTTTCATTGCGCATACTTAAATACCAGATCTCGAGCATATCACACTTTTCCGTAATTGTAAACATTGTTCTCACGCGCTCGTATGTAGACGATTGACTAACAGACTCATACTACCCTGTAATTCATATTACGTGCTATACAAATACTTTATTTACAAATCAAACAGTCGTGTATTTTGAAAAGTTGAAGGTCAGCGATCCTGTTCGATATAACAGACTTCATACGAGCGCGTGAGAACAATGTTTACAATTACGGAAAAGTGTGATATGCTCGAGATGTGGTATTACAACAGAAGTTGGGGGTATATTAAGGATATTGTTTATGCAACTATTCCTGAAAATGAAGAAGATTTACGACATAAAATCACTAGAGCTGTTGAAAGTATTACAACAGAAATGCTGCAGTTAACAATAAGAAACATTATAAAACGCGTTGAATGCTGTATCGATCATGATGGTAATTTCGAACCATTTCTTAATTAATTTGTTAATAAATATTTCATGAAAAAACAATGTTTACTTTCTCAACCTATTTGATATTCCAAATTTGTTCAACAATACTCGATCCAAATTATTACTTTAATACTTTGCATGCCGATTATCTCGTAAACGATGCGTCTTAGCAATTTTTTTCCTAATATAATTTTGATTGAAAATTACCTCTACTATGTAAATATGCAAAAAAAATTATAGGTACCCATTTAAAAAACCTACATTGACCTTCATAACTCAAAAAGGTGACGAGTAAAAAAAATTTCTTTACGTGCATTTTGTAGCCGACTAAAAATCATGTAAATTTTCCTTATTAAACTTTCTTCTAACTTCAACCAGTTACGAGATATTTGCTCGGACATTTATGGACGGACACCCTGTATATACAGTTAAAAAGAGTATAAATTAAACAGTACTTAATGTTTTCAAAATTTCATTTAAATTATTAATACTGGATACTTTAATATATCTTGAAAAAGGCATAATCTCATCATCAATATTATAAATATTATAAATATTATGTAAATTTGGAAAGACAGCAATTCTTTTTCTTATGCTAAAATCATTTTCAACTTTCGTGAAACCAAAGAATTTGTCGTTTCCAGTCAAAAATCCCCAATCCGAAGAAGGCAGCTTTACTAAATTCAAGTTCTGTTGCAAATATTTAAATTTAATTTCATCTGATGCATGATATATTTCCGTGAAATTTCTTTCCATTATATCCCTAAAATGTAAGTTTTCGTATTAATTACTAATCAAATATACTATTTCATAATTATTATGTAATTTTTCATAATATAATCTCTCTGTCGCTTGTTTGACGCAACTTCTATTTTCCATTTCCGATTATTGGACTCATTGTCAGCTTGTAACACGATGTACACAATTTATGATTAATTCTCAATTAATATTACTTTGTTGTTAAAAATGTTGCAATAAAAATGATATTTTTCAACATTTTCTTTCAAAATCGGAGTAACAACTGGCATCTCGTATATGATCTCGTGTATGCGATGTATGCGTGATCGTGAATTCATCACATTTTGCATGTGTGAGAGGCTTTTAAAGATGGCGACCATCGGTAAGAAGTTATTCTGTTTAGAGTACTTCCTCCCAATAAGGTACATAAATCAGGAACACTTTTGCTTTGCGCGCGCTATCGAGTTCGGTCTCCTATTCTCCTACTCCATGCCTTAATCGCGTCAGTTTGTTTACCGTTACGAGCGTGTAAATATGGCCGCTCCGCTAGAAGTTTGCACCAAAAAGGAACAGAGAGCTGTGATACGATTTCTTTGATTGGAAGGAGTGAAAGGTGCTGAAATTTATCGGAGGCTTTTAACACAGTACACTGGTTTACCAGTATCAACTCTTGACCACAGTATAAGAAAAAACAGTAGGTCGACTCGGTGTCGGCACCTTTGATATGATGACTACAAAATCGCCATGCTGGTTGTGCGTGGATCCAATAGCGTTTGCGAGCGCAATGGTTTAACTTAACCCGAGTCGGGTTAATAACGCCATATGCTGGAATCGTCCAATTGAACTTAATCGCCATATTGCTGGTTGTGCAGTTCGGTCATACGCGAAGGACAACTTTCGCCGTGCTTTATGACGGAGACGACCTACTGTTCTTTTTTATACTGTGTCTTGACCTTGCTGAACCTTTTCGTTGGTAGTGGAAGTTGACGAGCATCCTGCTTCCTCTTTGTGTGTCACACTTGTGCGTCAACTTTTAAACTTTTCGATCCATTCATATACACTTCTGCGCGGTAAAGCACTGTTCCTTCATTGTCTTGAAAGTCTCCGATGAATTGAAGCACTTTTCACTCCTTCCGACCAAAGAAATCGTGTCACAGCTCTCTGTTCCTCTTTGGTGCAAATTTCTAGCGAAGCGGCCATATCCAAGGTCCGTGGATTGGCGTTGGAGGGGAAGGAAGGTCGTTGCATAGCCGCCATTTTCGAGACAGCGAGTCAGGGTTAGTGTATGTACGTAGATAGTAAGGTACTACAGCTATTAGTTGTGTGAGTGAGCGAGTGTGCAGTAAAAGTATGGCCGCCGCCATTTTCGTTCCACATCGTTGAAGTGGATGCAACAACCTTCCTTCCCCTCCAACGCCAATCCACGGACCTTGGCCATATCTACACGCTCGTAGCGGTAAAGAAATCGACGTGATCAAGGTCCAGCTTTGATCACGGGATCTCAGTAGTACCAACTTAAAGCCTGTTTGCCCGGAACGCAATGTAATAAAGTTAGGGTGCCGTCACATGGGGCGTAACTTGCGTAGCGTAATTTACGTATTCTAGTAACTTACTAAAATATGTTACGCCATTTAAAAGCCTTCTTTCACATAAAGCGTATTTTGCGGATTTTCAAGAAATGCGTATCTAATGCAACCAATTGCTGATTAGGATTTCTCTTGTACTGTCTAACAGAAATGTTAAACAAATTTACGATTGGTTTTTGTAATTTACGCGTCTCGGAAAGTACGTTTCATGTGGAACTGATACTCTGCACACTAGTATGTGTGAATCATCTATGAGCGAATCTAACCTGCGCGCATATATTCCTGTTCCTTGTAATTTTCAAAAATTTATATATTTTAAACAAAATAAATATATGTTAGGCATTTGGGAAAAAAAAGCATTTTACATGCAAGAAATTCAAGCAACACAGACATATCTATTAATGTACAACTATAACCTTAACATTTTGTATTAATATATCGCAAGAAGTTTGGATATGACAGAATGTTATTACAGAATAGCTATTATAAATAATAAATTTGATATAAAACTGTTTCTTAATTTACCCTGATTTCATTATCCATCTTTCAATTTTGTTCTGCTTATTTAAGTAAAACATGTGTTACCAATACATGTATTACTACATGTACACAGCGTTTCTTACGCAGGAAATTGGATTTGACGTAACGATAATAACGTAAAAAGCGTAAAGTAACTAAGCGGAAGCTAATGTTTCAGTAAAATGATATCATTGGTCGGCGCAAGTTACGCTTACTCAAGTTACGTCTCATGTGACGGCACCCTTAAAGACATGTTCTAACAAAAGTGCAGATAATTTTTGATTTACCCTAGCAATATTCATTTTTTTCTGCTCATTGAAGCATTTTTTAAAAGGATGCTAAAATAATAGAAGAAGTTTCTTGACGTTGGTATTGAAGATTGCTGAAAATTATTTTTCGAGCAAAACCAGGCTGTCGCTCTTTATTGCATAGATCTGTCTTTGTTCTGTAGCGCCTCCTTAGTGAATTGGCGCTGGAAGCGCATAGAGTATGGTGAGTTTCTTTTCTTGATATCTAAGGCTGATGGCAGAGAACGAGACGTAAGAGAAGTGACGTGACGTAACGTGACGTTGGGTAAGGCAGAGAAAAGCCGTAAGGATGTAAGATGTGTTATGTTGAATGTTTCATTTATTAAATGCGCGAACAGACAAGATGAGTAATATTAAAATATTATTTTAATGGGTTATAACTAAATATTATCAGACTATCGTTAGACATAAGCACTTACATCTCGCTTTCTGCCATCAGCCTAAGGCTTGTTTTCTATTCCTGCACTAGACTGCACTGGAACGTTCCTTCTTGCTTTCACTAACTTTCAAATATATATCTATTTCATTTTAAGTGTACACTAATTCAGGGAGTTCAGGAACAGAAAACAAACGGCTAGTCTCAGATAGAACAAACGGCACTTATTGTTAACGCTGAGTTTGCCTTGACACGTGCACGCAAATAAGAGAAGATTTTGTAAGAGCTGAATAAAACGAAGTAACCTAATAATTCTGTGAATCGTGTTACATCCTTCCAATCTGTCATCACTCGACGTGCTCTCTAGTACATTAAATATCTACAGACCCCTACAGTTTTTCGATTATTTCACTATCTGCGAAAAGACCTATCAACTACTGTTGGGTAGCATACTGTTGTGTTTATGACAGTTCAGCTTCGCTGAATGAAATAGGGGAAAGTAGATAAATTGCACGCACTTAAGAGAAATTTATCGCAGTGAAGTGATTTTTGAAGTTGAAATCGATACAAGTACAGAAATAAAATCTTTAAACATTTTTCTATCATTATGTATTGTCATATTGGATAATTTTTTATTTGGTAATGTGAAACGGCGTCTACAATGGGGTCGTAAAGTCGCAGGAGTGGTCGTAAATCCAAATAAAGTTTCTGTTAATACACGATGTACCATGTTCTCTTGTAATTGGTCAGTTGTAGTGACGGTAGTCACTGGAATTGGAATTGAATTAACTCCAAGCGACTACGACTACGACCGAAAATACAGAAATTTACGATCGCTCCTGCGACTCTACGATCCCATTATAGACGCCGCTTTATATTCAGCAAAAAAAGGCAAGTGGATAAACGAAAAAATTTTTCGCGCCTTTGGTAATTGTACGCGTGGTTGGATAAATGTACGCGGAGGAAAAATAAGATTATAGTCCATTTTTTTAGTTAAACAAACTGCACTATACTGTATTAGTGGCACTATAGTTATTTTCGCGCCTTTCAAGATGGATGCATAAAATTGTCCACTATGGACTTGATTTAATGAAAAAAACAATTACTCAAAGACTATTTAATTAAATTTAATAAACAATAGCTCAAAAAATGAAATAACGTACTTTTGTTAGGTATAATAAGATTAAATGATTAAATTAAAAATACAGACTTATTGCCTTATTTTCTAAACGCCGAAATTGCAATAAAAATCATGATTTTACTTTTTCTTATTTTTTTAATTAACTACGTTTTTAAATGATATAACCTATGGTTATATATTTAAAAAAACTACCTTTAGCCTTCAATTATCACTGTAATATAATCTCTATTCATCGGGAAGATGCCAAACCAAGAAGCGTACAATTATCCAGTGCGTACAATAACCCTACTTTTCCCTATATATGTGGTAAAAGCACTTTATTTAATCTTTTTTATTAGGAGTTTAGACGTAACTTCACATAGTCAGTGTTATTCGTGCATGTTTTCTGAAGGGCACTCTACTATCATTTTGTACGTACGAGTTACACAACTTCTGTAGTAAGGTAAAGTTAATCTTAGGCTATACGAGTAAATTTTTAATGATTTATTAAATTTTTGTTCCATTGTTTTGTAAAATTGACCTGAGTACCTCTATTTTTTACGCATATTTCAATTCTAAATAAAGTTTTTGTGATTCTGTAACGCTAATCCGAAGATATTTTATGCACTGTAAATGTCAGTAATTCGCGATACTTTAGGATCCCCTTAAAAAAAAGTTTTATAAGAATAAATATAATATTCCAATCACCTTATTCATATTTTTCAAATTAAAGTTAATTAGCGTCTCGAGAAAGAAATTAAAAAATTAATAAATAAGTGAACGGTCATAGAATGATGTCAACTATATTATTTAATACACTACATATTGAATATCACATATTATATGAACAAAAAATATGTTGTACATACTGTTTCAATTTATTTTTAAAAAAACATTACTTTTCAGTTCCCTTAAGGACATTCACCGGCTAATCGATTTCTATACAAAATGCTTCAAATTTAAACTGTATGCTATTAATATCATTATTGATATATCCCCTAAATTCCAGGAAACATAGCGGTACCGAATTCGAGTTATTAATTTTCAAAGTTGCAGCTTTTAACATGTAAGGTATAGCCCAAGCGTGCGCTGAAGTGTCATTTTAATTCATAGCGACTGTGATATCTATTCGATTTTTCTGAAAAAGTAGGATATGATGCAGGGCGATGCTATAAACAACATAAAAAAAAACGGGGATTCGTAGCGGTGCCGTTGTTGAGTTATCGAAGTTCGAAGTGATGTATCCGACAGCACTTCGAAGCGAGTCGCCGCATGAAAGAAGAGCCACCGCTGAGACGCGGCAACGCCGCGCGCGCAGCACATGTGCGTAGTAACTCATTGTCTAATCTTTTTTTTTCACGAATCTGCCATTCGATCTGCGATATTGATGAGACATTGTACGCGTTGGTCGTCCTTTAACCTCACTAACAGATGCCTGACGCTTGACGTTACGCAGCTCCTGTCCGTGTTACTCTCTCTTTCACTCCTATCTGCAACGTTGCCGGGTCTAAGCTTTTCTCAACGCAAGGCAGTGTGCGTGTATACATACAAGACATCGAACTCCGTTTGCTTGTTTCCGTGAGTACACTCAACAAAAAATGTATTTGCATGGGAAGCGGAGTGGGGGAAGAGATGCGCTATGCACCGAGAAGTGAGCGTGCAGTAAACTTTTGGCTACGATTACAGTCGGTGAACGTCCTTAATACATTTATGTACATAATGAACAACATTTAGTATTTGTATTAAAACTGATGCTTGTTAAAATTTTTGTGTTTTGAAATTTTTGAATTTTTAACATATTCAAGTGTTAATCTTTAGAGTACCAATATAAAAGCGCTGTTCTATTTTTGTATTGTAAGCATGCAGTAATGGTAGTATCTCTATACACGTATCTAAAATTTAGATACATATATATAAAGGGTAATTTTTAATAGTTGTATCCACCTTTTACCATAAGAGCATGATTTACCGACGAATATGTATTTCTAACATATTATTATATTAGAAATTACAAATGCGTACTTCTGTGGTAAAAAGTGAGTACAACCATTAGGAATTATCTTGTATAGAAGTACATTTTGTATATCTTAATCTGTATCTGAGATACATTCGAATTAAAGCATTTGTATCTGTATTTAGATACTAAAAAATAATATGTGAACTATTTTTAAATACATCCCAGATAGTCAAATAATTGTAAGTTGTCGACAACTTGTCACAAATATTCTCATTAGTTGTCAACAAAGCAACAGAAGAGGGTATCCTCTTATCATTACGTTCCTGCCAGCAATAGCTTTTAAAATATAATACCGGCAAGTTTCTAACAACTTATCAGCGTTATACTTATCACAGATTGACTTCAATAATTTTTCTACATTTGCTCGACAATAAAACTCAGCATTTTGATCCTAAATTGACTAAAACATTTTTGTCGCATTAAATAAAAGGCAACATAATAGCAATTAACAAGCAATTTAATCTGTGCAATGATTTGTTTTAGATTAAGTTATCATGTTTTACTATCTGAGATTTTCAGATACATTAAGTAATAATATCTTCAAAGCATTTTTGATTTGTAAAACGAATGGAATAGTTATCGGATTAATCAAATATTTGCAATATTGTATCATATTGAATGCTAAAGAGATAGAGCGATATTGATGTGTGACAAGAATATACAAAGAATATCTGTTCTTTTTTTTTATTCTGTATTTATGTTGGGAGCGTCCCAGTTGCGCACCAATCATAGTGGCCGATGCCTAGAGTATTTTTATAGGTTGGATTAGGTGAAGGTTGGTTTATAGGTTGGTTTATAGGTTGGTTTATAGGTTGGTTTAGTTAAATTACGTGATTGGTGGTGTCCAGTTAGGTCTGTACGCAACTGGGACTCACTCTTTATGTTTGGTTGGAAAATTTTTCAATATCTTTCGGCTTTTCACACATTATTAAATTAATATTGTAAATTTAAATATTATTTAATATTATTTCATAATTAAATTTAACAAATACTTATATATACATTTTATTTATCATTTTTATGTAAGTTTGTCAAATTTCTAGAACTTTTTATTTAAAAAATCTGTAACAATAAAAGACTATATGTTGTATAGTCTACATCATTCTAAATTAACATTATGTGTTTAATCACGCTTCATATATTGTACTTTTAATTAGATCATGACGGAAATATATTAAATAATTGTTCATTAATGTTATATGCCACTAACATTAATGATACAATTATTTAATATATTTCATGCATATTACCATTATTACAATGAAATATAATTTTGAAGTATTTGATATGTATCTCAGATACCTCTAAAGTGTTTAAGTATCCGTATAGGTACATTTTAATTTTTGTATAAATACATTTAAAAAATATTTTACTCGTCACTTACATAAGAATATAATTTTAATGTCTTAAAACTTGTGCTGCCGGACTCTCAATAATGAAATTAATTGATAGGTAGAAATCAGTGACTACACATATTCGTAAATAATCTTATACTTAACACCTAATTCTGATTAATCGTAAGTTTTATTTTCTATTAAATTGCTTTTTCCTTTTTCTTTTTAAATCTAATTATTATATAAATTAGATAAAAACTAAAATAAAGAAAAGAAACAAAAACAAATTAAAAAAAAACAAAACTAGAAAATAGGAAAATATATTAAAAAAGAACAATGTAAAATCAATCTATAAAATAACTCCACAATTTATTCTATACATACTATCCTAAAGTATAGCAAATCCTAGCCGTATATGAAATACATGAATATATTCATTTCTTTTTAAAATCTGTTGTATAAAATATGACGTATACATATTATTTATTTTAATCAACAATGTTAAAACCATCTACGAAAATTTATTTTTTTAATTCTCAAGCTGCATATTAGATTTGCTATTTTGAATTTCTTATGTCGAAGGACTCCGCACGAATTTTATGGAAAATGTTCCTTGATTAAATTGATTGCAATTGAAGTATGTTGTTGTTCTCAACGTCTCGTATTAAAGTCTCAATGAACACAACTCTCTAAATACAGTACTCTTCCGTCTAGAGACGTTTAAAGTCCCTGCCGAAAATGTGCGATTAAAACCGATTAAAACGGAATCCTTTTTACTCGGTTTTAAGCTGTTTTAATCAATTCAATCAACAAGCGGATTAAAAAGTAATCGGTTTTAATTCAAAATATCATTTTTTTTTTTAGACCGGCCGGTCAATCAAAACGCTCCGATTGGCTGACCAAATCAACCCCCCACCCCAACCCCTAGCGGGCGCAACGGGATGTATAAAGACCACCACAACCGAAGAGAGCTCAGTATCGGAGCTCTCAGCCCTGATGATGCAAGCTGCAATGTTTGCAAAACGTCGGCAAAGTGCCCAACACGTGGCATCCATCCGGGAACCCTCTCGGTTAACGATATCAATGGCTATGACAGCCTCAAGACTGGTATCAAAATATTTCTTTATTTAAAAATAACACACAAGAATTGTCAACGTCTCAGCGTGTCACATCACATTAAAATTTGATTTAATTATAATTTATAAAATCCTGTAATTTTGGATTGAAATAGATTTAACAAGTGAGTGCTGGCGCCACCGCTAAGGAGCCACGCCGCGGGAGATCTTCTCGTGAGTCGAGTGCGGCCAAAGGCGTTATATCTAGGTACACCCAGCGACTTTAAATCTGTCCATGGGGAAATTTTCCAAACTGAGAAGTCGCTATCTTTCTACATACTTACAGTTTATGATTAACGTAACGACCAATAAGCTCTAGTCGTTTCATTAATCATGAACTGCGAGTATGTAGAAAGTGGTGACTTCTCAGTTTGAAAAATTTTCCCATGGACAGAATCAAAGTCCTTGGGTATACCACAGCAGCCGACTCCCCAGCTCATATTTCAGTGAGACTTTTAAGAGTTGCTTGTTGTAACCTCGAGTCGAATAGTCGCTCTCACTTTTTTTAAATATGACGTGTGTGTGGAACGCTGTTCCACATAAAATTTTATATTTTTATATGTAAATAACACTTTGTATTGTTATTTAATCTTGTACATAAATTAAATGTTTAATTCAAATTTAACCTTTTTTTTTCATTCTTTTTAACGAAAAGGATATAAAAAATATTTTTTTGTTAACTAAATATTTATTACGTTTACATTAATGTATTCTGTTTTAATAAATCTATCTGGGTTCCGATCTTATTTTCAATCGGTCTTAATACCGTATTTTCGGTGCAGAAATCCCGATCAATTTAGATTATTTTTAAAAAATTGATTTTAATTACATATTTTCGGCAAGATAATTAGACGAACTCACTAATTGTAAGTCAATAGCAACACATGATTGGTTTAATTGCTGGAGTTCTTACACCGAAAAAGGACCTCATTAATGCACTTCATTGTACACATACCTACATACATAAATATCTACACTCATTTATACAATAATTGCTTCTTATAAAAGCACGATACGATCACGTTAAACTTTTCTAGACGGAAAAGTACTCTATTTAGAGAGTTGTGCCCATGAAGACGTTTGTTAGGGATGTTGAGAATAACAACATACTTCTATTGCAGCTAATTTAACAAAAGTACATTTTCCACAATTTTTGTGCGGGGTTTTTTGCATTCAACGAACTTAAAAACCCATATAACACAATTTGTCAATTTTTTAATATTGATAATGCCATAAAGAACAGAAAGCCAATATAATGATTCCGGGATAATATCATATATTGAGGCAAAGAACCTTACTTAAAGAAAAGCTGTAAGATTTTAAAAATAGATTCATCCCTTCTTTAAAGGTTAATTTAGCATAATATGTGACTATGTTACTTAAATATTTTATGTTAAATTGATATTCAAAATTTTTTAAATGTTAAATTAACATAATTTATGAGTAAATAAACAAATAATATAAAAATAATCCAGCTTTAAAACATAATAGCTTTAAAATTCTATTGACAAGGAAACGTTCGGAAGTGTCCATTTCAGATTTAAACGAGCTTTTTAATATGTTTTAGTACAGATAAAAATAAGGAACACGTATTTTTTTATACGTGCCCCTTTTGCACTTTTAGGGGGAAATACCCCCTTTGAAGAAAATCGGTTTTTTTCTTTCGAAGCATATATAGTCGAAACTATAAAAGATAGAGAAAAATGTTCTAAACGAAAGTTGAATGACTCGAAGAGTATTTTATAACAGTTAAAAAAAATTTTTTTTAATTTTTTTTATTTTTTCCCATCACTTACTTATTTTTTTTAATTTTTATTTTTTATATAAGCAAAATGAAGCTTATTTTATTACAAATTTAACGGTATATGATAAAGTTACAATACGACATTCCCATTTTCCAACAATAATTAAAAACTTCTTTATACGCATGGTACGCGCACCCATCCGCGCGTTCGTGCGCTGTGGAAGTGACTCCTTTCGATTTTGACGTGCCTTTAATATGTTGTACAGATAAAAATAAAAGACACGTATTTTTTTATATGTGCATTTTTAAGGATGAAACACTCCTTTGAGAAAATCGTTTTTTTTTTCTTTTGAAGCATGTATCGTTGAAACTATAAGAGATAGAGAAAAATATTCTATTTGAAAGTTAAATGGCTGAAGAGTACTTTATAATAGTTATAAAAAAAATTTTTTTTAATTCTAAATATTTTACTTCACTACCTACCTATTTTTTTTTAATTTTTATTTTGTTTATAGGTAAAATAAAGCTTATTTTATTACAAATTTAATGGTATATAACAAAGTTATGTTGTGACATTTACGTAACACTTAAATGTATATATATTAAGGTGTAACGACCTGACTTTGTGTATGGGCGGTGTTGTGTCGGTAGACGAGGACGCGGGTAGGTCGTCGAGAGAACTAGACGGGTATTTATAGATGATAAAATAAATCAGTTTATTGTGAAGAAAGAAACATATTTACAGAAGCGACGCGCGGATGGATGAAATGGAGATGACACTCGGACGAACGAAACAGAAAATCTATGATTACGCGCGGACGGATGGATAGATAAATTGTAATTAACGCGCGGACGAACGAATAACGGAAACTAAATGCAAACATTCGGTCGGAAGGAAACGGATACGCGAAAAAGATCGCGGCTATTTACAACGGTCGGTGATTCCGAGACGGATTTCTCCAAACTTGGAATCCTTGTTTACGCGTTTGGCGCGGCCTTGCCGAAGGCCACGGCCACGGCCACAGGCGCGCGTGCCCGATGGCAATATAGCTCGCGCATGGTACAGCTGTACTTGACGGTACGGCGGAACGTCAGTGATCGCGATGCGTAGCGGTTAATACCGCGTTGTTGCGGCGGTGGCAACGATTCCCACCAAGATTTCTTGCTGGAGGCGCGGAACTCCACACCTCAGTGAGTCTGTGCCGACGGAGAGGAGATAGGATGGGACGGGATTCGATAGCGCACAGTGCGATAGTCCACCAACCAATCATCTTAACTTATTTAACCCAAACAACGGAAAAACTCTAGGCATCGGTCGTTGTGAGTGGTAGTGGGCTGTTGGTCTCGTGCGCTATCGGGATCCGCCCGATAGTTTGTCAGTTTCTCCGGTTCACCAAGATTGCTCAGTTGAGCCCAAGACACTTGAGTCCGTAGAATCAGAGATAGTTAGGAAGCTTGTCGTTGAGTCCTCGACAGAACTCAAGGCTTGAGTTCGGTTTGGAGCGGAAGGAGTACTTCTTAGCGGACGGACCGATAAGAAGAAGCCCTGTGGAAGCAGCGGCACTTATACAGCCGGATCTCGTGAGGAGGGGTTGTGCGGGAAGCGGACCGTACGATATCGAAGAGAGGGATTCTCGCCACTCGAGATCGGCCTCGACCGCCACTTTGTTCGCTTGTACTGCGCGTGCGCGGAGAGTATCTTGACGCGCGGATGCGTGTTTGTGCGCTATGCCGATGTGGAATACTTATTGGCGCTATGCGCCTGTTATTCTTTGTCCGGCGAGTGTTCGGCCGGACAGCACGGAGCGGTGGAGGGGAAAGCGGAAAGGCGGTTTGTTACAAAGGTCAATACTGCCGAGATGTAAAAATTAAATTTCCAGATAAAAGATGATCTAAAGTGCATGCGCTAAGTAGTGTCGTTATGCATATTTCTAAACTAATCAAATTTTGTATACAGGGTGATTCAGAATAATCCGTTGCCTTTCAAGGGACGTATTCCTGGTCGAATTCTAAGACGATTTTTCCTTTGCCAAAAATTTGTCAGACGCTTAGATTTTGAAATATCAGCCGATTAAGTTAGCGTATCACGGGTCGAATACAGATGGTACGCAGGGGCGGCGCACTCACCGTTACGCGCGGGTGTGTCGTGAGGTGCCTGCTGCGCTCAGCTGTTACAACAGACAAGTCTTTCTCCCCTCTTACTTTCTCTCTCTCTCTCTGTTTCTCTCTCTCTCTGTCACATCACAATGCTAGCTTTAACTTAAAAATGTAATTAATTTTCATCTTAATTTTAATGATTTTAATAAGAGAAGTGCCAAGAAATTCTTTATACAGTCGAAGAATCGAACAAAGAATTGCACGAAATCTAGATATTTAATTACATTTAATAAATTATGTCATTGCAAGTATTCAAACAAATATTTATTAAAATTTAATAACTTTTTTTCTCAATGTAGAATCTCTTGATATAAAAAAATAATTTTAATAAAATAAATAGAAAAATCTTTTTCAATAAATTTTACTATTAAAAACAATATTAATCACTACTTTACTTTTAAATTGCCGCGTTCTAACTTCTGTTCGACCAATTACGCATTCATATTCGATCATAACGTATCCCATAAAATCAGTCGGCTCTTTCCTGTTGTCGAGTAAACACGTGTTGTCTGTTCGTCGCGCGTAAACACGAGTTTTATCGAGCTACATATTTTCGCACGCCGAATGACTAATAATTATTTACAGTGATCGTTACTCGAAGTGATCGTTAATTAGTTACTCAAGTTTTATCGATCAAGTGAATGAATTGTGTATTATGACATTAAAGTGATAATTTACGAGATGATCAAGGAAACTTTGGTCTGTCTCATTGTGGATACAACTAATTGATCGCTGTACAGAATAATACGTAAGTAAATGCATGTCCAAACTTGTTCATGCAAGCACGCGCGCACGTGCGCGCACGTGCGTTTGCTCTTTCTCTCTTTCTCTCCCCTTCCCCTTTCTCTCTCTCTGTGACAAAAAAAGTATTACTGTTTCTAAAAACTCGAGATATAAATACTTTTGTAGATTTCGTGCAATTCTTTGTTCGAGTCTTCGACTGTACAAAGAATTTCCTGGCACTTCTCTTATTAAAATCATTAAAATTAAGATGAAAATTAATTACATTTTTAAGTTAAAGCTAGCATTGTGATGTGACAGATAGAGAGAGAGAGAGAGAGAGAGAGAGAGAGAGAGAGAGAGAGAGAGAGAGAAAGACAGAAGGAGGGTGAGGGAGAGAGTGGGGGAGGGGGAGGGGGGAGAGAGAGAGAGAGAGAGAGAGAGAGAGAGAGAGAGAGAGAGAGAAGGGAGAAATACTTGTGTGTTATATCAGCTGAGCGCAGCAGGCACCTCACGATACACCCACGTGTAACGGTGAGTGCGCCGCCCCTGCGTACCATCTGTATTCAATCCATGATACGCTAACTTAATCGGCTGATATTTTGAAATCTAAGCGTCTGACAAATTTTTGGCAAAGGAAAAATCGTCTTAAAATTCGACCAGGAATACGTCTCTTAAAAGACCACGGGTTATTCTGAATCACCCTGTATAATAAACACATAAATTAAATTGTATAAATGCAGTATAAAATTTTTAATTAGTCTTCTGTTAATTCTTTTGTTAGTTGATGAGCTAATATTAGATAGTAAAGGTATGGAATGTGTGAGTAATAATTTTTTGTAAACTAAGTCTCTTTGTTTATAAAATGATGAAGAGAACAAATGTTCTAGTCGAATCATGTAGACCAGTAAATAAATGTTTAACTTATGTTACGTCTGGCAGATAAAATTTTTTATTTTCTCGCGCCATCCTTTTTAAACTTCTCGAGCAATAGCAAATCAAATTTGGAACCAATCTGCGACTAATTAAATAAAACCCAAATTTACGCGAACCTCATAATTCGTTATCGGTATACTTCTAATAAAATTCTCCTACCAGTACAAAGCGCGAAGTTGGGAAAAATCATAATACGGCCCTATGCAAGCTCCGCGTCGCGCGGTTTTCGCGACCATCTAGAAACGAAGCGCGTACGATCTCCGCGTCATCGCGCAAACTATAGGCGCAAGCCGCGCAGTCGCGGAGCGGTGCGGGCCCCTAAGAACTATGCGTTACAAAAAACTATCGCTCCGAATTTTCCGCGAACCTGAGGAATTGTCCCGCAACACTTCTTGCCCATATCCTTGCCTATATAAGGAGCGAAATCGGAGCTCCGAAGTTCAGATCCGTCTTGTGGGTTGAGCGAGATTCGCTGCCCGGCGACTACCAAAACACAGACCTCCAAGTATGATCACACCGACTGGTGGGTTTTGTCCCAGGCGAAGACGTTGGTCTTCGGGATGGCCTCTGTCGGATGTCTTTTCCTTCTCTACTAACCTTCTCTCTCTTTTCTATCAGAGACTCAGAAAGTTGAACCACACAAAGTATTAGCTTGAGTGTGGCCTCACTCGTTTCTCTATATCTCTCTCTCTCCCCCCAAGCGTCGAAGAAGATTCGCTAACGCGACTCCTCGACGTCTTCTATCTTTCTTCTTCTCTCTTGCCGTCGAGGAAGATTCGCAAACGCGACTCCTCGACTCTCTTTCTCTATAACCAGTGTCTCTCAAATTTTCCAAAATAAATTTTTATTCTTTCAAAAGGCATTCGGACGGACGTCGTCTTTGACCCAACTGATTCACCTCTAATTAATTACTTATTAAATTTAAAACTTTGAACTACTGTAAATTCATGCAAATCAAAGTCTCAGCCTTTCCTTTCTTCATGATTTAAGACATAAAACTCTGTTAATGTATTTTCATGGCAACCGAAACTTAAATTCAATTTGTTAATTCATAAAATGGATAAGTTAAATAAAATATGGACAAAAAATCTCATCGCGGTTACATGGAACCCGACGCAAATCCAAACAGCGTAACTCTTTTATTCTATTAACCAGAGCGATCATTCCTATAATTTCAAGCAATTATACAAAAATTCGATTCTATCATACAAACGTCTACATGTTTACACTTATTCTACTATTCTGACATTCATGAAACAATTATACAGAAACAGTAACACTTATACAAACACACAAACAAAATAAATCGAATAAGTTTACATGAAACATGTACTTTCATAACAATCTCACGCCAAACGTACCCTCAATCACGCATGCCAAAACTTTTTTTATTTCAATAAAACTCTATTAAATTTTTCTAAATTCACTGCTTATTAATCACATAATTATACGTAATCCTCCCAAAATTTCTCCTCTTACCCGTCGTAATCGTCGTGTATCTAGGTGTGTTATCGTACGATTCAGAGCCATGACTGGTGACAGCTGCCTTAATCTCAAAAAGAAGTAAAATCAAACCAAGAGAGAAAAAAAAATTACGTCCCGGATAACAATTTTGCAATCCGCGTACGTAACATTTATATTAATTATATTTATTATTTTGTACACAAAAAATTAATATCTTGCAATACCGTAATTGTTGTTATTCTTTTTTGGTGTCATTTTATTTTGAAATAATCAAGAGAAATGTTTATATTATTAAAAACAAGTTATGAATAAATAATAATTTCTTTATTCATAATTTGTTTTTCACATATACTGTGACATATTATCAAAAAGTTTGACTTATCTTAGCGATTTGAAAGTCACTATTATTTTATTATTACTATTATTATTATTATAAAACTATTACTTCAACATTTATTGTATTGTATTGATTTGTCTTCGTGCTCTTTTGCGTAGTCAACGCCATATAAGACATCCGTTTTATTGTGAAATAATATCGAACGCACCGATGTGTAGGCGGTACAATGCGTTATGAAGTGGTTTTTAATTATTTTTGGAAAATGGGAAAATTGCATCATAACTTTGTCATATACCATTAAATTTGTAATAAAATAAGCTTTATTTTTCTTATAAAAAAAATAAAAATTTTGAAAAAATAGCTAAATGATGTGGGAAAATGTAAAAAAAAAGAAAACAAATTTTATCACTATTGTAAAGTACTCTTCAAGCCATTTAACTTTCAAATAGAACATTTTCCTTTATCTCTTATATTTTCGACAATACACACTTCAAAAGAAAGAAACTAATTATTTTCAAAGGGGTGTTTTACCCCCCTGCATTAGGGCATGTATAAAAAAAGACGTGTCCTTTATTTTTATCTGTACTACAATATATTAAAAGCTCGTTTAAATCTGAGGCGGACACTTCCAAACGTTTCCTTGTAAGATAAATGAATGAAATGTTTTAACTTAACATATTATAAACATTTAATTTTATGAAAGAAATATGCTTCCACAATTTGCTTCCAAATTGTGTCAAAGTTCTACATTTTTGTGTTAATTATTTTATATAATATTTGTGTTATATTTTAACATATGCATCCTTTGTTAAACTAACATAAAAAGGATGAACTTTCTAAAACATGTAAAATGTATTAAATTTGATATTATTTTTACTGCATACATGCATTAAAACATTTCATACATGTAGATTTATATAAATTTATATAAAAATGAGTTTTAAACAAGAAGTTTGATAACAGTGAGAAAAATTATTACATCATCTTTTTAAAAAAGCATTTTAAAGCTTAGAAAGTCTATTTTCAAATTTTTTGTTAATTTTTATTCAGTGAAGTATACTATTTTAATAGATATTATTTTAACAACAAAGAATAAATATTATTGGGAGTACAAATTACTTTGGTTCATTTCTCATCATTCCCATGGATTTCAGTCATACGGAAACTGCTTGTTTCGTAACTTAATGATTTTGCAAGTTCCTCTTGTGTTTGACACGGAGTACTGCCTGCAATTTTTTGTTTTTGATTTTTTTTGGCTGTCCAAAGCGAGGCTTGTCTTCAACGCTGAAATCAACATTCTTGAAACGTCAAAACCATTTCCTATATATTTTATTATTTGGAGCATTGTCACCATAAACTTCTATCAACATTCGATGCGCTTCAGCTGCATTTTTCTTCCAATTAAAGTAGGAAACTAAAACTTCCCGTAAATACTGCTTAGTTAACACAAAAGTTGACATATTCAACACAATAAAAAATAAGGGTTTTGTAAGAAACTCAAAGCGATATGTACTGAATATTATTGACAAATGTCTAACCTCTCTGAAACTACCGAAATCAGCTGTCATTATGTTTTTTTTTTATTCAGGAAAAAGGAAATAAGGCCTGGCAGAGCCATCTAGCCGATACAGTTGTACTTATAAACTAGGTTACATTGGTAATGCAGAATCGTTTAGAAATTTAACAAAGTTAAACATAAATTCAAATGGATTTAGATACTTTTACTATGTCGAGGAGATTTTAATCACATATAATACATAAAAGTAAAATTATATTCCAATACAGCTTGGAAAGCCGAAACAACCATTAGATAATATCATGGACTAAATTAAGATAAAATACCTTATAGTAAAACGAATATAGTAATAGAAAGATGTTTTAAACGGATCAATACAAGAAAGAAAAAAAGTCAACAAACGTTAGAATACGAGTTTCATAAGCATATTATTAGCTTATCCTAATACTATATTATACGTTTATGAGATCAATTGATGAACATTTTTACAAACATTAATATTATGACATCATATTGTCGTATATGGGCGTATCCATTGTTAGAACCAAGATCCTACACTTAAATAATTAAACAATTAACCCAGGTAACACTAATGGTAGGGCTACGTTACATCACAATATCATCAATACTGTTAAACTATTAATACTGTTAAACCATCGGTACTGTTAATTAGTTCGTTAAATGTTACCATTACACTTAGAATTATTATTAAAATTAAACAAACCGCAATAAAATTGACTCAAGTATAAATTGAGCATGCAGGTTTCGAAATCAAAATCATAGTTAGAGCTTTGTATTAATACAAATGCCCGAGTTTGAATTACTATAATTAAAAAAATGGAGGAGGAAAAAGGAAACAAGTGATAAAACGTATAATAAACATGACAGTAAGATGGATTATAATTATAATTATGACCTTTTAAGATTGAAAATTTAGCAAGTCAAAGCCGAAGTCCATTAGAGCATAACCAACGGGGAAAGAAAGCAAATGTGTTTAATTATAGATAGCGTCATGCTATATCTTGGTCGGAATGGCGTCAATAAAAATAGCCATCTCGAAGATGATATCCGGGATCATAAAGTATAAAAATAGATCAATGCAAATGTTATGTCCTGCGGAGTAACGATTCTTTTCCTTCAAGAGCAATACACGGGAAACGGGTTGAGCAACAAAAATTCATCCCCTCTCCAAAGGAAACTCGATTCAAGTTTTCCACTGCACGATAACACATCAAATGCGTTATAAACTTTCAAGAACAGCGTGAGAAAAATCTGAGGGACCAGACGACTGGTTAAGCGACACGGCTGTTAAGATTTTTATATAAAGAAAAGGAAAATGTTAAACAATGATCTTCTACAGATCAAGTCGTCTACTTTAGCCGAGTAAGTAAAACGGAACAGGTCCCTCCACTTAATGTAGTTGCTCGGCACTGAACACGTGCAAGCTCTGTTAGAAAAGATTAGAGGTAAGAATGAAGGCCACTTGTGCTCTCAACAAACAAAAATTGGTGTGCGTGGTATCGTAATTGAACGCAAAGATTGTCTCCAAGGTGCACCGGCCTAGTTACTTCCGTTAGCCCAACAAATATTAAAATTAAATTATGAGCCCTCTTGAAAGCACAGCGGTTTCTAGCACCGGACGCGAGTGGGCCGCGTCGGCAAACGCCGGGACATAAAAGGCCAAGAAGCCGAATTCACACGGCCACGATTATCTTAAGTTATAATATTTGGCATAATAAACATCCCAAAGAGTTACCGAGTAGCAACCTTCTGAGATCCGTCAAGGAGTCGCATGCATTAGCCTCATGAACATTAACTAAATTAACGAGATTACTTCCAAGAGTAGTGACTTGTGGTACTAGATGAAAGCAAGCACCATTGACAAACATTAGAGATAATTGCACTCCGGGAATTGAAATTCAAGGAAAATGTGGAAGCCTTGATAGGAAAAATTGTGCTCACGGCCTCCAATTTATGGGCAAAATTGAGTATAAAGGGAGTAACTCCGGATCAAAAACTTTACTTCAGTTCTATCCGTTGCGCAGTCCGTGGCAAAATCTTGCTCGAGTCTGCGATGCTCGGACCGCCGGTTTCAAACATAGACAATCGACTCGTGAACGCGCGCTCATAGAGTGTCAAACTCTGAGATTTTCAGTTTGCGTAGGACAGTTTTTCTGGTTCATTAGGTTAGAGTCTCTCTGATCGAGTCAGTTTGCGATCACTAACTGTTAATTCTTACAAGTGTGCAACGCCCCGACTCTGCACGAGACATCTCTGCTTCCACTGCAAGTTTGACTAACGGACTGGCGAAGCTTGGAAAGCATTCACTCATAGCACAATCTAGAAATAAAGATCACAAGTAGTAAGTTGCTAACAAATTTGTTTTCTCCCCCCCCCCCTATTTCCCCATCTTTGTTTTTATTTCTTTATTTATTTATTCAAATTAACTTTTAATGCAAAACGATAATCCACACCGGAAACAAACTCGCCGAGGCACGAAACGTCTTCAAAAGGAAAAAACCAGGAGAACGGGTTACCTCTTTAACGAGGCCTACGAGTTTCTACAGGGAATAAGCCGTAGTCAATCTGAAGCTGAGCCGATTCCTTACCAACCCCCTCCACCTCCTGTTTCCGAGGAGCCTGAGGTCTCTCAGATCCCTCAACCATTCCTCCTCAGCCCTCTCGAATTATTTGTTATTTTTTTATAAAGTAACCTCTGACTTTCCCCCTCCCCTTGAATTGGTTTCAAGCATTTTTTATTTCCCGGTCCCCCGTCTAGAATTTAACCCAGAGAACTCATCCCCGTACTCTCCGGCTAATTCGGTTAGTGCTGAAGAGAATTACAATCATCTCTGCCGCTTAACTCCTCCACAGTTCGATGTTTGTCCGTCGGGTTCTCTCGAGTTTTCTTGCTGCGCTTTCCCCTCCCCTATGTCAAGCGTAGAGGAAATCCCGTTTTCTATTCTTCAGCATCTCTACAAGAGTCCGAAGAATATTCTGTCCCCTCTTCTTCATTCCATTCTTCGGCATCTCAGCGAGAATGCAAAAAATATTCTGTTTCCTCTTCTTCATTTCATTCTTTGGCACTTCTACGAGAGTGCGAAAAATATTTTGTTCCCTCTTCTTCATTCCATTCTTTGGCACCTCCAAGAGAATACGAAGAGTTTTCTCCACGTGTCTCCTTCCCTTATTCCTTAGCACCTCCCTGAGAATGCGAGGAAACGTATTCCCCAAAATCTAAAAAAAAACCTCGCTTTCCTTTTTCCCTCTTCTCCTATTTCTCACGATTTCGAGGAGATCCTCTCATCCAATCTTTCCCCTTATGCTCACCTGCACGGAATCGGGCTAGCGATTCCAGAACTTTTTACGTATCCCATAGTTTTTGTCTCTCTTTCGTCCGGCAGGTTTTGTATCAGGCCTGACTCTGTTGTTGATTTAGAACAATTACAAATTCCCCACCAAATGTCGACATTCCCTTTTTTCTCTTCGGCCATCGTTTACCCTTTTTAGTCCCTGTCAGTAAATTCTACAAAACGTTTCCCGCTTCCACGGTGAGGATCGAGGAACTGGTACAACACTCCCACTCAAATACACACCACCACACATAGTTTCCGCTTGTTTGCGAGTCAAGGGTTGTTTGCGTTCAAACCGCGATATAAAATATTAATGTAAGATTATTATTTATCCGAACGCAGTTGAGTCGAGCGCGTTAAATAACATCTTGTGAATTTACATCAGAAGGTTTTCTGTTACCCTTTTTTTTATCCATTATTTAACTATGCGGAGTTATTTAAGCATTATAAATAATTACCAACCGAGATTTAAAATAGTTTTTAAAATAAAATATATGTAACAATTTATTTTAGTTATTTCATAAAATATATGTAACAATTTACTTTAGTTATATTCATAAAATACATGTAACAACTTTCTTCAGTTATTTCATAAAATATATGTAAGAATTTATTTTAGTTATTTCATAAAATATATGTAAGAATTTATTTCAGTTATTTTCATAAAATATATGTAACAATTTACTTCAGTTATTTCATAAAAAATATGTAAGAATTTATTTCAATTATTTTATAAAGTACATGTAAGAATTTACTTCCGTTGTTTCATAAGATAAGAATTTACCCCAATTGTTTTCTTAGAATATATGTAAGAAATTATTTCTGTTCTTATCAACCATTGCAACCACATTATTAATATATCAGTTGTTATTAGTTGATTATAACTAAATTAGTAATGTCATTTCTAAAATGAAAAACTTTGTAAGAGTTTATCACCAACTATCGCAATTAAGGCTAGTAATTCCTTTTAGTATTTTTTTTCGTTTTTATAACAATTCATTTTGTAAGAAGTTTTTTTTAGTTTAAAATATATCTATTTAATGAAACAGTTTGTGTAAAATGTCGTTAATTACAACCTTTCAATGTAATTAAGATCCTACGACTTTCATTTAATCCATAAATCCCGTGCTCACGATAGACTAAGTACGAGGTCCGATCCCAGGGGTAAAGCGTTCAGATACGTTGCCTCAAAACAGGACCAAGAAGTGTAGAAATCTCGGATGTTAGTTATTGGATACCAATCACCCTACTGACCTATATCCCTGTTTTTTTAAGCATTCCGTTTGTGCCGTGCGCCTAATGCGCGTGCACGAGCTCAAACTATTGCGCTCCTTCTCTGCCTTTCCCATATCCCGCTTATTGCTACGATAAGTATCACAGTCTCGACTCAACTAGACGTAACACAGAACGCCCATAAAATTATGAATATAAAGAATATGTAGAAGGTTCTTCCTTTGTTCGTCCAATAGTTTACATTGCCAGAAAATATGGTTGGGACATTGAATATCTCCACATTCACATAACGGTGAATACTTGAACAGACATTCCGTCAGAGTGGTATGGCCAGATCTCAATAACCTATTGATAGATACAACGCTTTTCCGTTTGAATTTAAAATTGTTAAACCATGGCTTACGATTCCTTACTGGAAAACGTTCGAAGAAATACGAGCCCTTTGGTAATCCTCGATTCTCAGCCTATTCAAATTACAATACAGCTTGTCCCTCCATGACGTACTTAGGGCAAAGGAAGGGAGAAGAAGTTCAAAGTCGATCTCTGATACAATAGCCTTCTTAGCCGTACAATCCGCCTGCTCATTCCCCGTGATATTCAGTTGAGTCGGAATCCATACCGTTCTTTTCCCTGTGCTTTAATTCTTCCAGGTTATACAAAATATTTAAAATTAAGTTGGGTGAATTCTTTCTGTTTCTCTTGGAAGGAAACAGAGCTCGCAAAACGTTTTTAAAGTCAGAAAAGATAGATAATATTTCATATGAAGAATTGGATGCAATTCTTAACGCTGAAAAAATTGCCATTGTTTTGCAGGTAAAAATGGACGCATCGTTCAAAAACGATGAATACAATTTTCTGACACATCCACCACCGTAAAGCCCGCAAAGGGCCGGTCTGCGGCCTTGGAACCGTCTGTAAAGATGCAGCCTTTGTCGGGTGCTAGAGGAAACAATCGGTTAAAACAAGTCGAGGGATTGAGGTCGTCGCGGATAGTAGTCCCTTTATTCAAGAGGATCCAAGGTGCGGCAAACATAATTGAAAAGAGGAAATTGCAGTACATCGGGTATTCCGATGTATCAATAAGATGTGAGAAAAAAATGATATAACATTTGTACAAGAAAGGAAGGAAAAATCTTATAACATTAGGGCCCAGGCGAAAAAACGAGATCGGATAGACGTCTATTAGACGTCTATTAGACGTCTATTAGACGTCTATTTGACCGTCTAAGGTAAGTCTATAGACGGATTTAAATAGACGTAAAAGTGTTATCTTTTAGACCTCTAATATACAAGTGTAATATACAGGCCTAATAGACATGTCTAATAGCCAGGTAGAACACGAAATCATAATAAGATTATGATGACATAAGTCATTTTGGGAAAAATTATTATGATGTCATTTGATGTACTTTTTAAGATTTTTAAGTGATTTTTTAACTATCCCTGCCAAAAATGTACGATTAAAACCGATAAAAAAAAAAAAAAAATCCGAATTGACCGGAATTTCTGCACCGAAAATACGGTATTAAGACCGATTGAAAATAAGATCGGAACCCAGATAGATTTATTAAAACAGAATACATTAATGTAAACGTAATAAATATTTAGTTTACAAAAAGTATTTCTTGTATCTTTTTCGTTAAAAAAGATTAAATTTGAATTAAACATTTAATTCATGTAAAAAATTGAATAACAATACAAATTGTTAATTACATGTGTAATGTGTTTTTAATTATCCAATTGGGAGATTGGAAGATTAGAATGAAAACTTAACTGCGTTTCTTTGTAAAAACAAAAGTTCTATTTACATTATGTACAAAGTTAATTCCTACATTAATTTCATGAAATCATTTCTGTGAAAACAAAAGAAACAACATTTAAAGCTTTTAATTTTGGTACGTTCTTTTTAAGAGTTTATTTAAATAATTTTTCCGCACTTTCCAAAACACGTGCTTCTCTCCATTTGATCTTCATGTTTCCTACTCAAACTTCATCGTTTGCCTCTATCGGTTTAGTAGCAATTTCAAATTTTTAAGAAAAGTATCGACACCAGTATTATTGTGTCGTGGTTTTCTTTACATCTCTTTCCCTGGAAAAAAAACAATTATGCATCGTAACATGGTTTATTGTTCCGAAATCATCCATTACTGAGATTAGTTTCGTAATATGGAAAAGGTTTGATTCCGTCTTCTTATGTCCGGTGTCAGCTTCATAAATAGAATTGGAAATCTTCTTTATTATTTTGAATGGTTAATTCTTAATTCATCTAACTTCTTCTTATTTAGTCGGTTGCCATTTTCCACATATACTAGATCTCCAACGTTTAATTTTAATTTTTTCCGATGCACATCAAATTTTTTCTTGTTATAATCATGTGACTTTAAGATATTTTTTAAAGCTAATTTTCTGTCTTTTTTTAAATCTTTGTTTGTACACGTAGATTTTAGTTCCTGTGTTAGAATATTAACATTTTCGCCTTCCAATAGATATTTTGGGGCGAACTTTGTAATTGTGTGTTCTATTTTGTTATAGGATTCTACACCTTCTTGTGCAATAGTTGTCTATGCAATCTTTTTATCACTTTCTATAAACACCAGGTTATTGAATACAAAAGTGTATTTATTAAGGTTTCAGTACATCGAGTGACTTGTTAGTCGGACAGCAATATCTCACGTAACGAAGTGCCTACTTGGCGGGAAAGAATCTAGTGACTATAGTTACAAAGAGATGGCACACTTGTGCCTGAAAGGAAATGATTACTAGTAGGAGGCGCGAAATACAAACTAACTGAATGCTCTAATACTTTCATTAATTTTGCATTGTATTTTATTAATTAATGTTTGGTTTAGCTTTTCATTGAGACCGTTTGAAAATGGTGTGTCAACAGCCGTGAACACCATCGTGATGTTTTCTTTTTTTAGGAAATCTTTAAATTCTTTCGAATTTATTCCATATCCGTTAATACCATGTCGATTTTATAACTTTGCGTCATCTTCTTCATTAGCTTAATAAAGTTATTTGGATTTTGATTTTTCGATATTGAAATATATGAATATCTCGTAAAATGGTCAACTAAAAGGTGTAAATATTTTTTTATTGAACAAGATCCACCAAAACCTTCAACAATGTTAATGGATATAATTTTGAAAGGATATTTTGCAAGACCCAGGTGTGACATCAATCCATATTTAGATCTTTTTCTTGACTTATTTTTTATGCAGATTTCACAAATGTCACAGATCTTTTTGATGTTGTTAACAAGGTTTTCCGTTGAATAAAATGGTGTTATTTTGTTCATCATTTGAGTTCTTCCTAAATGGCAGTAGGTTTTATGTATATCTCCTATCAGTTTTTTACTTACAAGGAAACACAGGGAAGTGTCCGCCTCAGATTAAAACGAGTTTTTAATATGTTGTAGTACAAATAAAAATAAGGGACACGTATTTTTTTATACGTGCCCATACGCACTTTAAGGGGATGAAACACCCCTTTGAAAAAAATCGATTTTTTTCTTTCGAAGCGTATGCCGTCGAAACTATAAGAGATAGAAAACAATGTTTTAAATGAAAGTTGAATGGCTCAAAGAGTAATTTATAACAGCAGAAAAAAAATTTTTTTTTAAATTCTTTTTAATACTTTCTCCCACCATTAACCTATTTTTTTTTTAATTTTTATTTTTTTTATAAGCAAAATAAAGCTTATTTTATTACGAATTCAACGGTATATGATAAAGTTACGATACAACATTCCCATTTTCCAAAAATAATTAAAAATATTTTTATACGCACGGTACGCGCACCCGTCCGCGCGTTCGTGCGCTACGGAAGTGACTCCCTTCGGTTTCGACGTGCCTTTAATATGTTGTACAGATTAAAATAAAGGACACGTATTTTTTACACGTGTCCTAATACACTTTTAAGGGTAAAACACCTCTTTGAAGAAAATCGGGTTTTTTCTTTCGAAGCGTCTATCGTCGAAATTATAAGAGATAAAGAAAAATGTTCTCAATGAAAGTTGAATGCATGTTTTTCTCGCATAAGATGACAAAAACATTTCGAGGACAGTCTGTGTCTAACATGAAAACGCAGACATTGAGAAAAACATTTACTACAAAATAAAACGACACTACACTAAAGAATTACGGTGTTGTAAGACATTAATTTCTTGTTTAGAAAATAATATGTAATTAATATAAGTTAAACATTTATTTACTGGTCTACATGATTCAACTAGAATATTTGTTCTCTTCAACATTTTATAAATAAGGAGACTTGGATTACAAAAAATTATTACTCACACATTCCATACCTTCACTATCTAACGCCAGCTCATCAATTAACAACAAGAGAACTAACATAAAACTAATTAAAAAATTAGTTAGAAATTTCATTTTTTATACTGCATTTATACAATTCAATTAATGTGTTTATTAAATTCGATTAGTGTAGAAATATGCATAACCACGCTACTGGCGTGTGCACTTTGGGTCATTTCCTTACATACGTAACTCTTGAATCTATACATGTCAATACTGCCGAGACGTAAACATTCTATTTCAAGATAGGAAATTTTGTTCTCTTGTTGCACATTTAGTTCTCTTGTTGTTAGTTGATGAGCTAGATAGTGAAGGTATGGAATGTGTGAGTAATAATTTTTTGTAATCCAAGTCTCCTTATTTATAAAATGTTGAAGAGAACAAATATTCTAGTTGAATCATGTAGACCAGTAAATAAATGTTTAACTTATATTAATTACATATTATTTTCTAAACAAGAAATTAATGTCTTACAACACCGTAATTCTTTAGTGTAGTGTCGTTTTATTTTGTAGTAAATGTTTTTCTCAATGTCTGCGTTTTCATGTTAGACACAGACTGTCCTCGAAATGTTTTTGTCATCTTATGCGAGAAAAACATGCATTCAACTTTCATTGAGAACATTTTTCTTTATCTCTTATAATTTCGACGATAGACGCTTCGAAAGAAAAAACCCGATTTTCTTCAAAGAGGTGTTTAACCTTAAAAGTGTATTAGGACACGTGTAAAAAATACGTGTCCCTTATTTTAATCTGTACAACATATTAAAGGCACGTCGAAACCGAAGGGAGTCACTTCCGTAGCGCACGAACGCGCGGACGGGTGCGCGTACCGTGCGTATAAAGATATTTTTAATTATTTTTGGAAAATGGGAATGTTGTATCGTAACTTTATCATATACCGTTGAATTCGTAATAAAATAAGCTTTATTTTGCTTATAAAAAAAATAAAAATTTTGAAAAAAATAGGTAAGTGGTAGGGGAAAGTATTAAAAAGAATTAAAAAAAAAATTTTTTTTTTGCTGTTTTAAATTACTCTTCGAACCATTCAACTTTTATTTAAAACATTTTTTTCTATCTCTTATAGTTTCGACGGCATACGCTTCGAAAGAAAAAAACCGATTTTCTTCAAAGGGGTGTTTCACCCCCTTAAAGTGCGTATGGGCACGTATAAAAAAATACGTGTCTCTTATTTTTATCTGTACTACAACATATTAAAAACTCGTTTTAATCTGAGGCGGACACTTCCCTGTGTTTCCTTGTTAGCTTTTCTGATAACATAAGTTTTTCTTTTCTTTTAGTCTTCCTGTAGTAAACTCTATTTTTTCATGTCAGTTTGTTTTTTTGTAGATCTAGATTTGTGTTTTGATCATTTTGTATATCTTTGAATTTGATTAAATTTACTATTTTTAAAATTTCATCTGTATTTTCATAAGGTTTTAGAACCAAATTTCTGCTTAAACAGTCTGTTTCCTGATTTGTTTTTCCTGGGTTGTATTTTATTTTAAAATTATATTGTGATAAATAATATGTCAAATCATCCAATTCTTCATCCGTCCTAGCCTTCAGATTCATATTTTCCAAGGGTTCGTGATCCGAGTATACCGTAAACTCTTCCCATGAGCCAATGTTGCCGATATTTTACGGTTTCTTTGATTGCCAAACATTTTAGGTATATTGCCTTTTTTTTCTTTTGGGCTTTTGTTAATTTTTTTAAAAAGTAGGCCACTGATTTACTTACTCCATTCTTGTCTTCTTTTAACACCGCTCCCACGCTATGATGCATGCGTCTGTGTAGATATTAATTGGAACATCTGGATCAAATATTTTTAAGACTGGTTCAGAGCACAGCCATGACTTTATCTTATCAAAAGATTCTTGGCATTTCTTTGACCAGTTGAATCGTACTTCTTTCCTCAACAGCTTACGAGGTGTGTTCAAAAAGTATCGCGAATTTTGAATTTTCGCGGGTTACGTATATTCGAATTTCGATCTTTTTGTGGCGTTATGTTGGTACTCATGTCTCTCACTTATGCCGACAAGCTCGGCCATTTTGAATGTTCACTTAATTGTTGACAGCTGCTTTGCTTGCACGTGTTTTGGATCGTCTTCGATTTTTACCTATTCAAAAAAATGGATCAAAGAACCTGTATCAAATTTTGTGTGAAAAACGAAATTAAATGCGCGGATGCATTCCGAATGTTGACTGTGGCATACGGAGAAGCTACCTTGGACCGAAGCAACGTTTATCGGTGGTACAAAATGTTCTCAGAAGGCCGAGAAGATGTGAACGACGAAGAGCGTGCCGGACGCCCGAGCACTTCAACAACAGACGAAAAAATTAATGAAGTGGAGAAAATGGTATTGGCCAATCGTCGAATCACCGTTAGAGAAGTTGCTGAGGACCTAAACATATCAATTGGCTCGTGCCATTCGATTTTTATCAATGATTTGGGCATGAGACGGGTCGCCGCGAAATTCGTACCAAAATTGCTCAATTGCGACCAAAAACAGCATCGCATGAACATTGCTAATGAGATGTTGGACTCTGTCCGCGATGACCCAAATTTGCTCCAGAGGGTCATAACTGGTGACGAATCGTGGGTTTATGGTTATGACGTGGAAACCAAAGCTCAATCATCTCAATGGAAGCTGCCGCACGAACCAAGACCGAAAAAAGCGCGCCAAGTTCGGTCGAATGTGAAAGTTTTGCTGACAGTTTTCTTCGATTGCAGGGGCGTGGTGCATCATGAGTTCTTGCCACAGGGTAGAACGGTCAATAAGGAATATTACCTGCAAGTTATGCGCAATTTGCGCGAAGCAATCCGCCAGAAACGCCCGGATTTGTGGAAGAACAAAAATTGGCTTTTGCACCACGATAACGCCCCTGCTCACACATCGTTGCTTGTGCGCGACTTTTTGGCCAAAAACAACACACTAATGATGCCGCAGCCACCGTATTCCCCAGATCTGGCCCCCTGTGACTTTTTCTTGTTCCCTAAACTGAAGAGGCCCATGAAAGGACGACGTTACGCTACGCTTGACGAGATAAAGACGGCATCGAAGGAGGAGCTGAACAAGATAAAAAAAAATGATTTTTTGAAGTGCTTCGAAGATTGGAAAAACCGTTGGCACAAGTGTATAATATCTCATGGGGATTACTTTGAAGGGGACAAAATAGATATTCATGAATAAATAAATAATTTTTGAAAACACACAAAATTCGCGATACTTTTTGAACACACCTCGTATGTACTGGGTTTAGTGTAACTGCAATATGTGGTATAAATTTGTGATGAAAATTTATTTTACCTAGAAATTGGCGGATATTCTTCCTTGTTGCTGGCACTGGAAAGTTTTTAACTGCAATTAAGTAATCTTTCATTGGTTTAACTGAATTATTCTCTATTATGTGGTTTAAATATTTTGCCTGCTTATTTGTGAATGTGCATTTTGAAAATTTCAGTCTAAAACCTTCCTTCAAGATTGCCTCTAATAGTTTTACTAGATGTACCATATGTTCTGCAAAAGTTTTCGAAAATATTATAATGTCATCTAGAAAATTTACTACAAAATCAGCAAGTTTATATTTTCTTATTATATTGCTTAGTATTCTCTGCAAAATTGCTGGTGACGTTTTTAATCCAAATGGGAGGCAAGTCCATTGAAAATGGCTCTCCTGTGTTACGAATGCAGTTTTGTGTGTCTGGTATCTTCAGAGGAATTGACCAAAATGCTGAATTTATGTTCAGTGTTGTAAAATATTCGCAGTTCACTGTTTTCACTATCAAATCTTCTATCAGTGGAAAAGGTTGTGATTGAGGAACAATTTTATTAAGTTCTCTAAAATCTATACATAATCTTGATTTTTTGTTATCTTCTTTTTTGTATGCTAGAGTAACTGGGGCAGCAAATGGGCTATATGATTCTTCAATCAGATCTTTTTCTAACAATTTTGCTACTTGATCTATTTCTCTTCTATCTTCAAATGTGCATCTGTAAGGGTATTTACAACAGTATTTCTCTATTATTAAGTCAATATGAGTCTCATAATCTCTTACCGTGCCGACATCATATTTATCTTTGGCAAATACTGATTTATATTTGTCTATTAATTTATCAATTTCTGACTGCTGATATGAAATTAAATAATTTATTAAAACTTCAAATTCATCGGCGTTTATGTGTTCATTAAAGTTTACTTCTTATTTTTCTTGTTTTAATGTCTTCGACTGTAAGGACTTTTTTTCTTTTTGTTTGTCCTCTAGTATATTAAGAATTTTGACATTTGTTTCAATTGTATTTTAAATATTTTTTTTCTTATATTACCTGATTGTTTAAAAGTATTGACCTTTTCTTTCTCATATGGATTTTTATTTTGTATTATCTCCAGATTTTCATTTTAGGTTAATTTGAAATTTTTTATGCGATCCAAACTAATGAGAAAATCATAGGTAAAATTTTCATTGTCCACCACAAAGACGTTTATGATCCTTTTCATATTGTATATTTTTATTTTCAAATTAACTATACCTTTTGTTTTGTTTACACCATTAATAGTTTTTAAGTTTAGTATTTGTACATTACTCATATCTTTCTGTTTTATCTTCAATAATCTTGCGTTAATTATTGATACATTTGAGCCTGAATCATAAATTCCTAAAACTTCCAAGATGTCATCATTTAATAATAGCGTGACCTTAATTAATAATGATATTTTTTGGATTTTCCTTGTTTAATTCTATTTCCAATTCCGAATTATTCACTGTTTTCAGTAGATCTGTCTTTTTATTTTTTTCACTTTTTTCTCTAAACCAACAACTTGCTTCAGAGGGAAAACGCTTACCTTTCTTTACGTCCTCACATGTTTGGCATGGTTTTTTTTCTTCATTCTTTTTTTTCTTGTTATTAGAGTAAACTTTTCCTTTTTTATCACTTGTATTTTTATCAACAAGATGTTGTAATCTGCTTATCTCATTGTATAAATCTTGAGTTTCTTGCAAAGTTTTTCTGTCAATTTTGTCAGCTACATAGTTTGGCAAACCAAATGTTATGAGATCTATCAGTGTTTCCTTATCTATTGACTTTCTTACTTACAATAGTAGTTTTTCTTTCTTCAGAGCATAATCAAACAAGGGTCCCGTTTGATATCTAAATGCAAAAGTTTTACAAAAATTTTTTTTTACTTGCTCCACTCTAATTCTACTGTGAATTTTAAAATCATACAACTATACCAACCTGTACTAGATTTTTCAAGGAAAAATTTTAAGATTTCAAATTTTTTCCTATTCTCTTCTATCATACAGCGTTCACACTTTTTTTGAAATTTATTTATCCACTGGTTTGCATTTGAATTTTTTTCATCAAATTTCTCAATTATAAATCTTTAACTATTTTGCTTAAGTTTTGTACTTCTGATTTTTTTTGTTTATTTTTTAGAACTTTCTCTAGTAACTTCTTGATTGTTTTATCTGACGTACTTTGTGTCATTTTTTTGATTTCTTCTTCTGCAATCTCTTCTAAATAATAGTCTTCAAATAGCAAATTACCGTCTTTAACTAAATATTCTTTTGATAAATTTGCTGTTAAAGTAATCTAGACTTTCCTAAATTGATTTCTTTTTTTCAGAGTATACTTGACTCTTCCAAATATTGGTGATGTTATCAATTCTTTGTGTAGATTTTCTGTAACTCATCTGATATTGCAAATGTGCGCCCATCTGGTGTGTTAATTGAGGTTAGGCACAGTATTGTTGTCTTCCCGTCTGATAATCCTCTCATCTTGAAATTAAATCTTAGCCTGTCCATTTTGTCAAAATATCCGCAAAAATGTTGTTTTGTAATGTGTTTTTAATTATCCAATTGGAAGATCGGAAGATTAGAATAAAATCTTAACTGCGTTTCTTTGTGAAAACAAAAGTTCTATTTATATTATGTATAAAGTTAATTCCTACATTAATTTCATTAAATCTTACCTGTGAAAAAAAACAACATTTAAAGCTTTTAATTCCGGTACGTTCTCCTTAAGAGCTTATTTAAACAATTTTTCCGCACTTTCCAAAACACGTGATTCTCTCTATTCGATCTTCATGTCTCCTACTCGAACTTCATCGTTTAGTGCCTTTATCGGTAACGTAGCAATTTCAAATCTTTAAGAAAAGTATCGACACCAATATCATTGTGTTGTGGTTTTTTTTACACATGTAAAAATATAAAATTTTATGTGGAACAACATTTCACACACACGTCACGTTTGAAAAGAAAGAGAGCGAGTATTCGTCTCGAGGTTATAACATGCATCTTCTATAAAGGCTCACTGAAGTACGAGCTAGGAAGTCGACTGCGGTAGCGCCTATATATAACGCCTGTGGCCGCACTCAACTCACAAGAAGATCCTCGCCAGTGTTGCCAGATCAGGGGATTTCCCCCTAAATTTAGTGTTATTTTAGTCGCATCGGGGGACAAACAGGGGGAAAAATTATTTAGGGTATTTTTTAGGGGATTTTAAAATTTCCGGGAAGAATATCATATTTTTTTATAAATCAGAATTTTTTTAATTCGTAGTTTTTTGATAACTAACCTGAACAGAATATAGCAACTGATAGCAACTGGCAGTCTATATATATTTATATAGTTAAAGATCGAAACTAATGTAATTTATATCCGGTCTAGATCGAAGTATTTTATATCCGATCTAGACCAAAGTATGATCCTACTTGTGGCTCACCCGATTGAGTAGTATAGATGGACAAAAATTTTAATATAATTAATAATTAAGTATAATTAATAATTTAATTTATTAATATTATTATTCATTTCTTATTGATATTTATTGATATTTATTAATATTCAGTATAATTAATAATTTCAGTAAATTTTTACTCTACTTTACATCTACTTTACTTGGATGAGCCACAAGTAAAAGTAGGATCGTCTTTTAATCTAGACTAGGTATAATAGTGAGCAGTACATTTCAAGGCAGTTTTTAACAAATATATGTCCATATATACGCATAAACAATGATAATATTGTATACATTATTTATTTTTAACAAGGTTTATAGTATATATTTATTTATAACAGAGTTTATAAATAAAACTATAAAAGTTACATGAGAATTAATTCTCAGTTGCTAAAATATCCAATACTCTAACGTCATCGTCGTTTATCATGTCGTACACTATTTCAGAATTAAACCGTTTTAACATAGTTTCTGTGGGTTTGAACTCGGAACATTTAATATCGAGGGTACAACGAACATGTAAAATTGCCTCAACCATTTTAACCGACATTTTATTACGTAATTTGTCTTTAACAATATTTACGATAGAAAATGCGCGTTCGACTGCAGCATTCGAAAAGGGTAGACTAAGCAATCCTAGAACGAGTTTTGATATATTTCCAAATTTTTTATTTCCACCTGCGTCTGTAAGCTCGTTGATTTCAGTCCAATATTTCTCAGTGCAGACAAGTTCGGTAACTTCGGCTCTATGAAGTATATTCCATTCTTTCACAGTTGAACTAATATCATTGCACAGACTACGCTTAAACTTGGTCGCAATATTCGTAATATCAGGTTTTACCTGTGACGATGCGAATCGTGGCGAAAATGTTGATATTTCATTAAGAATTTTTATATTATTTGGGATTCTTTTTTGTAATTCCGATATGAGAACGATTAAAAAATCTTTACAACGTTCTTTGATTTGCACAACTGATTCTTGATTAATGTTGGCAGATAAAACATTAAACTCGTACCCAAAATTAATGCACTCGAGAGACATGCAAAAGTGTTTGAAATCGTATCCTGCAAGATCGTAATGCGATATTTTTTTTAGTTGCGACGGAACGACGAGCATTTGAAGAAGTGAATATATAGCATCATTCAAATCTTTAAACAGTTTAACCGGGTCAACGGAATCAGATTGAAATAATCTGTTTAGCCCCACGATACTTTGCAGCGTCGAACTGAGGAAAGTCAAATATAATTTATTCTCGGGCGTCGAAAACATGCTATGTAGTTGACAAGCCGTATAGCAGCGTTCCTTGTTACTTTCCACAATTTTAAAATGTAACTGTAGTGCGTCCCATTGATTGAGAATGGCATCAACAGCTTGGAGCCTCACCAACCACCGGGTATTCGATAGCTTAACGATTTTTTTAGGTGCATTACCAGTAAGAGTACGATAAACTTCTGCATATTCGATTTGACGTTTACTACTAACGGAAAACCACGTGTGTGTTTCGCGTACCATGAAATCGAGATGCCTTGGTAAAACTTTGCAAGCTTCCTCGGCTGCAAGATGTAACGAATGACAAATGCACTTGATTACAATAAGCTCGGGATTGATGTCCTGCAATATCGTCGTCACCGAATGATGTATGCCTACGTTTACGCTGGCTCCATCAACTCCTAGACCTAAGAGCTTTTCTGGCTTTAAATGATCGCTCTTCAATTGGTGCAAAATAGCTGCAGTAATAGCGTCAGAGGTGCCTGCTCTCATTTCAATCAAACGATAAAAAGTTGTTACGATCTTTTTCTTTAACTGATTGAAATATCGTATCACGAGACAAAGTACTTTTGTCGTGTCGATCGTCGTTGATTCGTCGATAATTAATGAATAGTGCGAATTTCCGATGTCTTCAAGGAGATCTTGCACAATACAGGGCGATAAAATATTTTTTATTAAAGCTGAACATTTTGTTCGGTGCAGCTTCATGTTCTGCAGGACTTGAGATTCCTCGTCAAGATTTTTGATCACAATAGCGAGATGGTCGACAGCTTTTATAGAGGAATGTTCTGCCACATAGACAGCAATTTTCAATTCAGCTGTTTTTCTTTTCTCTGACAGAGTCACTTGTGCAAATTTGTCCAGTTTTGGTAATTGAGCAATGATATTTTTATTTTTTACGCATTGGTCGTGTTTCTTCGACGCAGCATGTTCCGCCAATCCCTTTTTGTGCGCGGCGAGAATTGTATTGCAAAAGGCGCAAAATGCTTTGCGCGAATCTCCATCAGGCGACGGTTTTAACCAATTTATATCATTAAAAAATAACATAAAAGAGCGATTTTGACGTTATTATTCAAGGAAGAAGCTGATGGCAGAGAACGAAAAGTAAACACTTACGTATATCGTAGTAGACGTAGTCGTGAATGTATGGTAAGGCAGAGAAAACGTAATACGTAACCGCATTCACACATTTACACAATAGCACGACTTACGTACATGTTTTTCTCTGCCTTTCCATACGTCCATGACTACTATGACAAACGTAAGTGTTTATATTTTGTTCTCTGCCATCATCAACCAAAGTATCGCCAAAATGACATCAACTAGGTTAAGTTACCTTTGAAGGTTAATTCTAACTCCCAATTTGTTATGTACTTTTGTACATACTTTTTATCATTTTTCGCAACTTTTGGCATTTTGTACATCTAAAGATGACCATCCGTTGTACAATCAATTGAATTGTTACTATATTGCACTGTTATATTTCCGTTATATAATTGCACTCAAATGCAGCTATCAGTGAAGAAAAATAGACTTTTCTGCGCATGTGCGACTATGCTAGTGAGGAGAGCGTTAAGCAGTTGGGGGATTTTAGGGAAGTATTGGTGGGGGTTTTAGGGGATTTTTAGGGGAAAATTAAATCCATTTAGGGGATTCTCACGCGAATCATCTGGCAACACTGATCCTCGCAGCGTAGCCGTCTAGCGGCGGTGCCAGCACTCACTTGTTAAATTTCAATCTTTCAATATGGCCAATATCTCATCCATCGGTCACAATGAAATCACATATTTTAATTTTCATTTATAATTGTATTTTTTATTGTTTACATTATTTTAACAATATGTTAAAACAAAATAAGTATTTTGGAAACTATAAAAAATATTGTCTATAATATAATGTATGATTTCTTTTTCATTTTTAAATCATTTTTGAGTAATTTCTTATTGGTGACTTTTAAATGATAAATAAAGTCATGATGATATCCTGATGATATCATTGTGACTTTTGTATTCTACCTGGGTAAATATGTGCAATAAATAAAAAAAAGGACGTATATATTTCATATATGTCTCATACGTATTTAATTAAATGGTGCATTCAGTATTACCGCTTAATGAGGCAGTTAAGTAGCAGTTGAATGTGATCTTACTTTTAGATTCAACCAAATGAAATTACTACTTAGCCGCCCAACGAGAGATCGTAGTATTGAATGCATACAATTAATTAAATACGTATGAGAAATACATGAAATAATGTAACAATAATAAAAAAGATATTTCCAAATACTTTCTTCAGTGTAGTATAAAATATATATTATAATCAAATTGACACATTTTTCAATGTAGCATAAAATATATAATAAAATTAAATATGAAATATATAATTGCAAACAAAATTGCAAACAAAATTCCCTTAAATTCATTTCTTCGAAACTTTTATCGAAAGTCTCTATTCGCAATTTCACCGCGTGACATGTCCTTCCGGCACGTCCTACTCGTCTAAGAATCTTACGAACGCTTAAACCCACTTTGAGATGGCACGAAAGTACATTCTCGTATCTTCTAGCGCTATTAATTGCCAACCATTTTCCTGACACAACCGACGACTATAATATTGCCATGAAAAAGCGATACTTTGTGCTTACTCCTAAAAGATAATGAATTTTTATACTTGTAACGCAGATACTTTCAGTGCGGGATATCGGGATTGGTTGCTCAGATGTGCTTGCCGGATGCCAGGATTTAGGAATAATAACTTCGTAATGTGATGTGGAAATATAAAAGTGTAAATGTATATTTTTTAAATATAAGTCAATTACAGAATAACTCAATAAACAAGCGTTGTGCCCGGTGACGTTAAACAAAAAATGTACTAACTCGCGGAAATCGTACGTGAAATTAAACTTAAATAAAGGGACTCGCATACGATATAAGTAACACTCGCGTGAACGGTTAACTAATGATTGAACCAAAAACGCACGGATTCACATGCACGATGTAAATAACTGCGCGAACTAATTATCTAACTTTAAAAGGAACGGACTTGTATAGAAGATGTAGATAAATGATTTAACTAATAACCTAATCAAAAATAAACGGACTCGGATAAACAACTTAGAGACTAAGCGGACGGACTCGTATAATCTACTATACGTTCCAAGTACGTAAACGGAGTTGCGTGAGGCGTCGAACTCAAAAACGGTTAAACGGCCTGTGATTGGCTCGCGCGACGGCCGGTCACGACCGTGAAATCGACGACGTATGACGCGGAGGACGGTTCCGCGATACGGGAGGGCGGTCGGCGTGGATATCCAAATGATCTCACTCCGCGGAGTGTAGACACTCCGTGGAGTTCGGTTTACGGAAGAGTCGGACACACGGAAACGGTGTCGCGTATCTCCGACGACGGTGTTGGTCCCGAGAATCCCCGGGAACGGAAATACTAGATGGACGGCTCCTATTGGCCAAGAATACTCGGCCGCGGGAACGACGAGATTTTCCGTCGTGGAGGATGGATCGGATTGGCCAAGAATTCCCAGCCGCTAGGAACGATGAATATGCCCGTCATACGGTAGTTGGAACAAGAATACCCGTTCCCGAGGAGGTGCTCGAGAATGTCCAAGCTAGGAAGTGTCGAGTATACCCGGCGCTGGAGGGGAATGGGTGCGAGATCGGTGGCTTGAAGTGATCTGTAGCGAGAATCTGTAACGCCTTAGTAACAATTCGGTACCGTTACAACGTCGTTGCGCACATATTATACATAGTAGAAAAGCTGCACAAGAACACGTAACGATATCCCTAGCTGTCGTTAAGAATTACAGAATACGGCCCCTGACTTCGGCTTTCGACTACCAGCTTATATATCGGTCCGCGCGGTTGGACGCACCAACCAGCGCGCACGGTTGAGCTGGTCGGAGTGGGAACGCTTGCCAAACGCGGCGTGTGGCGCGCATGGTAGCGCGTGATCGCGGCGAGGTTAGCCGGGCTCACGCACGTGCTCGGCTTACGTACGGTGGTCGGTTGTTCGGACCGGTGTGAAGTGGCGACATGTTGGAGGGGCATAATGTTACATATTAATTTTTAATTTTTTATTCTTTCGTATTAAAATTTACAAATTTAACACAAAAGATATAGTTAAATTATGTACCACCATGGTTTTAATTAAATTAATGATACATCGAGTATAAACAACGGCATTTTACAGGAATGATTAAAACTAAATCAAATTCGGATATAATTTGACACTATTTAACAATGTTATACTTTATTCATTTTCGCAATTTAGTAAATTAATTAAAATTTAGGTATTAAAATTTGTCTCAAAATATATTTGCTCTTTTTGTAAGATAACGGAAGCATTATGCTATTAGAGAGATAAACGTTATATACCCCGATGTCTTTGCTCTACACTACAGTATGACTTAAACTGTCCTACATCTACAGCAATCTGTCATGTCCCACTGTGGCAAATTGAGGCAAAGTCGGATGACTTTGCCGCAACTACCCAAACTTCCTTGTCGTGACTAAGAGATATACAAATTTTAGTAGTAAAAAATTACAAAAATTAATAAAATTTACCAAAAAATAAACACATTTTCTTTGTAAATTCACATCGATTTTTATTAGTAGTGATTCTCGAAATGCAACTATAATCAACACACTGTTCTATATTGTGTTAATATCATATTTTTTTATGTCTAATAACACAATAATACAAAATCTTATGTTGTTTAAATTTCATATTCCTAGACGTTATTTTAGTCTAAATTTAGTATTTTTAGATATTGTTTTAGACGTAGATGCCTTCGAAGTCTAATAGACGTTTATTCAATCTCGAGTTTCTGCCTGGGAGAAGGGGTCATTCAACGAAATTTTGAATATTTTCCATAATTTGAAATAATTCGTGATTCGGGCGAGCGAGAACTTTAGATATATAGTTACATTCCAAAAATTTAAACCTAGCTTTCAACGGACATTTCCTGGCCTCATGAAGCATGACGTTAATAGGCGTGGTTTTCTTATAACCCAACGCTATGCGACAAGCCTGAGATTGTACAACTTCTAGCTTCCTAGTAAGGTATTGGGGAAGGTTGAACTAAATAAATGCCCCGTATTCAATTCGTGATTTTATCAGTCCTTTGTATAACATAAGGAGCAGAGAGGGATCGGGGCCCCACCAGGTGGTTCTAAGAAAGCTCAGGATTGCTAACGGTATGATACAGCTAGCTGTAGTCTGAATCACCTTTTTCACATGGCTATTCCGTTTCGAATTGTTTTGAAACAATACATCCAAGAATTGTAAACAAGGCATTGCGCGAATTATCGTGTTTCTCACACAGTTAGGTCAAAACCGATCTCTAAGATTATTTCCTTTGCAAAGATACACAGCTGTGAGGAGCAAGTTTCAGATTCAACAAATCAAACCAGTTAATTGCCCTGTTACCTACCTCTTCCAGCTCCGACATTGCAGCGATGTGATTATTGTGAGAGATGTATAGGCAGACGTCGTTCGCATACTGTAAAATTTTAATGTTAGGATTATATCGGAACAATTTCTCCAGTTCAGCGACGTAGAGTACAAAATTGGGCTCAAAACTGAACCTTGCGGGAGATCCTTTTGAGTATGTCTGATTAAATCAATGTTATTGTATTTAAACTGTACTATCCTCGAGGAAGTTAGATTAAAAATAAATTTAATGAATGCAGGAGGGAACCTCAAATGAATTAGTTTATGATTAAAACATCCCACAGCACATTATCATAAGCGCCTTTGATATCCAAAAATAAGGCATACGTATTTTTGTTATTATACCACTTATTATAAATATCCAAGTGCAGAATCGCTATATTATCCGCACATGATTTCTTACTTCTGAACCCTGCTTAACTATTAGGCAGCACGTAAGATCTCCCGAGCTACCAACAGAGACAGTTGTTAATTAGTCTTTCTGTTAATTTCATAGTGCATTGAACGAGGGAGAAATTTGTTAGAATCCTTTTTTGAAATAAAAAAAGCCTGAAACTTGTTCCATTCTGCTGGAAATATCCAAGAATCGACTAACTCGGAAATGAAGCTCAGCAAGCATTTTCAGATGTTCAGAAATAACGCCTGTAAAACGCGATAATCTACACCATCGGAACCCGGACATGAGTCTGGCCGAATCGATAATTGTATCAAGTTTTACCAACGAAAACGGGGGAAATGGGACGTGATCGTACGACAGCAGATCCAACAGAGACGGCTTGGGAGACCACCAAGGTGGATACAGTTCATCTATTTGCCCAAGGATAATTCCCCAAGAAGATTTGTCATATACATTGGCTGCTTCTTTTCTGTGGAATTTGTTACCCATTGCTCTAATTTTTGGCAAACTTATCTTAGACTCGAGAACCTATTTAGTAAACCGCAGAAGTCGAGGAAGTAGCTACGTTTCATTTTTTTAAAATATGATTTAGCGATGGCATCTGTCTGATTGTAATTGAGAAAATTCTCTCTAGAAGAGAGGAACTTGAATTTTAGTAAAGCTGCTTTCCTACGTCTACAAAGTTTGTCACACTTTTCGTTTTATCACGGAGACGCCTTAACACCCGGTCTCGACCAGAGCGTTTGGGAAGGAAGGGATGGCTTTTTAGTCTTTTTACAACGCCGAACTGTATCCTCGATGAGTCCTATGAACGAGCTATACCAGACTTGAATATTGAGGGAGATATTGTTCACAACCTTCGCACAAGTCTCGCCTAAGGATATCAGTTGCTCCCTAACTTTAGTCCAATCCGTTTTCTTAGAATGGATCCGGTGAGAGGAATAAAATTTCAGTTTGTTAAGCGATAACTCAGGGAGTTCTGTCTTAATCTGCAGATAATCACTACCCCACAGCTCCTTAAGGGTTTCCCAATGAGAAGAAATAAATAAAGAGCTGTTTGAGATGGATAAATCTATAGCCGAGCCCCGAGAGTAAGGTGTCTCGAACCGAGTCGTCAATTAGCCGTCATTCAAAATATGTAAATTTAAATCCAAGGAAACATCCAACACTTTCTGGCCCTCAGGATATGTATACGGACTACCCCATGCTATATTGTGGGCGTTGAAGTCGCCACCAATAAAAAATTCTCCGTCAAATTGTGATAGAAACTTCTGCCAATCGGCCAGAAAAATGTTGATTTGTGGTGGTTTATACAGGGTGATTCAGAATAACCCGTTGTTTTTCAAAGGACGTATTCCTGGTCGAATTCTAAGACAACTTTTCCTTTGCCAAAAATTTCTCAGACGCTTAGATTTTGAAATATTAGCCGATTAAGTTAGCGTATCACGGGTCGAATACAGATGGTACGCAGGGGCGGCGCACTCACCGTTACGTACGGGTGTGTCGTGAGGTGCCTGCTGCGCTCAACTGATACAACACACAAGTCTTTTTTCTCTTTCACTCTCTCTCTCTCTCTCTCTCTCTCTTTCTCTCTCTCTCTCTCTCTGTTACATTACAATGCTAGCTTTAACTTAAAAATGTAATTAATTTTCTTCTTAATTTTAATGATTTTAATAAGAGAAGTGCCAGGAAATTCTTTGTACAGTCGAAGAATCAAACAAAGAATTGCACGAAATCTACAAAAGTATTTACATCTCGAGTTTTTAGAAACAGTAGTACTTTTTTTTGTCACAGAGAGGGGGGGGGAGGGAGAGAGAGAGAGAGAGAGAGAGAGAGAGAGAGCGAGCGCGCACGCGCGCGCGCGTGCTTGCATGAACAAGTTTGGACATGCATTTACTTACGTATTATTCTGTACAGCGATCAATTAGTTGTCTCCACGATGAGACAGACCAAAGTTTCCTTGATTCTCTCGTAAATTATCACTTTAGTACCATAATACACAATTCATTCACTTGATCGATAAAACTTGAGTAACTAATTAACGATCACTGCAGTTGAGTAACGATACTTTGAGTAACGATCACTGCAAATAATTATTAGTCATTTGGCGTGCAAAAATATGTAGCTCGATAAAACTCGTGTTTACTCGACAACAGGAAAGAGTCGACTGATTTTATGGGTTACGTTATGATCGAATATGAATGCGTAATTGGTCGAACAGAAGTTAGAACGCGGCAATTTAAAAGTAAAGTAGTGATTAATAGTAAAATGTTTTTAATAGTAAAATTTATTGAAAAAGATTTTTCAATTTATTTTATTCTATTTATTTTATTAAAATTATTTTTTTATATCAAGAGATTCTACACTGAGAAAAAGTTATTAAATTTTAATAAATATTTGTTTGAATACGTACTTGCAATGACATAATTTATTAAATGTAATTAAATATTTCTTTAATACAAGAATCACTAATGTAATTTAACTATCATTTTTTTACTAAATAAATATTTATTTACATTTAATAAATTGTGTCATTGCAAGTATTCAAATAAATTTTTTTCTTAGTGTAATAATTTGTTAAAATCAAAAGATTGTTTCTCGAAATAAATTATTTGGTTGCCCTGAAAAGAGCAGATCAATTCTCTTCGAAGAATTTTCTTCATAACAAGTGCTCAAAGTGACCACAGTCCATCGTGATGCAGGCTCTCCCTCTCTCTCTCTCTCCCTCTCCATCTCTCTCTCTGTGACAAAAAAAGTACTACTGTTTCTAAAAACTCGAGATGTAAATACTTTTGTAGATTTCGTGCAATTCTTTGTTCGATTCTTCGTACAAAGAATTTTCTGGCACTTCTCTTATTAAAATCATTAAAATTAAGAAAAGATTAATTACATTTTTAAGTTAAAGCTAGCATTGTGATGTAACAGAGAGAGAGAGAGAGAGAGAGAGAGAGAGAGAGAGAGAGAGAGAGAGAGAGAGAGAGTGAGTGAGTGAGTGAGAGGGGAGAAAGACTTGTGTGTTGTATCAGCTGAGCGCAGCAGGTACCTCACGACACACCCGCGCGTAACGGTGAGTGCGCCGCCCCTGCGTACCATCTGTATTCGACCCGTGATACACTAACTTAAACTACTGATATTTCAAAATCTGAGTGTTTGACAAATTTTTGGCAAAGGAAAAATTGTCTTAGAATTCGACCAGGAATACGTCCCTTGAAAGACAACGGGTTATTCTAAATTACCCTATATATTGACAAAATAAGTATCTTTCTAGAGATGTAATAGATTACAGAGGTCTGCGACTAAAAAGTTGTTTGATTATTTTCATCTAATTACCATGTATTTTGGTGTGCTGAAAACAAGAAAAATATTGAAAAAAGTTCTGAACGACAGGATTTACCATAAAATGCAAACTTCTCTTCAAATTTAGTAAATTTTTCTCAATTTTTGATATTTTTTTGATCTTAGGGTTTTTAATCAAATTTAAAGTTAAAATTACTATTAATTAATTCACATCAGTGCATTCAAGATATACAATGCCAAAAAAATGTAATTTTTAAAGAAAAGAACTTTCAGAGTGAGCTAATGAAACTAGCATCAACATGTTGCAAGCTGAACGTGCGGGCTTTGACAGGCTTGATTTAAATATTTTTAAGTTTTTATTTCAGTTTAAAAAATGACTTAATTTATTACAAATTTTTATGAAAAATTTGTAATAAATTAATTTCATAAATCTATTTTTATTTTTTTAAAGTATTATCTTATTTAACACAGTTACTCACATTGTCAGAAAACGTGAACTTCTATAACAAAGGTCATTTTCGGATTCAGCACACTCTACAACATAAAGATTATGTGGAATAACCAAAACAGCTCTTGAAAAAATTTTTTTTACAGACCTGTGTTATGATACTACAAGACTCAATTGAACTCCCCGCATCGAACAAATTCTCATTTTTACAAACACGATATTTGATACTATCTCTTACCAAGACAGCCACACTGCTATCGCGTCGACCCACTCTGTCCAAACATTTATGGGTGTATTCTCAAAATACTTTCAGATAAAAATTAGTTTCATAGAAGATTGGTTGATTTTGAATGGTTTGTGCACTCTTAAAGTTAACGTGAGGTCCAAAAGATCCCTAGTGACCATCACGGGATCATAATAGTAATTTCAATCGTTTATTTTGTTATTCAAAGAGAATTGAATAAGAAAATAAATTTTTGTTCTTTATTCAAAATGTATTGAATAAAGGATAAGTGCTTATTCATTATTCAAGAATAACTAAATAATATTTAAATTTTTATTTGTCATTTTTAAGTAGCTGAATAATGAATAAATTTTTATTCATTATTAATAAAAAGCCAAATAACGAATAGATTTTTATTCAATATTCACAAGTGGTTGAATAACGAATAAATTTTTATTCATTATTTACGAGAGGCTGAATAATGAATAAATTTTTATTCATTATTCGTAAGTGATTGAATAACGAATAAATTTTTATTCATTATTTACGAGAGGCTAAATAATAAATAAATTTTTATTCATCATTTATGAGAGACCAAATAATGAATAAACTTTATTCATCATTTAAAAGAAGCCGAATAACGAATAAATTTTTCTTCATCATTCACAAGTAGTTGAATAACGAATAAATTTTTATTCATTATTTATAAGAGCCCGAATAACGAATAAATTTTTATTCATCATTTACAAGAGGCCAAATAACGAATAAATTTTTATTCATCAATTGTCAATCATTAAATGTCAATCATGCTCATCCCTGCTTGTCTCTAATATTATCCTTAGTTTCCCTTAAAATAGAATTTTCTATATGTAGCGTTTGCTTCTTTTGTAACCTGCATCAGTACACGTCCGGCATCTGGGGGCCCGTCCTTGGTTGAAGGAACGAGGAACTCCCTCAACATTTTATTTGCTGCTCCTTTTGCGTAACCCTTGCCTCTCTCCACCAACGATTGCACTTCCAGGAAGAAAAAGTTGAGCCATGACCTTGGCTATTTCTTGATGTTATTGCTAAACTGGACAACCCCGGCCCATGTGCCCGTGTTATGTGGGCTTCCACAGTTTATGCACTTTTTATTCATCAAACACGGCGACTCTCTTGTAGATTGATGGTCCCCGGCACATGTTAGACATTTAATTGGATTTAATTGGCTTTCGCAAAACTTGTCGATGTGGCCCAGATGACAGCATTTAAAACATATACGAATGGACTGTACATATGGCATAATGAGTATAACCGCTCTTAAGATCGATATCGTTGCTGGAATAAGCTTCCCTCTCAGCTTCATACAGACCACTTTCGAGTCCTCCAACTTCCTGGTTTCTCTGTTACGCCTCTTCAATCTAAATAGGCTTGCTATTAATAGATTCAAATTTTCTTCTTTCACGATCTCTTTGATCTCCGCCATGGACATATTCTTCGGGATCTTTTTGATAACTGCCTTTTTGCTGATTTTATATGTCGGCACAAAGGCCGTTATTCCCGCATCCTGTACCATTTTGTTTGTGATCATGTTATTGGATGATTTTGACGGGAATGTCGCTTTCCATGTGTCTCTTGAATACTTCGTGATATTGCTGAATTTCATGTTGCATTTATCAAGAATTTTAGATATTTTAATTAGCGATGTTCGCGCTTTGCCAGCCTCAATGGTTGACTTGATACGAAAGAACACGACAAATGATGTCCTCGAGAAAGCGTCATATTTGAAGCAACTCTGCGGTTGCCGCAAGGTTGGTTATGTTTTTCGTAGTTTTGAACGCCGCGCCTGCGGTGTCGGTCTTGTTTACACTCTTTGCTACACCCGATTTAACATCTTCGCCTGTTTTTGATGAGGATCTTGCCAAGGAATCTTGCCCCCTAGGTTTTTTTACCAAAATCTTTTGTAACTCGCGGAGATTTTTTATTGCCCACGTGTGAGACTAATAAGTCGTCTTCATGCGTTGTCGCGTAGTATCTTTTGTGTACGTTCCGCATCTCTGCATCTTCAACCTCATCATCAGGAACCTCCACGGTGTCGTCGGAAAAGGAGTGTCTCATTATAAAGCATCGCAGATTTAAACCAATTATTTCATAATTGGGAGAAAACACGTAAACGTCATCTGACGGGCACGCGGCGTCTAGATTAGATTTGGACACTTTTGCTGTTCCACACGCGGAGGTAGTGCGAAAAAAGAAGCTTGAGGAGCCAAAAAATGGATAAAGTGTATATTACACACTTGCAGTGGATACTACAAATTACGCACTTATTCGATCAAAAAAGTATTATTGTATCTGAGAGATTGGCGCGGACGTCTACACGTCAGCAACGCTCCACCGGAAGTCCAGCTGTCACTATGACACATTCATAACAGCCAGAGTCATTTTTTTTTAAACGAACCGAACTAATTTGTACTCCCAATAATTGAACACAAAATATTCAAATAAACCAATCACATTATCCCAGATAACAAAATGCGTGCATAGTGAGTTCACGGAGCGCGCATGCCGTGAACTTTTTCCGCACGGATTATCCGCACGGTGTGAGCTTACGGTATTCGACAGATGCGTCATCATATGAGAATCATATCGGTCGCAGGCGTGCAGTACTTATGCGTGCGAGCGATATGAGTCTCAAATGCGTTCTTCAAATGAGACTCATATTGCTCGCATGCATGCATACGGCATTCAAAAATTCTAATTATTGCTCATTTTTTTCATGTTTTAATCAGCATATTTAAAAAGTTAATATTTTAAAAACTTTTGCAATAAAAAAATTTTTCAAAAACTAATAAATTTGTTAAAATAAATAAATTTATGCCCCTTTTTACATTAAATAATTTTTTTTTAATATTGAGGTTTTTTCTTAAGATTTTTTTTTCCGAAATTTTCACGCGGTCAAGTTGCGACTCCGGTGAATGTTGCTTGATCTCTGTTATCGCTGCGAACTGATCCTTCGTGATGATCTGTAAACACTTTGTACTAATACGTGTACATCACTGCTAGGTCAGATTAATCTATATTATCAAAAAGACGAAATATATATAATTAAAGTATATATTTATATCAATATATATAATTAAGTTAATTTTTTACTGATTTTCATAGATGTTATTGAAACATTTTTTAAACAATCTTTAAAATCAATAATAGTTAAAAAATAAACAGCTTAAATGTTAAATAAATAATAAATAAACATAATTTTATAGAAATAAAAAATAAATAAAATAATTAATATTAAATAAACATTAAATAAATATTAAATAAACATTTAAAAATGTTTACTAAAATTATTTTTGCAATTAAAGAATTCATGAAAAATAAATACTTAAACAATATTAAATAAACGTTTAAAAAACCTTTATTTTAAAAAAATCATATAAATATTAAATAAATTTTAAAGTAATATTTAATAAATGTTAAATTAATGTTTTTGAAATTGTTGTTTCAAATGAAAAATTAATGTAAAATGAAAATTAAATTAATGTTAAATAAATGTTAAATTAATGTTTTGAAAAAATAATTTTTCAAATAAAAAATTAATGTAAAATAAATATTAAAGTTAAATAAATGTTAAATTAATGTTTTTAAAAAATGTTTTTTTAAATGAAAAATTAATATAAAATAAATATTAAATAAACGTGAAATAAACGTTAAATAAATATTTAATAAATATTATTTAAATCATTATTTTAAATATTTAATTAATGTTAAATAAATATTTAATAAATGTTTAATAAATATTTTTGTGGTAATGAATAGTACAATGAAAAATCAATAATAAATAAATATTAAGAAAACATTAAAAAAATATTGTGTGCTGATTGGAATACTTTTAATGCATTATATTATATATCAATATTTTTATTTTTTTCTTTATGATTTACAATTAAAGATTAATAATATTATTATTTACAATATCTTTAGTAATTTAGCATTAAAAGTATTAAAAGCATAAATAGTACTTGAAAAAAATGTGCAATAATTGGAAGTTCATATAGTATTTTGTAAATTTGTTAATTTAATATAATATACGGGATGGTCTTGTTTGATCACGTTGCAATTGACCACAGCGTACCCCCATCACATCGTGAGGGCACCGTGATACGTTCTTGTGCGTACGGCGGGATTTTCACGTTACTCTCACGCCGTGAAATGTTCCCATCACGCGTGATTGCGCCATGCCACCTTTTACACGTATGTACACGCGTGCGCCCATCATATTCTGAGAGCACTGTGATGCACTTTTGCACGCACAGCGTGATTATCACGTCATAAGAATAACGTTACACAAATTGTTATCTGGGATGTTAAATGAATATTTCGGTATAACTAAAATCCTACAAAAAAATTTTAACCAATAAGAATAAGAACTGATTTTAATATACAATAAATATAAAATATTTCTTATTGTGTATAGTATGCATGCACATTGTATGCAAGTGTTCTTATTAAATACTCGAAAATTTATTGGAACAATTAAAAATTAATTGATAATTGATAGTCGATTATTATTAATATTTCTGTTTGTTACCAGTATTAAATGTAGAAAGAAAATCTCTTACGTATTTACTATAGTAAAACCTTCTAATCTCTGCAATATCAATAACGTAACCGAAACACATTTTCACTTGTAGACATCACTTGTGCTTTATAAATTACGTGTATGTTTCATAAAATAAAAGTAATGTCTTTCAATATTGGATATCACTTCTTAGTTTCTAAAGGAAGGAAAAAGAACCGGATATCTGATGCTGGTTGTACGAGTCATAACATTGCATGATTAACGATGAAAGTGTTATATCATTATGAAATTAACACTATTTTTAATTAAGATAAAATGATATTCGAAAACACCCATACAAAAGAATCAAGTTTCTTCTGAGACAAACAGACAGACAAAGCTTTTATTCAGGACAAGCTTTCTAAGAACTTACAGATACATTTAGTAGAAAAGAGAAGTTATGCAGCATAAAAATAAAAGAAAAGTAAAATGAAAAAAAAGCAAAATAAAATAAGTAAAACTGATGCGTAAAAAATAGAAAAAAGAAAGATGAGATAAAAAAATGAAATAAATAATAAAAACCAAGGTTACGCAAGTAAGCTGCAAACGCATCAAGCAAATTATTAGTAGAGAGTAAGACGAAGAATTGATGCCACAAAGATGGAAAAATCTATGGGCCGCAGAGCAAGCGGAAATGGAAGACAAAGGTCTAAGGCCAAAGAATGATATCTCACATGGACAAAGACATTTTATATTTAAATGTGCAGTACAGTTACTACCAACTGATTACACGTCTCGTTGCACTAAAGTTGCGTTCGCAGAGCGTGCTATCAGCAATTGCGTCATTTTATCCTTATTTTACGCAGAGCTTGTCAATCCACTAGATTTTATTGGTTTCCTAGCAAACGGAAATAGATTCAAAATATTTAAAATGAATAGAAATGGATTCAGGAAATCAAGAATTTGGCAATGACTACAGGAATCCATTTCTATCCAAAATTTTTTCCTTGAATTTGTTTTAATACATGAAGTGAGATTGAAATTACGAGATTTTTTTTTCTATCCAAAAAACCTATGCGGTCCATATAATCCATTTTAATTCATGAAACAGGATTCAAATAAAGTAATTTTTATTTTTTCAATTTAAAAGTTTTTGCTGGTCCTCTAATCCATTTTTAATTCATGACAGGATTAAAATGACTTAATTGCTATTTTTTAACCCAAAATATATTCAAATAAATTAAAACGGATTACAAATTTTTAAATCCATGTCCGTTTATTGGATTGGACCTACCTAAAAAAATCCATTTAAACTTATTTAAAAAGTTATCTAAAAGATTCATTCAAAAAATCAAATTAAACTATAACAATAGTAAAAGCAATACTTTCATCTCCACGAAAGTACCGTCTCCACGTATCATTCTAGCAAACGAAAATAAATTGAAATGGATAGATATGCATTTATTTTAACATTTTCTAATTTGCACATTAAATTTTTCAAATTTATTTGAATCCAAAAATAATATGAATATATTCGAGTTCAACAAGATGAATAACTCATTTTATATTTCAATTTATTTTAATTAAAAATAATACAACAGAAACATAAATACGTCAGAATTCAAAATGATGAATAGCACATTTCGTATTACCATCCATTTGAGTTTATTTGAATCTGAAAGTACTCCGAGATTTTAAAGCGCGAACTTGGATAAATTGAAATAAATTGCAATTTTCAATTCATTTAAATTTATTTTTGTTAGCTGGGATTATATCTTTGTTTAATATTCGATAAATAATAAGCATAAAATGATACACAGGGACACTTGGATGTTTCCGAATGAAACTTTGATAGAACATTTTAAATGATAGAAAGTTGAAATTTTCGTACAAGAAAATCAAAGACCAAGTATTTTTATATATAGAAAAACTTTCAAAAATTTCCATTTTTTCTAAACTGAATAACTGAATGATTGATAAATCGTAGAGTAAACAAACAAGAACTGAAATTTTTTCGGGAAAAATATGAAAAATTCTTATAATTATGGAATCATTTTGAGAAATTATGGTATTTTTTATTTTTTGTTGGAAAAAGATTTAAGAAAGTGTTAGAAAATCTCAAGAATTTCAAATAACTTTTCAGAACAATTCCATAATTATGAGAATTTTTTATATTTTTCTCGAAAATATCTTTGATAAAGTTGAGTAAGTTTTTTTCGTAATCTTTATAGGAATTGGAACATTTTTCGGAAATAATTAAATTTACTTGGAAAGTATATATCTTCTCCTTGAATTTTTCATACGTGTGAATTCTGAAATGTTCTGAGATTTCTCACCTTACAATTTTTATAAAATATTAGGAGTACAAATTGAAAACCGCTGTTTTCCAGTAGATGGCGCCAGCGGTAAATGCTGGCGCCAAACATTAGATCAAAAATTTTAAATGTAAGGTTGGGCATCTGGCAACAATTCCTTATCATTGCAGTTGTGAATTTTTATCGGCGGTATATATTTTTTGTGATCGAAAATGTCAAAATTTGTGCCCAATAAGCGTCATTTGCGGGAAGTTTTGCTTTTTGTCTTCAATTCGAAAAAATCTGCGGCTGAGGCGCGTCGAATGATTGTAAAAACTTATGGTGAGGCTTCCATTAGTGAAAGAACGTGTCGAGAATGGTTCCAACGCTTCAAAAGTGGTGATTTCGGCGTAGAAGACAAGGAGCGTCCCGGACAGGTGAAAAAGTTTGAAGACGCACAATTGGAAACATTACTGAATGAAGATTCATCTCAAACGTAACAGGAGCTTGCAGATTCATTGGGCGTGACTCAACAAGCTATTTCACATCGTTTGAAAACCATGGGAATGATCCAAAAGCATGGACACTGGGTACCATACGAATTAAAGCCGAGAGACGTCGAACGGCGTTTTTTCGCGTGCGAACAGCTGCTCCAACGGCAAAAACGGAAGGGTTTTCTGCATCGTATTGTAACCGGCGATGAAAAGTGGATCCATTATGATAATCCAAAGCGAAAAAAATCGTGGGGCTACCGCGGCCATGCATCAACATCGGCGGCCAAGCCAAACATCCATGGCTCGAAGCTCATGCTGTGTATTTGGTGGGACCAGCTCGGCGTGATTTATTAAGAGCTGTTGCAACCGGGTGAAATCATCACAGAAGCTCGCTACCGAACACAACTAATGCGTTTGAGCCGAGCATTGCAGGAAAAACGGCCACAATACGAGCGTTGTCGTGCAGCAACATCAAAAAGTGATGTTGCTGCACGACAACGCTCGGCCACATGTTGCTCAGGTCGTTAAAACCTATCTGGAAACATTGAAATGGGACGTCTTACCTCATCCGCCGTATTCTCCTGACATCGCCCCTTCAGATTACCACTTGTTCCGATCAATGGCGCATGGCCTGGCTGAGCAGCACTTCCATTATTACAAAGAGGCCAAAAAGTGGGTCGATTCGTGGATCGCCGCAAAAGACGAGCAGTTTTTTCGACGCGGGATTCGTATGCTGCCCGAAAGGTGGGAGAAAGTAGTAGCCAGCGATGGACAATACTTTCAAGAATAAGTATGTAACCATTTTTCAACAATCAATCCTCAAATTTTGACAAAAAACGGTTTTCAATTTGTACTCCTAATACTTTTAACTATTTTACATTTCATAACATTTTATCTGAAATTATAGAACAAAAAATAAAAAAAATTTTAGGATACTTCATAGTTAACACATTTAAAAATTTTGAGAAAAGATGTAGACATTCAAAGTATTTATGAAAAGTAATCCAATTCTTATAAAAAAATCTAAAAAAAACTATAAAATTATACAGATATTCTGAAAAATTATATACAAGTAATCTGAAAAAAATGTTTGAGCAGGGGCCTGTGCGTATCATTCGGCACTGCTCGGGCGCGCGCGCGTACCGGCCGAAGCAGCTGTCATCTAACAAGCGCTCAGTATATTACAAGTTTTGTTGGTATAAATACTCTCAGGGTAAAACGCTGTAACAATCATTAATAATCACCCTGTATATACACATAATTGAATTATTTTTTGTAAAAAAAATTAATTTAATAAAAAATCATTAGATTAAAAACTCGATTTAGCATGGAATGTCCCTTATATATATATATATATATATATATATATATATATATATATATATATATATATAAGGGACATTCCTTATATACATATATATATATACTACTGTGTCCAAAAAGTAAGGTGACATTGCATTTATTTCGAAAATTCTTTATTTATTCTTGCAAATCAATTTCGTCCCCTTCAAAGTAATCCCCCCTGATATAATACACTTATTCCAACGGATTTTCCAATCTTCGAAACAGTTGTAATAATCGATTTCAGGAATGGCCTTTAGCTCCTTCTTCGCAGCGGCTTGAATCTCTTCTATCGACTTGCTTGAGTTTGCTGAATAGCCAGAAGTCGCATGGAGCCAAATCAGGTGAATACGGTGGTTGTGGAACGATATTAGTCGAGTTTTTGGTTAAAAAATCACGAATCACCGTTTCGAGTCGATAGAAGAGATTCAAGCCGCTGCGAAGAAGGAGCTAAAGGCCATTCCTGAAATCGATTATTATAACTGTTTCGAAGATTGGAAAATCCGTTGGAATAAGTGTATTATATCAGGGGGGGATTACTTTGAAGGGGACGAAATTGATTTGCAAGAATAAATAAAGAATTTTCGAAATAAATGCAATGTCACCTTACTTTTTGGACACAGTAGTATATATATATGTATATATATGTATGTATGTATGTATGCATGTATGTATGTATTTATGTATATGTATATGTATATGTATATGTATATGTACACACACACACACACACACACGCACACACACACACACACACACATACACACACACACACATATATGTATATATACAGGGTATCCCAGAAAACTCGCATCCCATTTTAAAAGCGTATTCTTTGGAAAATTCTAAGAAAAAAATCCTAATACAAAAATGTTGAGGGTATAATAGTTTTCAAATTATTTGCGAAAAAATTTACGAATCACTGAGCTGACATTTTATGCGCTCAGGCATACTGACATGACAAAGGTATCACAAGGATACCTCTTGACATTGAGGTTGTCATATAAATACGCAATGACATTTATATTAAGAAATTACTACTATAGGAAACATATTTGTACATTACATATGCACAATTAATGTTTTTAACAAAATATCAATTCAATAACAAGATGTTACGATAGTCGTTGGGTCAGCTGTTAAAATAAATTCATTACCATGTTCATATGATAAGAACTTTTATGGTAACAACATATCGATAATATCGATAATTTATTTACATTTTTAACTATTAAAAATGTAAATCGGTAATTTAATTGATATAAACGCGATAATGTCAAATAGACATAATTTGATATGTTTGAATTCTACTTTATCAACATATTCAATCTTTTTCATATCATCGCATAAATTATCAATTAATAAACCATCGCATATTCTTGTGGTACCTTTGTCATGTCATCATGCCCGAGCGCGTAAAATGTCAGCTCAGTGATTCGTAAATTTTAATCGCGAATAATTTGAAAACCATTATACCCTCAACATTTTTGTATTAGGATTTTTTTCTTAGAATTTTCCAAAGAATCCGCTCTTAAAATGGGATGCAAGCTTTCTGGGACACCCTGTATATCAGGGTGTTTCAGACCACCCGTACACCCCTTTTCTCTTCGCAGGATTAGGACCAATCAAAAATATGTTCAGACGAAAGTTGTAGGGTTTCAAAAGATCTATTCAATGATCTTATCAGTTTGACCTTGGATGGCGTCGCCAAGGTCAGATCGAAATCACATTAAGTTTTTTAAATGAAACACCCTATTTTTGATTCCAGAATCTAATAGCTGGTGTCAAGACCTTTCCAAAACACTACAAGAAAGTTTATTTTCGTTGACTACTTTCCGAGTTGTGCGGCTTGAAAGTTACACTACCGCCAACACCATGTAAATAACAATATAAAATCACGCGTTACGCAGAAAGCCGTGCAGCCGACACAAAGAAAGTAAACACGCGAGCCGGGCCAACAAAAACAGATCATGAAAAATCGTGAAAGTTAGCTGTCGCGACCGTAGATAGTACATCACATACATATGTATGTCATAATATTATGTAATTACATTATTACTTTAACGGTAGCACACGAGCAATAACGAGCGCGGCTTTCTGCGTAACGATGTCTAACTCGTGATTTTATACATATTGTTATTTGCATAGGATGTAGTAGAGATGTATTCACCACAACGCTATTGTAACTCAACTCAACACGAGTGACAATAACTCTCTCAAACTTGTCACCTACGTCTTCAATAACCGTCATATCAGTATCAATCGCGCAACAAAAATCCGACCCTCTTTATTAGTCTAGGTTTATTTAGCCATGTCCTATTCCAATGAAGAAGCATATGATATGCTGCTAATTTTAGGTGAGTGTCGAGGTACATTCATTGCAGCGGAAAGATTGTGGCGGGAACGTTATCCTGATCGGACTCCTCACTCGCGAAATGTTTTTTCACGTTTGGCTAAACGAATCAAAATTAAAGGTGTCGTTCAGCCTCAACATAACAAAGGTACACAAATTCGTCGTCCGATTATGGATGAAAGAACAGTGGAAATTCTTGCATCGACAGAATTGAACCCTTATGATTCTTTAAGACGACGAGAACAAGATTCTGGTGTTAGTAAAATCAGTGTTTGGCGCATTCTAAAAAATAACAAATTTCACCCTTACAGAATGTCTGTTCATCAAGCGTTGAATTATAACGATATTAGACAGAGACTTGTATTTTGCAACTTTATAAGACAGCAACCACTTGATTTCCACTTGAAAATTTTATTTTCTGACGAATGTACACTTAAAAGTGATGGATCTGTTAATACTTGGAACTCTCGTTATTGGGCACAAAATAATCCTCACTGGTTGAGAGAAGTAGATCATCAAACCATTTGGAAAGTCAATGTTTGGTGTGGAATTATTGGAAGTCAAATCATCCTGTTTTCTTTGACGAAAATCTAAACGGTGATAGATATTCCGCCTTGATAATGACAGATCTTCCTGTCTTACTAGAAAATATTCCTCTGCAATTGCGTTTGAACATGTGGTTCCAACAAGATGCATGTCCGTCTCATACATCGAGAGTTGCTCGTGCGGCATTAAATACTATGTTCCCCGACAAGTGGATAGGCAAATACGGTCCAATCAATTATCCACCCCGATCACCAGATCTCACCGTCCTTGATTATTATTTCTGGGGAAGGATAAAAAACTTGGTCTATCATGAACGTCCGACTACGAGGGATAATATGATTCGAATAAGTGAAGCAATTCGATCCTTACGTGCCGAGGAAATTCTTCGAGCAACCAATGATTTTCAAAATAGAGTTGATGCTTGCATCGCAGAGAATGGTGCTCACTTTGAACATTTAGTCGCTTAACAAAACATACACTCATTCATTCCCGAACGTGAGAGGCAAGGGGACTCACGTGAATCAAGCACCCCAAACGTGAGAGGCAAGGGGACTCACGTGAATCAAGCACCCCAATGGGATGCAATTCTCGTCACGTCCACGTCGTTCATTCTGGATAATGCTAAGCACGGGAAAATGCATACAGTCAATCTGGACATGATTGATCATCAAACATAATCAATCCAGTTAATAAACAAAAGCAGAGTACATAAAACTTTGACTCCCCTTTTCCTCCCCCATACACATACGCATGCACGTATGCACACACCCACACACAAGATTAAATCCGACTAAGTAACCACTACATGGTACATCTTGAGTAATGCTGATGCTGGCGGTAGTGTAACTTTCAAGCCGCACAACTCGGAAAGTAGTCAACGAAAATAAACATTCTTATAGTGTTTTGGAAAGGTCTTGACACCAGCTATTAGATTCTGGAATCAAAAATAGGGTGTTCCATTTAAAAAACTTAATGTGATTTCGATCTGACCTTGGCGACGCCATCCAAGGTCAAACTGATAAGATCATTGAATAGATCTTTTGAAACCCTACAACTTTCGTCTGAACATATTTTTGATTGGTCCTAATCCTGCGAAGAGAAAAGGGGTGTACGGGTGGTCTGAAACACCCTGTATATATATATATATATACACATGTATGTATGTCTGTTATACTAATAAATTAAATTAAATGAATAAATAGCTAAATAAATAAATTAAATTAATAAATTAAATGTAAATAAATTAAATTAAAATTATTAAGTGTAATATATACATGTGTGCGTGTGCGTGTGTACATAACAGTTATATGTTGCTCATTTATTGACCTTCTCTTAAATTTGTTATTTAAACTGAAATTATTTTATAATAAAATTATTAATTAAATAGTTTATTTTGTTAATTTTTAGTGGACCACAAAAGTTAAAACGTGTAAAGTCTGAAAAATGTCAATAAAATTCGAAAAAATAAAAACCCCACTGGGCTGTTTTTTTTAAATCCGGGTTTTTTTAAACCCTAATTTTACATGTATAACCAATAAAAATAGAATGACGGAATAGTTAACGCGCTTTCCAAACGCAATCTAAATATTTACCTGGTAGATGCCAGAAGTCTTTTGTTGACATTGATTTTAGATCTGACAAGCGATAGTAAAATCTCGGATTCTTCAAGGATATCCTTATCTCATTTACTTCAATCCAGGTTGCGAATAGTACTTGAAGTAAGTCTGACAGATCTAGGGAGATTGTCCTTAATTGGAATTCGGAAGTAGGCAAAAATATGGGTGAAGAAGTTACAACGCTCAGAGCAAAGTGTTGATTACGGTAGTCTTCAGATCTTCGGTTTTGCCTTTTTTACTCCAAATAGTATGAAAGAGTTTGGAGCTTAATCTACATCGTACAAATCTCTTAAGAAGAGCCACAAGTTGTGGGTCAACAGTTAGACACACGACGCAAATGATGGCCTTACTCTCTAGAGCACTAAAACTCATATCTCAAGTCTTGTTTTAAGTTGCTTGACGGTCTTACTTGACGATCTTCAAGTTCACACATGGAGAATGTAAGAGAATCAATTTTTTCCGAGAGAATTCAAAGATGAGATATATTGCTGCATGGTAAGCTTCAGCGAAGAATATTGTGACTTGATCGATGACAATTCGTGTAGTTTAGTCTCTCTATTCGTCACTTTAAGCAAGAAAGAAAAAGTTTCCTTAAGAGAGTCTCGGGGGTAAAGAAGCCGCGACAGTTCCGTTCTCCATATATGCAACGCCAATATCACAAAAAATAAGAATTGATTGTTTCAAGAACTCTTGGTTTTTATAAATGGAAGCGACCAAACATGGAAGGAAGCCAAAGTCAAAGGCAGTTCTGGAAAGCATCATGGGAGCTTGTGTAATGCTTCGTAATCTGGAATCTGACTCCACTACCAAGTATCGGTTGTCACAAAGAAGTGTAGGTATCATATGTATACAAACGTCATCGTATGAAATAATTAAAAACCCCGTCAGCCAAACGTAAACAAACAGATTATTCGGAGAGTCTGCTATCAATTTCTGTTGCTAGAAAGGCAACAGATTTCACACAGACTCTGCAATATCTGCGGTGTCAGCAAATTGCTGTAGAAATAGGTCAGAAACTGTTGGCATTTAATTCCAGCAGAAATCGAGCAAATAGCATTGGCAGGACTGTAGTCAGTTTAGCGGAAAAAATCAAGCATAACCTGCACAACACAATCTAACGTTAGATTGGCAGCAAAAAACGAGCATCTATGACAAAGATCTACGCGACAATTTGACAGCAGACTGGCAGCACCACGCGAACACGTCGTGCTGCCAGCACCTAATGTCAAATAGACAGAATTAGAGCAAGATCTGCACAACATAATCTGACGGCAGATTGTTAGCACAAATCGAGCACTCCGTGCTAACAGAATCTGACATCACGCCGGCAACAGAAATCAAGCAAACCGTGCTGTTTTGCACATTTTTAAATTGTGCTTTTCATAAATTTATTAAGGGCCTATTCAGACAAACTTGCATAATTTCATACATAAATAACATATGCATAAAGAAAATGATTGATCCATTGTCTTATGCATTTACTTAATTATTGGACTAATCAATTTCTTTATGCATATGTTCTGTCTGTTTCTGTTTGCATTCTATACGCCGCAATTTCTATCTGCACCTGTCCGCGATTATGTACAGGAATCCTATCCGTATTTATCCATATTGTATTGGTCGATATTTCTATTTGCATCTGTCCGCATATATAAATAATTAAAACCCGTTCCTGGTCATTGTCTGACTAATAAAAATAATCAAAAAAGTTGGAATTTCCTACCGTAAAAGTCGTATGTGATGAAATCATATACGATCGTATATGATATTGTCACATGTGTTTTTGGGATGCGATCGTATAGTATGTGCATAATATACGATTCATATATCTATCGCATACGAAAAAAAGCGCAAAGTTTCTTTGAAATATCTACATAAATATGTATTATATTACACCACATAATCCCAATGAGCAACACAATATTTTTATAATATTTTAAAAAACAATTTTTGCAAAAAAATCCATTAGGAATTTTTTTCAGAAATTTCCGAGCGGTCACCCATCCAAGTCGCAACCCTGATGAACGTTGCTTGACTTCCAAGATCGCTGCGAACTAATTCCTCATGATGACTGTGAGCACTTTATGCTGATATGTGTATATAATTGATAAATCAGATCAATATACGTTATCGAAAAAATGAAATATGTATAATTAAAGCATAATATTTATATTTAACATACTATATATAAAATTATTATTAATTTTATTAGTTAATAAAATAGTTTTTTTACTATTTTCACAAATGCAAAATAGCATCTAAAATAACTTTTGTTATTTGTTTAAATAAGAACTAAAAAATATATACAAAATACTCAAATTCAATGAACAGCGTACCGAATTAATTTTTAGTCATAATACAGTTCTAAATTAAACAAAATTTGAGTAAAGTATATAAGAATCACACAAATAATACAAGCACGAAGATCTAACTGCAACCGTTGAAGGCATTCTTGTTCAATTTGTATTGTTACAGTAACGGTCAAAATATCTATCTACTACTTTAAAAAATATATGTTAATATAATACAATAATTAAATTAAATATAAAAAAATTTTTATTAAAAAACATTTAACAAATATTGTCTGCTCATTAGGATATAAATCGAGTTTTCTTCATTCATAAACCTATTTTAAAAGTATATATTTATATATTTTTCATTATTAATATCATTAATAATCTGTAAAAAGATTTAAATACTGCATAGATTACAAAAAATAAACTGATTTTAAATACATCGACAATATATGTATATTATCCAATGTGTAACAGCTAAAATAAAATAATTATTTATTTAGAATGTATATAATTATAATTATTGCAAATAAATAAACAAATGTAAGATAATTTATAAATCGAGTTAACATTTATTGTTGTTATATAAGAAAAAACTCGGTTTCAGAAGACTTTTTCAATGATGACTTCAATGATTTAATTAGAGTTACGCTTGGCAAAATATTCATGTATTTCGTATGAGTAGTATATCGTATATGATGGATGTGCTATCGTATAGAATCATAAATGATTCTTGTACGATAAATCCGCATGTTAAACACGTGATTCTATATAATTTCCGCCCGTGATATGTAATTCGTATGTGATCGCATAACAATCGTATGTCTAATAATGCGATTGCCATGTGGTCGCATACGAGTCATATAAAAATCGTATGTACCTTATACGCAATCTTATATGATTCGGAACATACCTACGTCAAACATGTCACATGTGATTCCGAAACAAATGTCCAACGGTGATATGTAATTCGTATGTGATCGCATAACAATCGTATGTCTAATAATGCGATTGCCATGTGGTCGCATACGAGTCATATAAAAATCGTATGTACCTTATACGCAATCTTATATGATTCGGAATATACCTACGTCAAACATGTCACATGTGATTCCGAAACAAATGTCCAACGGTGATATGTAATTCGTATACCATCATGTCTAATCATGCGATTAGCATGTGATCGCATACGATTCGTATAAGATTCGCACGTAATTCTTATACGATTAGATATGATTCATATATCATTCGTATACTATTGATATATGATTCACATATTAAATTTACGGTAGGGTTGGAAATAGGACCAAAGCATGAAAAAATATTACTGATGTAAAAAATACTTTTCAAAACTCAATTTTATAACCAATTGGTATAAACAAATTATTAAAAATTTACTCTAAAAAAGAACTGATTGCGCCAATCGATTCTACGAAAAAAATTACTAATGAAACGTTACAAAAATAAATTTTGCAACAAATTTGTTTATAACAATTAAGAAAGCGTTATATATGTTTCTTGAGTTATTTCTTCCGTAGAATTGATTGGAGTAATCAATTTTCTTTTACTTTCAATTTTTAGTAATTTGTTTATAACAATTCGTTGCAAAATTGATTTTTGCAAGCGTCCTTTTTACATCAATAATGTTTTTTCATGCTCTGGTACTATTTCCAATTGTTGTTTTTTTGACTATATTAGTCTGGCCATGGGCAGGAACAGGTTTTAATTATTTATATAGTTTATTTTAAAAATATTTAAGGTTAAATAATCAAAGAGTGAGGCTAGTAAGAATGTTCGTGTGATCAACACGTAAGTTTCTTTCTGTTCAAATCAGTACTTCAAATATAACTTTTTATTAACGATATCACAAGTGTACGATTAGCTCAGTGTTAGTGTATTAGGTTATTGTCCCTTAGGTTCGAATCCCGCCAATGTGTTTTTAAAAATTGTAAAATAATGCGTAATCGTAATTAGTAAAATAGAATATATGCAAATTAGATTAACCTATAATAAAAATAAGAATAAAATTTGCAAGAAAACTAAAAAAAAGATTTTTTATAATAAAAATTTTTGAAATTTTTTGAGTAAAAATGTTTGATTTCTGCTGCCAGTGACGTCAGATCTTGTCAGCACGGAGTGCTTGATTTGTGCTAGCAGTCTGCGTTAGATTGTGTTGCGCACGTCATGTTCGAATTCTGTCGCCTATCTGACGGGCGTCATGTGCTGGCAGCACGGCATGCTTATCTGGTGCTGTTATTTTATTGACATAGAATATTAACAGAACGTAAGCAGAATTTGAGATCAGTTGAGTTCAGTCTGCCAACACATCTTGATCGAATCTGCTGCCAGCCTGCTTACCCAGTGCTAACATTTTGTTGATTGAAAAACTATACATATACTACGAAAGATGATTCCCGAAGCAATATGTCAACGCGGCAGTTAGAATTTATCTAGAGAACCTCTAGGAGAGAGAATCATCACGCGAGCGACTTTGTAATTGGCTGGCATAACTGTGCAGATTTTGTATTGCGACGTCAATGCGTTGACGGGCTTTGTCGAGAGGAACCATCGATGGTTCCGCATGATACGTGCCGGCCAATGCATTGACGACGCAATGCAAAATCTACACAATTTTGCCAGCCAATCACCGAGTCGGTCACGTGACCCCAGTTGGCGATTTTTTCTCCTAGAAGTTCTCTAGACCTATCCATTGACAAACTTGCATAGTTGCATAACCATATATATGCATAAGGAAATTGATTAACCCATTTCTTTATGCAGCCCAACAAACAAAAATGGATTCAAAATATTTAAAATTGATAGAAATGGATTTAAAAAATCAAGAATTTGGCAATGAGCATACAAGTCCATTTTTATCCAATTAAGAATTCTTTAAAACTATTTTAATCCATGAGATTAAAATTATGAGATTACTATTATTTCAATCTAAAAAAGGTATGCAAGTCATATAATCCATTTTAATCCATAAAACGGTATTGAAATAAAATAATTTTTATTTTTTCAATCTAAAAGTTTTTGCGACTCATCCAATCCATTTTAATCCATGATATTAGGATTGAAATGGCTTAATTGTTGTATTTTAATTCAAAATGTATTTAAATGAAATAAAATAAGATTACAAATTTTCAATTCATTTCCGCTTACTGCGATGTGCTAATAGACCAATCAATTTCCTTATGTACATTTTTATGCATCATTTATGCACATTTATCTAGATAGACCTTAATGGGTGCTTCAGAACTATAATTGCTCACTGAACGGCTAAGTAGCAATTTAATGTGATAACAAACTGCGCACAGTCTGCGCGCAGATTGACAGCAAATTTGATCAAATGATGACAGCAGATCCATAATCACCTGTGTCCGCATTAAACTTAAGATCTATCGACAAAGTTTGCTAATATATAATGTCAGAAGTTTAGTGGCAGAAAGCGGGCAGGATCTGGGCGTGCGGTCAATCTAACGGCAGACTAACAGCAGAAAATGAATATGACCTGCAAAATCCTGCTCGATTTCTGCAACCAAATTACTAACATAGTATAACCAGAAGGTTTTATCTTATTTTTGACGACAGTTTGTCGACAGCATCACATAATACAAACACTACTGTTTGCAATTTATTGTCATTCTGCCATCAAATGTTGATAGCAGCCTCCCAATCAGCACACAATACTTTTAAATGCTTTTAATATTTATTTAATATTAATTATTCATTGTACAATTCATTATAATAATAATATTTATTAAACATTTATTGAATATTTAATATTAATTGAATATTTAAAATAATAATTTAGAGAAAATATTAATTTAATATTTATTCAACGTTTATTTAACATTTATATTACATTAATTACTCATTTAAAATAATGATTTGGAAAAATATTTATTTTACATTAATTTTTTATTTGAAACAATTTCAAAAAACATTAATTTAACATTTATTCAACATTAATTTAATATTTACTTTACATTAATTTTTCATTAAAAATAATAATTTCAAAAACATTAATCTAACGTTTATTTAACTTTAATTTAATATTTATTTTACATTAACTTTTCATTTGAAACAACAATGTCAAAAACATTCATTTAACCCTTAAACCCGTAAATGAGTCTGAGAGACCCCATATGAAGTTTTGAACGTTTGCTATGTGAAGACGGAATGAGATAGGAGATTCGGACCAAGACGTAAAAAAAGTTTGAAATCTCCTCTTTCGATTAATATGGTTGATCAACTTTTTTGATCAACTAAAATTTAAACGGCACGGCAGCAAAGTTTTGTTAGAGTCAATGCGATCCATATAGTGTGTAAGTAAAACTCTTTTGTGACTATTTTACATAAAAAAGCTGGACATAATACGTTCGAACAGGTCGGTTTGCGGATGTTACTCGCATATATTCTGTCTAAAGTTGGAATACTATAAAATGCTGTAGAAAAGAGAGTTTTTCCTAAATATATCATGAAACACATCAATTTTCAATTGTAAACACGATTTAATCAAAAATACCTCATATTCGCCTTGTTATATAAGTACATTTTTTAATAGAAATGACAATGATATAATTTTTTTTTTGAAAATATGAATCTTTAGCTTTAAAACACCGTATTGTAAAGTTCTTCAAAGTTTTTTGAAGCAAAGATATGATTTTTTGAAGGAAAAGTGGATTTTTAGATGCCTAAAAATACCTCATATTCTCCATGTTACATAATTATACTTTTTAAAAAGAATGACTTTGCCAAATTTTATTTTGAAAGTGTGACTTCTTAGCTTTAAAACGCCGTATTTGAAAGTCCTTAAACGTTTTTTGTTGCGAAGATATGATTTTTGGAAGGAAAAGTGGATTTTTGACCAATTTCTCATTTTTGCTTAATGGTTTTTTTTTATAACTTCACAATAAATTATTTTTTGGCAATGCCAATTGTGCAGTCACACTCTTGAGATTTTGAATTTTTGTTTAAAAGAAAAATATTGATTAGAAAAGTTATAGCTTCTCAAAGTTGAAAAAGTCTCCCAGACCCAAAAAATGTGTTTCCGTATTTTACAGGATCGGTGTGTTTAAGGGTTAACATTAATTTAATATTTATTTTTTATTTATTTACTTTTTAAATAAACGTTTTTAAACGTTTATTTAATATTGTTTAAGTATTTATTTTTCATGAATTATTCAATTGAGAAAATGATTTTAGTAAACATTTTTTAAATGTTTATTTAATATTTTATTTAATATTAATTTTTTTACTCGTATTTTTTATCTCTATAAAATCATGTTTATTTATTATGTATATAACATTTAAGCTATTTATTTTTTAATTATTATTGATTTTAAAATTCTTTTAAAAAATGTTTCAAAAACATCTGTGAAAGCCAGTAAAAAATTAACTCAATTATATATATTAATATAAATAATATGCTTTAATTATATTTCAGCTTTTCGAGAACATAGATTGACCTGATCCATCAGTAATGTACATTTATTAGCACAAAATGTTTACAGATCATCACGAGAGATCAGTTCGCAGTAGTCGCAAAGGTCAAGCATCGTTTACCGCGGTTGACTTGGATGGGTAACTGCGTGGAAATTTCCGAAAAAAATTTCTAAGAAAAAACCTCAATCAATATTAAAGAAAATTATTTTTATTGTAAAAAGGGGCATAAATCCATTAACTTTAAGGTTTTCAAAAAATTTTTTTATTGCAAAAGTTTTTAATACGTTTTTTAAATATTGTTTTTCTCATTTATGCTGCATTAAAAAAACGTTTCTTTTAACGTTTAATGAACTTTTTTTTTAATGTTTAAAAAACGTTTTTATAATATTTTTTTAATTTAAAATTAAAAAATAAAAAAAAAACATTCTTTTTAACATTAAAATAAACATTTTTAAAGGAAAAAAAGACATTTAACCTATTATTTTTAACGTTTATAAATGTTTTTAAAAATGTTTTTAAAAATATTTTTAAAATATTGTGTGCTGATTGGGATGCTCTGCGCGAAATTTATTCCTGCAAGCTTGGCTGTTTGTATGGTTAGATATCTAAAGGTAACAACCAATTACATTGAACTGCTACTTAGCCAGTGAGTATCATAACATCATGAATAAAAACCCATTTTGTTTTATATGAGCATGTAAGAAGCAATGTCAGTATCAAGAAGCAAAACCGACATATACGAGTGGCGAGTCATAGAACGGGTGTCACAGATGTAAATACCGAACTGTAGAAGCGTATGCAAAAATCGTCCATTGCTATCAAGATGTGTCAAGATTCAGAAAATTCTAAGAATATTCCGAGCAACTAATTTCTAAAAAAAAGAAAAGAAAACTTTTCTGAGGAGCCCAGAAAGAGAGAGTACTCACGATAAGACGGCGATGTCAAGCGACAGAGCTTTAATTTAGATCCTAAAACACAGGAGACTCTGCAGGGTAAAAAATCATAGGTTCAAAAAACAGAGCAGAATAGAGACACATCTGATTATATTCACGTAAACAGCAGGAGAGAAAAAGAGAAACAAAGAATAAACGGCGAGATATCGTTAACGGAATCAATTTACAATAATTATCAACTAATTGTAACGTAATATCAATATTATTATTTCACACTCAACAATATAAATGTGACAACATATATTGTATATAACGTTACATTATTGAGTATAAAATTATAACATTGATGTTACGTTACTATTGATTGATATTTATTGGGGGTATTTTCGGAAAGAAAGAAATTATCCACTGCTCCGACACGTGAGTCCGCGTAGCCGCCCGCGATAATCAAAGAAGTCAAATAAATTGACTCGTATCACTGATATCGTGACTTGAGATCGCGCACACGGTATCCAGATGCCTTTCTTCTTTTTGCGGAGCCGACGCGCGTCGCAGAGTCGAAAGACACGCTTGCCCGATCGAGGTGAATCGTCGCGCTCGTTCGTGAAGGTACTATCGCGAACGCACTGAATTAACTTCCTTCACCGGTACATATCCTCTCCCCTCCCCTCTCCTCCCCTCCCCCTAGTACATACGTGTTTGAATCCTCTCGCACGGACAGTACGGATACTCCATTCTAACCACTAAACATATATTTTGACTGGAATGAATGAATAAAATCATTCAAATGGAAAATAATAATTGTTTCGATAAATTATAAAATTCCAATGAACTAAAACTGAAGCTTGAGCATCGTATTGGCCTTAAATAAAATTGTACATAATATTTAATTTTAAAAATTTTATTACGTATCTTTCACTGAGAAAAAAGTATTTGATATTATGACTATAATTAATGTTAAAATTATGATTAAAAGGTCCATTTTTATCATTATTACTGTTATAATATTTTTGTAGCTATAATATTAATAGTAATAACATATATATAATGTGTTATATTAATAAAAAAGAATTGCCATAATTTAAATATGATTATAATTAAATATAACTTCACTTTGTGGCAACAAAAACTATAATTTATAATCATTGTCGGGGTCTACTATACTTAAATTGTAGTAATTGCAGCTACTCTTTTTATCAATATAACATGTTGTTTGGAGTTTCCAGTAATTATTTTAACATTTAATTATAGTTATAAACACAAAATACCTACTCTCAGTACGCAGATCTGAAAGGAATCCATGCTTTAAATTTATTCCTCAGAATCATGAATTTTTCCAATTTCCAAATTCAAAGACTTATGAAAAAATCCCAGCAAACAGAAATGGAAAAAATTAAAACTAGATAGAAATGGATTTAAAAAATCCAGAATTTGGATTCGGCAATGACCACACAAACCAATTTCCATCCAATTAAAGTTCAAGAATTCCTCGAATTTGTTTTAATCCATGAAGTGAGATTAAAATGACGGGATTTCTATTTTTTCAATCTAAAAAAATTATACGATCCATATAATCCATTTTAATCCATGACACAGGATTAAAATGACTTAACTGCTGTTTTTTAATTCAAAATGTATTCAAATTAATTAAAATGAATTACAAATTTTCAATCCATTTCTATTTATTGAATTTCGAAATTATTTTGTAAGAAGTCAACAGATGTTCTATTCCACGGAAAAAAATTGAATTTATAGTTAACTTTTGCATATAATTGTGTAATTAATTTTAATTATACAATATGATTTAGCTCTATAAAATTTAGTAAAATTTTAGTAAAAGGAGAAGATAAGGTTGTTTTTAAATTATCTTCTGATTTTTCATTAAACAATTTATTTTTTTATTTTTTGATAGTCTTGGTAAACAATAATACAATACTTAAAAATTTAAATAAAATTGTATTTATAATTGTAAAAGCTTTTAGTAGATTGTAGTAATTTAGTAAATTACTGATTGATATTATGATATGTTTCTAATCGATTTTTTTAAACAGTATTAAAGTCTGTTATTTAATCATGTTTGCGATATTATAAAGCTAAAAGACTATAATATCTACTATATGTTTCATTTATATTAGCGTAATAAATTTAAGTAGCTGTCAAATCATTTTATAGCATATTATTATGTTTATTAATAAAATATTCAGATTTATACCTTTTGATTTAATCACATAATCGCCAATATAGTAGTTAATTAAGTTTGTATATTACAGCAAGATTGTGATCATTATAAGGTCTCTTTTGTATTTTTAAAATATTTTTTTATTATTTTTCCGTTTTTATATTTTTATATTTTTGTCAATTTTTTTAACGCAATTGAAACTATTACAAGTTCAATAAGTAAGGCTTTGTATTTTGAAAGAAGATCCCAAAAACTGCCTCTTGTTGACTTATTTCTTCATTTTTTTTACTAAATTATGCTATTTTATAATATGAAATTGTTAATTTTACTAAAATTAGAGTAAAATTCAATTATTATAATTTTGTGAGTGAATAAACCCTAAGAAAAAATTTTCTTCAAGTAACACAATGTTAAGTTCATAATGATTCCTTTATTCGATCAAAATGACTCACTTACAAATGTATATAGTATTGAATTTCCGAATGTCGCGAAACCAGTATTTTATTCTGCTTGGCGTACATATGCGGGTAATATAACGGATGTACCCAAAACCTTCGGGACCTGAATCGTATGATCCGTGACGGTCCGTATTCGATGGTCACCGTTTGACGGCGGAATGCATAATCGTCAGTAAATTTGATAAATATTTATATTCGTGTGAGATCGGCGTTCGAGATGGCGATGAACATCAACTTAAGACAGTTATAGTTTTGACGTATGTCTCTAATTTTTTTCTGTGAGAGAAGCTGCATGCTGATTACTGTTTCGTTAAAGTTTAAATCATCTTTAATGCATCGCAAAACAAGCTAAATTTTAAAAGAAAGTTTCAAAAAGATTTCTTTACTTTAAATGCTTATTTCAAGCTTCTTTCCCTTACCAAAATGAACTATTCGAAAGCCAATAATCACTATTGAAGAACTATTAGTAAAACTATTGGATTATTTGTTGTAGTTTTTTGGCGGATTATTAAGACGAACCATTAGTTCGAATAGTAAAACTATTAGCTGTAACTATTGAAGGATATTATTCGAGCCTAATAATCATTACATGATTACAAAGTGACTATTGATCTTCAATAATCACTTTCGCAATTGTGCAGTGATTATTAGGCTCATTAAATAAAGTAAAAATAAAAATGTGTTTTAAATAAAATAAAAAAAATCTTTTTTCTTTGTGAAACTAGAATTCCTTTCTCAATGTTTTAAATTGTGAAGGTGCCAGCTTTGTAGAGATTTTTTTCTTGGGAATTTTTTTTCGGAAATTTCCAAGCGATTGTCCATCCAAGTCGTGACCCCGGTGAACAATACTTAACTTTTACGACTGCTGCGAACTGATGATTTGTGAGCATTTTGTGTTAACATCACATATATTTTACTGATAGTCAACATATCATCAGGTCAACATATGTTATCGAATGATGAAACATCTATAATGTTATTATAAACCATTTATATAAACATTTATATAATTATTTATATGCACATATATAAAATTATAGTATTTTACAGATTTTTACAAATAAATAAGATTTCAATGGGGAATGGGACAGTAGATGATGCCTCTTACGTATTACGTATACGTGTGTGGTCTGTGAATGTGCGCGGTATGTGTAAACTCGATTGCTGAACCTTCTATGTGGTATATATATCTTAGATATAATGTTAATTAATACCAGCTGTAATCTTCAAGATTTATTTTCTGCTGTAATTTTCAAGCCTTATTTATATTTAATTGTTTGCAATTTTTAAGATACTCTGTATATTGTAAAATTTCCACATTGTTAATTTATAAGAAGTGTAAATCTGACCGAGCAACCACCGCATTTTATACTTTGAATAATGCTAATATTTTTCAAGCTTCACTAAATTCGAAAAGTATTTAATAAAAATAAATTTCATTTATAGTGTTTTGAAAAGCTTTTGAGATCAGATACAAAAGTATATAATGAAAATAGAAGTTTCCATTTAAGAATAAAGTCCTAACCTTGGCAAAAATTTTTAAAGTAATCGTAAGATATTAGTATTCTCTCTCTTCAATATCTTATAACTTCTATCTGAAACATTTTTTCGTATCTTGCGTATTTTTCAAAATATTTATCTGGGACAATCAAAATGGAACTTTCTATATATAAACAGAATTCCTTCTTTGAGCAAGCAAGAGAAAAGAGGATTCATGAATTTAAAAACAATCTCTTTAATATTTTGTTTTTTTATTAACTTTTAACTTTCGAATTTTTTATAATTTATTGATTTTTGCTGATGAGGACTGAATAAAGAAATATTCACGATTTTTACATTGTATTGGAAGCTTTAAAATAAACATAACATTTTAATTATTCAACCATTTTACGTTAATGAACTTTATGCAAAGGAAGCACGACATTCTGGGACAGTTGGTAACATGGGTCGTAAACGGGCAATCTTTGGGGTGGGGAATATTGCCGTCCGTGGACAGCAAAATTAATATTCTCGTACTTTTGTCAAGAAACCGTGAACGTTTCGTGGCGCATGCGCTGAGCATAGGGTCAAATGCATGAGCGAAGGTAGTATATTGATCTCTCATAACCTATAACCGGGACAGGCAGTGACAGGAAAACGTCACGCGCTTGTTCTTCCTTGAATGCCGCTAAAAACGTACTTCCTTTGCATAATGTACTATTACGCTATTTAATATTTTTGTATAAATTAAAACGATCAATACTTTTTTATAATGTATATTCAGGATAGAGAACATTATCTTAAAAAAAGTAACGTGTTACTGTTACTGTTGCTGATTTTTAAAAGTAATGATTTGTTACATTTTCATTATTTTTTGTAATGTTATAGTAAGTCATTAAATTTTAAAATTATGTTATTTCATATACAGGGTGTAACAAAACAAAGAGACCTGGAGTATACCATGAGTTAGAGGACACGAATCCAAGTCAAAAAGTTCTAAGTCATTTTTTGATCTGAGCCTTCTGCTCCATGCTATATGATGTTAAAGTTAGCGAATAAGCGCCCGTCTATAGAAAAAAAGCAGTGACGGACAATAGCGGGCGGAGCGGAGCTGACAAACTACGCGGCGGGAGAACAACGATGAGCAGCGAAACGGCTGTAATCAAAAACACACACACACTCTCTCTCTCTTTCTCTCTCTCTCTCTCTCTCTTTCTCTCCCCTCTCTCCACCTTGTTTAAAAAAAAACCTTAAAGATCTTAAGGTGCATAACTAAAATAAACGTTTCGGTGTTATTGCAATTTATCAATTCAACGTGAATTAATTATTTATCTTTTTATAATTATAATAAATGTTCGAAGTGTGCTCCTCCTACTTCGACACACGTTCTTGCTTTTTTCTGTACATTTTGCGTAGCTTTTCGAACTTGAACATTACTAATTCCCTCAATAGTGCGAAATACTAATTCTGTCATTTTGTCAGTTGTCTCGATGTTGATGTGTATAAATATTTTTTCTTTTATTTTTCCCCAAAGAAAAAAATCACACGGATTGTAATCCAAAGATCGAGCAGGCCACGGAGTTATCGAGTTATTTATTATAATTATAAGAAAATAAATAATTAATTCACGTTTAATTGATAAATTACAATAACACCAAAACGTTTATTTTAGTTATGCATTTTAGGATCTTTAAGGTTTTTTCTTGACAAGGTGGAGAGAAAGGGGGGAGAGAGAGAGAGTGTGTGTGTGTGTGTGTGTGTGTGTGTGTGTTTTTGATTACAGCCGTTTTGCTGCTCATCGTTGTTCTCCCGCCATGTAGTTTGTCAGCTTCGCTCGTCTATTGTCCGTCACTGCTTTCTTTCTATAGACGGGCGCTCATTCGCTAACTTTAACATAATATAGCATGGAACAGAAGACTCAAATAAAAAAATGACTCAGGACTTTTCGACTTGGATTTGTGTCCTCTAACTCATGGTATACTCCAGGCCCCTTTGTTTTGTTACACCCTGTATAGTAAAAATCGAATGTAACTAACAAAGATATGTAATGCCATATACATAAATAAAATGTACATTATATAATATTACATGTATATTATATAGTGTTTGCTAGTTAATTAACTTAAATAAGGTAAGACAAGATATGTTTTAAGGTTTGATAATGAACAAAAAGTTTTCATAATTAACGAATTATCTTGTACAATACTTTTTGTATATTTATTTTTCAATATAACTAGAGGAGAAAAGGGTAATATGGCACCTATTTTTATTTTATTGAATAACTTTGTTTACAATTAATATTTTCTATTAAAACTTGAACGATTACATTCGTCAGAGTGTGGTTTGACAAATTCTAAACTCAAAGTAATAAAATATTTATTATTTAGGATGTGATTTATAAAAATCTAATGCACTGCATAATCAGTGGAAGAAAGAAAGTGGTTGTAATATGGCTATCCATAAAAATAATTTTAAAAAATTAGTTTAAAAGAAACACAGTACCTTGTTACAAAATTATATAATATTAATTTTCCATTATATAAAATTTTCTTGAATGCGAATTTTCTTGCATTCAGAAGCTTTAGAAATATCATTAGAAATTTCATTAAAAATATCATTTTATCCCTGTTTACCTTTAAACAACAAGTATAAAATGATGTCTTTAATGTTTCTAAACATTGCTTTTCACAATGATAATCGATTTATCGAAAAAATATTTCGGTATAAAAATTTTGTTTAAAAAACCATATTAACAAAATTCCATGTTGTTGTTTTAACTTTGTATAACTCAAAATGTATACGGCTAAATAAAACGTTAAATAACAAAAAACATTGGAATGTATGTACCTTTGTGTGATAATCACTCAAGTTTAAGAATAATAAGGAAGTGTATATAATTAAAGGTTAAAAGTGTACCTTGAAAAAGTTTAGAAATGTTCAAAAGTAAAAATGCCTTATAACAATAGTCAGTCATTATGTATTGACATATTAGCATTACTAAAAAACGGCAGGCTACTAAACGAATAACTCTATAAGCAATTGTTAGAATACGTCACCGAATAATGGAAATAATAGGGGTAGCCATATTGTCTATAGTAGCCATAATACCCTCTTCTCCTCTATTATTTAAAAAAATCTTTAGAGAATTATAAACTTTATTTAAGAAAAATAAAGAAAAAGATATTTCTTTCCATCTTGTGTGTGTGTGTGCGCACGCGCGCGCGCGCGCGTATATGTGTGCGTGCGCATGCGCGTGCGCCTGCACGTGTGTGTGTTTGTGTGTGCGTTTGTGTGTGCGTTTGTGTGTGCGTTGTGTGTGCACGTGCGCGTGCGTGTGTGTATGCCCTACGGATAGGGTAAGGCAAGGTAAGCTCTGATAAAAAAAACACCGATTGAAAACGATAGAAAATGCCAGAAACTTGATTCAAACACAATAAATTCTATTGTTTTGATAGAATTCTATTGTTTTTGAATTAGGTTTCTGACACTTTCTTTCGTTTTCTATCGGTTTTTTTTATTAAGGAGGGTATTCCCAGGCTAAATAAGATACACTTTAAAAGCATAAATACAAAGAAAGTCTTTTATCAAATGCTATAGCAGTTTTTATAATATTGTTTCATATTTTTTAATAATTAATGTTTTTTGCAACATAACTTAATTTAAGTAGCTGATGATGTTATTTGTTCATTATTATCTTGACGTCAGTTTGCTACCTAGATAAAATGTTACATTCTATCGAATGTTTCAGATTCACGCAGAATTAATGTTTATCAATAACAATAACTATATGTAGGCCGATATTCATAGATTCCTATATTTAAGACCGTCTTAATGTCATCAACCAATCAAAGAGTCGTATCAGCATTTTAAAACGTTACTAAGATGATCTTGAAATAAAAATTGACTATGAATGTCAATGGCCTATAACAGATACCACTCCAAGAAGAACAGAAAAGTCAAAACAATATCAATTTTATATTATATTGATAAAATATACGTCATTTTTTTCAGGTCCAATTAATACATTTTATTTTTTTGTTTTCCTTGAGATCATGTTACATACAAAAATGTTTATAAAATTACATAAATAATATAGAGGCGAAAAGGGTATTAGCTACTGTCGACAATATGACTACTCTTATTATTTCTGTTATTAGGTGACGTATTCTAACAATTGCTTATGGAGTTATTCGTTTAGTAGATTGCCGTTTTTAATTATACTAACATGCCAATACATAATAACTGACAATTGTTATAAGGTAATTTTAATTTTAAGCACTTCTAAACTTTTTCAAGGTGCACTTATAACCTGTCTTTTTTACATATATTTCCTCATTATTTTTAAACTTGAGTATTATCACACGAATGTACATACAATCAAGTATTTTTTGTTATTTAGTTTTTTATTCGACTGTACACATTTCAAGTTATACAAAGTTAAAATAGTAATGTGGAATTTCGTTAATATGATTTTTTAAATAAAATTTTTATATTGAAATATTTCTTCGCTAAATCGATTATCATTCTAGAAGTGTTCATAATCACTAGAGACATTATTTTATGCTTGTTATTTAATATTAATCAGAGATAAAATGATATTTCTAATGAAATTTCTAATGGCATTTTTAAAGTTTCTGAACGTAGGAAAATTCTAAATTAGAAAAATTCTAAACAATGGAAAATTAAAAATAAATAATTTTACAAAGTACTGTATTTCTTTTAAACTAAACTAAATTTTTAAAATTATTTTTATGGATAGCCATATTGCAACCACTTTTTTTCTTTCACCGATTATACAATGCATTTGATTTTTATAAATTACGTCCTAAATGATAAATATTCCATTGCTTTGAGTTTAGAATCTGTCAAACAACACTTTAACAAACATAATCGTTCAAGTTTTAATAGAAAATATTAATTATAAATAAAGCTATTCAATAAAATAAAAATGGGTGCCATGTTACTCTATTCTCCTCTACGTGTAAAATTATACAAACCGATTTTACAATAATTAATACTTTTATTTCTAATTGTATAAATATATCTTTATATTAAATGGAAAGTTATAATAGTAGTATATTTTATAGTTTTTAAACACAAATTTACAATTAAATAAGTTTCTGTAATATTATTGTTACACCCTGCATTGAGTTGGTCTAAAAATTGGGCCGCAATGAAAAACCGTCGCGAAATAATTACAAAGCGACGACATTGCTGTTTCGTTGTTTTAAATCGTCGTTTTGTTGTGGTCATTGAAATTTGGTGTTGTGATATTTTCTCACGGAAATGTATTCTCTTGTATTTTCAAGAGAGTAAAACTTCGAGAAAAACCTGGACTATATTCTTTTGTGGAAATGTGGTGTGAGTGTAAGAATGCTGAGCTAGTTCGACAGTGCGTGGCAGATCCCAGATAACCAAGCGTGCAGAAGAAAACTTCGCGCACGGTGTGCTATCAATTTTTGATGACAAAGTGGCAATAAATTGCACATAAGTGTCTACCTAATATTACCTAGTATTACCTGATGCTGTCGACAAATTGCCGTCAAAAATAAAACAAAGCTTGCTTACCATGTTTTGTCAACACATTGGCCGTAGAAATCAAGCGTGATATGCAACTCAAACTTGTTCTGCTGTTAATTTGCCGCCATATTGCCCGCATGCATAGATAAGTGCAAATCCTCCTTGATTTTTGCCGTCAATCTGCTGACATAACGTGTCAGCACGCTTTGCTGACGGATCCCAAGCTTAATGCGGACACAGATATGGCTATGCGATCTGCTGTCATCGTGCGCACAGTGTGCGCGTATTTTGCTATCGTGGTGTTATATAATATATCCCAATAGCCAAACCTGACGGGAGAACGAATTAAAAATGTATGATTCAAATTATGTTGGCAAAAGTCAGACAGAACCCAGACACGATTTACTGTTTCAGCTAATATTAGCAGAAAAACAGCAAAATCCGAGCAAGCACTGCGTCACATGTTAAAAGAAATGCAGCAAAACTTATTGACATGTAGGAAACAGAAATCACTGTGTCGTCATAACATGACGGCAGAAACACGGCAGATATAGAATATGGTCTACTTCATCAGCTCTTGACGACAAAATTGCAGCAGAAATTGAGCATAACACAAAAACGAGGTGGGTATAAAACACGATTTGATTAATCAGTTATTTAATGGCAAAATCGCAATAAATATTGAACACAAGGTGTCGTCAAATGTATTAGGTTGTTTGGAAAGTAATTCCATTTTTCTTTTTATGAAAATGAAAGACGATTTTCTTATAGTGAATAAATATTTTATTAAATTATATATTGTCTATTCTGGTCCAATATCTTTTGCCATCTTTCTGGCAGTAGCATGATTCCACGCTCATAAAATTTTTGTTCTTTGCTGGCAAAAAACTGATTCAGATGATTTTTGACTTCCACATTTGAAGTAAAGGTTTTACCGTCTAATAAATTATGTAGAGACCGGAACAAATAATAATCAGAAGGTGCCAGATCTGGAGAATATGGTGAGTGTGGCAGTATATCCCATCCAAGCTGTAAAAGCTTTTGACGAGTTACCAAACTTGTGTGAGGTCTCGCATTATCTTGATCGAACATTACACCTTTTCTATTGATCAATTTTGGCCTTTTCTGTTTAAGTGAATCATTCAATTTGTTCAGCTGATGACAGTACCCTTTAGAATTGATTGTTGTGTTGTCCGGTAAAAGCTAAAAAAAAACGATTTCTTTAAAATCCCACCAAACAGATAGCATCACCTTTTTTTGATGAATATCCGCTTTCGAAGTGCTTTGAGCCGAAGTGCTTTCATCTTTTACACTCCATGATTTCTTGCGTTTAACATATTGTTGTAAACAACCCATTTCTTGTCCCCAGTGATGATGCGCTTCAAAAATGGATCATTTTCTTGACGTTTGGGAAGCAAATCACAGACGTCAACGCGACGGCACAGATTTCTTTCTGTAAGAACATGAGGAACCCATATGTTGAGCTTTGAGATTAAATCTAGGCGTTTCAAATGATCATAAACGGTGGAATTTGATAAACCTAACCTCTCAGCAATCCCACGAGTTGTTATTCGCCGGTTTGCATCAATTAATGCCTTTATTGTGTCTTCATTAGCTTCAACTGGCCTTTCAGAACGTGGTGCATCTTCAACATCAAAATTGCCGGATCGAAATTTTGCAAACCAGTTTTAATACTGGCGTTCTGTCAATACATTTTCTCAATAAAAAACACATCGGATAACTTTTTTCTTGCTTGAACAGTATTTTTATCTTTTTGATAGTAAAAAAGTAAAATATGCCGAAAATACTGCTTTTTACTTTTCATATTTGATAGGGCACTAAACAAAAACTACTGCGTAGAATCAATCAAACTTTTTCACAAGTAAACTTTGCTATATCAGGTGTCAAAATATATAATAATTATGCGACTTAAGTGTGAAGTTGCCTTCTGTTGGGAAAAAACGAAATTACCTTCCAAACAACCCAATAAAATGTGGTCGAGCTGGCTAAGACACCCTACCGGAGGTGCCAGATTCGAACCCTGACAGCTGAAGTGATATTCTTTGTAATAAATTCTTTACAGTTTTTTTCAGGTAAGAAAGGGTTCTAATATTTAAATGTTAGTTAGCATCATTTATTACACAGGCACACAAAAAATGTGTCATGTCTGAAAGGCTACATCTATGTATCCCTATGTATTTCGACGCCCTGAAACCTACTATGATCTCAGAATTGCTCCTTCAGGTCAGGATTTTTTTTACACTCAGAAAATGGTTCCTTAAAATTACACTATTCAGCGTGGTAAAAAAAATCCTGATCTAATGGCACAATTCTGAGGTTATATATTCGGTCTCAGGGCGTCAAAACACATAGGGATACATAGATGTAATCTCTCGGATATGATACTTTGTTCTTTTCATGTGCCTGTGTAATTAATTTCAATTTAATAAACGTGATATTACTCATTCTTATTCAACTTAAAGCTGTGTTATAACTGAAAAAGTAATTTGGCGCGCAGTTTGATGAATTTGAAAAAATATATAAAATTACACGAAAAAATATAAGCACTAAAATTTAATTACGACTGTTGAAGGCGTTTTTGTTTAATCTATGTTGTCCATTATCGGTTGAATATTTTTCTATTCTAAAATAAATTTTGTTATTAAAACTTTTCCTAAATTATATTGTATCATTGTATCAATAAAATTCGAATTAATGAACGTTATTTGTTGATTTTGTAAACATTTTTTTCAGTTTAAGATTTATTCCATTATTTTAAAACATAAAATATTTAAGTTATAATCTAAAATTAAAATATAAAGGAAAATTAAAACATTAGTTTTAAGTTTAAATATTTTGAAAAATATGATATAATAACCAAATCTCTATATATACTAAATCTCTATATACAGGGTGTCCGTCCATAAATGTCCGAGCAAATATCTCGTAACTGGTTGAAGTTAGAAGAAAGTTTAATAAGGAAAATTTACATGGTTTTTAGTCGGCTACGAAATGCACGTAAAGAAATTTTTTTTACTCGTCACCTTTTTGAGTTATGAAGGTCAATGTAGGTTTTTTAAATGGGTACCTATAATTTTTTTTTGCATATTTACATAGTAGAGGTAATTTTCAATCAAAATTATATTAGGAAAAAAATTGCTACGACGCATCGTTTACGAGATAATCGGCATGCAAAGTATTAAAGTAATAATTTGGATCGAGTATTGTTGAACAAATTTGGAATATCAAATAGGTTGAGAAAGTAAACATTGTTTTTTCATGAAATATTTATTAACAAATTAATTAAGAAATGGTTCGAAATTGTTACCATCATGATCGATACAGCATTCAACGCGTTTTATAATGTTTCTTATTGTTAACTGCAGCATTTCTGTTGTAATACTTTCAACAGCTCTAGTGATTTTATGTCGTAAATCTTCTTCATTTTCAGGAATAGTTGCATGAACAATATCCTTAATATACCCCCAAAGGAAAAAATCGCAAGGTGTCAAGTCCGGAGATCTCGGTGGCCATCGTACAGGACCATTAGTACCCATCCAACAATTAGGAAATCTATTATTTAAAAAGTTAATTACAGCACGTGTATTGTGTGCTGGAGCACCATCTTGTTGAAAAATAATATTTCGAAAAACTGATAATGGAAGATCGCGTAAATAATCTGAGAAAGTTGTTTGCAAGAATTCCAAGTATTTGTCACCATTAAGATGACCATGGAAAAAGAAAGGTCCAATAATTTTTGTTCCGATGATTCCGCACCATATGTTCACCGAAAATCTGCGTTGGAAACCTTTATCTCTTTTCGCATGTGGATTCACATCGGACCAAGTATGCACGTTATGTCGATTTTCCATACCACAATTGGAAAAACAAGATTCATCAGACCATAATATTTTATTAAGAAAACCAAAGTCAGTGCGATAATTAACTCGAAGCCAGTGGCAGAACATTAATCGGCGATCTGCATCTCCTTCATGTAAAGCTTGTACTAAATTATCACGAAACGGTTTGAATTTGAATTTTTTTAGTACAGCGTGTACGTAACTTTTCGATAATTCTACATTACGTGCTACTGTTCTTATGGATGTACGTCTGTTTTCAATAAAACTTAATAGCACACTTGTCTCTTTTTCTTCATCTGTTTTGATTGTACGTCGTTGTCTTGTTAGCGATCCTGTTTGACGCAATTGATCTTCAATTCGTCGAAATGTACGATTATTTGGTATTCTTCGTTCTGGATATTTTTGTTGATAAAGTAATCGTGCTTCATTTTCATTACGCATACTTAAATACCAGATCTCGAGCATATCACACTTTTCCGTAATTGTAAACATTGTTCTCACGCGCTCGTATGTAGACGATTGACTAACAGACTCATACTACCCTGTAATTCATATTACGTGCTATACAAATACTTTATTTACAAATCAAACAGTCGTGTATTTTGAAAAGTTGAAGGTCAGCGATCCTATTCGATATAACAGACTTCATACGAGCGCGTGAGAACAATGTTTACAATTACGGAAAAGTGTGATATGCTCGAGATGTGGTATTACAACAGAAGTTGGGTATATTAAGGATATTGTTTATGTAACTATTCCTGAAAATGAAGAAGATTTACGACATAAAATCACTAGAGCTGTTGAAAGTATTACAACAGAAATGCTGCAGTTAACAATAAGAAACATTATAAAACGCGTTGAATGCTGTATCGATCATGATGGTAACAATTTCGAACCATTTCTTAATTAATTTGTTAATAAATATTTCATGAAAAAACAATGTTTACTTTCTCAACCTATTTGATATTCCAAATTTGTTCAACAATACTCGATCCAAATTATTACTTTAATACTTTGCATGCCGATTATCTCGTAAACGATGCGTCGTAGCAATTTTTTTCCTAATATAATTTTGATTGAAAATTACCTCTACTATGTAAATATGCAAAAAAAATTATAGGTACCCATTTAAAAAACGTACATTGACCTTCATAACTCAAAAAGGTGACGAGTAAAAAAAATTTCTTTACGTGCATTTTGTAGCCGACTAAAAACCATGTAAATTTTCCTTATTAAACTTTCTTCTAACTTCAATCAGTTACGAGATATTTGCTCGGACATTTATGGACGGACACCCTGTATACTAAAAAATAAGAAATATGTAAGGACAAAAAAAATTTTTATGGACAAATAATCAAAAAATTAATGAGAATATTTGTACGGTACTCAACACGCAAGTTTCTATTCAAATTAGCTTTACGTCAGATTTAACTTTTTATTAACGATATCACAAGTGTGCGATTAGCTCAGGTGTTAGCGTACTAGGTTACCGTTCCGAAATCGTAGGTTTGAATCACGCCGATGCGTTTTTCAAAAATATAAAATAATCCGTAATTGTAATTAGTAAAATAGAATGTATGCGAAACAACAAATGCAAATTAAGCTATAACAATAAAAATAATATCTAATAAAAAATTAAAAAAAAAAACATTTTTTTAAATATATTGGTGTCACATCATGACGGTACGTCGTGCTCGATTCTGCCGTGTTTCTGCCGTTAATATCTGATATGACAGGCGATGTTCTATTTTTGCCGTGTTTTTGATGTCACGTCATGACGGCACATCGTGTTCAATTTCTGCTGTGTTTCTGCCGTTATATCATAATGGCAAAGTATGTTTCAATCCTGCTATGATTTAGTTGTTATATTATGCTAGCCTATTGTAACGGCAAAAACTAAGCCTAAAGACGACACAATGGATAGGAATCTGCTCTGTACTCATGAATGAATTTGCTTTCATACTGTCAACATACTGCTAACATTTTGCTATCTGGGAATATAATATATAATAATAATATTCACATATTTTAATTACATTCTTACGTTTATACGTACATCTTAAGAAAAATTGTACACTGTTATTTTGTTGGTTAAATTATTACGTAAATATTTTTATAATTTTGACTTCAATTGTAAATTTACTTTTGCAAATTGCTTAATTACTGTAAAAAAATATAATTTTACTTGTGACTTTGTTTTTACGCTTGTAAATATACACCTTTAATAGCGGATTCCGAAATTATTCTTTATCATTGTTATAATTTAATATTTAATTTTTTACAGTGTAAGTATCGCATATTGTTAAAAAAAGTACATAAAATTAGATGAAAGTACATAAAATTATATAAATAATACGTGTACTTTTAGAATTTTTGAATTATGTAAATTTTCATATTAGATGGAAAATAATAATAATGGAATATTTTATAATTTCTATGTAAATATATAAATTTTTCTATTCTTACATAACATAATGATAATATAACAAATGCTGTATTTGCATTTTTACATTTGTACATATAACTTGAGAAAAATTACGTTATTTGTTGAATTATTCCGTAAATATTTCTGTTAACTTAACTCCAATTGTATTATATTCAAGTGTATATATTTATTTTTGCCAATTGTTTAGGTATTTTAAAGAATAATTTTCTTTATAAATAATTTTGTTTTTATGTACTTTTTTAAATATACTTTTTTAATAATGGGTCTCAAAATTACTAATTATAGTAGTTGCAATTTGACATGTATTTTTTTTACAATATAACATTGCATGTACGAAAAGATCGAAATTGGTATAATTTTATTAAATTTGATCTTTATGTTTTAAATATGTAAAGAAGAAATTGGACGTTGATTATCACATTTTAATTATTTCGCATAAATATGGGAATGTTTTTTCACGTAAATGTGAAATCTGAATTCAGTACAATTATATCCTCTTATATTATATTTGCCACAAATTATTGTAAAAGAAACAAATGATGGCGCTGGCAGCGCCCATGAAATGATGAAACGGAATTCACAATGCGGAATCGCGGTTCGTCGATCGACCGATACAAGCCGTTAAGTGACAGAAACCCATTGATTATCCGTGATTATTATATAGGGAAGGACCTTCCATTTGTGTGGACTAGAAAACTGGATACACTTGACGAACACGATTCATACGCCTTCTCTAAGCAGTTGAAAGCAGTATGAAAGATAAAAAATAATAAAGAAATAAGAAAATAAACTATTATGTGTGTAATCAAATATTAGTCTTCGAAATTATAAACCGGTTGCAATGTAATTATAAAATTACGGTTTAGTTGAACTTTTATTCCATTCTATTATTCTTTGCGCATTTATCAAATTCACAAATAAATTATTCTTGTTATACTGCTATATTACTTTCTTAATTATCTACATTTAAAAAAATTAGTATTTGATTTTTTTACTTTCTTATCTTTAGTATTAAGCTTTGTCAATTTATATTCTATTTATATTTTACTTCTTCAGAAATCGAGCACAATGTACCGTTATGACATGACACCAATATATACAACATTTTTTTTAGTTTTTTAACAGATGTTATTTTTATTTTTATTTTTATTTTTAGCTTAATTTGCATTCGTTGGTATCATTTCTTTTATTATTGTTTCATAATACGTTTATTAACTCTTTAAATCAATTTTTGCACACACAATGATTTTTTTATTTTTTGATCGAATAGGACGATTTTAAAAAACTTTTAGAAAAATAAATCGAACAATATGAATATTAATATTAATAATATTAATAATATTAGAGGAGTAAAGGGTATTATGGCTACTGTCGACAATATGGTTACCCCTATTATCTCCGTTATTAGATGACATATTCTAACAATTGCTTATGGTGTTATTCATTTAGTAGCCCGCCGTTTTTTAGTGATGTTAATATGACAATACATAATAAGTGACAATTGTTATAAGGCATTTTTACTTTTGAGCACTTCTTAAACTTTTTCAAGGTTCACCCTTAACCTTTAATTACTCATACTTTCTCATTATTCTTAAACTTGAGTGTATTATCACACGAATGTACATACACTTGAGTGCTTTTTTTATTATTTACCTTTTTATTTAGCTATACACATTTTAAGTTATACAAAGTTAAAACAATAACATGGAATTTCATTAATATGGCCTTTTAAGCGAAATTTTTATAATAAAATATTTCTTCGATAAATCGATCGTCATTCTAAGAGCGGTGTTTAAAAACATTAAAATCATTATTTTATGCTTGTTGTTTAATGTTAAACAGGGATAAAATGACATTTCTAACTAAATTTCTAATGGTATTTTTAAAGTTACTGAACGCAAGAAAATTCTATATTAGGAAAATTCTAAACAATGCAAATTATTATAAAAATACGTAATTTTATAAAAAGATACTGTGTTTCTTCTAAACTAAACTAACTTTTTTAAATCATTCTTTTAGATAGCCATATTACAACCACTTTTTTTCTGCCACCGATTATGCAGAGCATTAGATTTTTATAAATTACGTCTTAAATAATGAATATTTCATTACTTTGAGCCTAGAATCTGTCCAACAACACTTTGACGAATGTAATCGTTCAAGTTTCAATAGAAAATATTAATTATAAATAAAATGATTTAATGAAATGAAAATGCCATATTATTCTCTTCTCCTCTACTATTAATAATATAAATAATCAAGATACGTAAGTAACGTGTTACTCCGTAACGCTGTAGCAATTACTTTTTTGATAACGTACTGATTTTTATTTCTTATAGTTATAATCGTAGTTACATTTTTTTTTAGTTACTATAACGAATTTAACAGCTACTTTTATTATTTTTTATATTTTGGAATTTTATAACATAATTTTCATATATTTACTCTTCATTTTCAACTGATGTTCAGTCTGTTACGTTTAATCGTTTTAAGATACCATAACATATAGTTTTAACCTTCAACTGACACACTGGATCTGGTACACCGGGGCCATTTACAAAAATGCTTAACATTTATAAACCGTAAGGGTTGGGAATCGTAATAATATATACATTATTTTTCAAACAAATCTTCATATTCGAGTAAATTTTTTTATGCAATTAAAAATTAAAACAGCACTCGACCAACCGTGCTATTCCGTATAGCGCTGGTATAGGCGCATAGCAGGGGACACCGAAGTTTCTCAATAACAGCACCTCATTTTATGTTTTCTTCTTCGATTCAGCGCCAAGCGAGGAGGATGCACTATCGTAGCACCCCCCTCCCCCCCCACTACTTTCTGCCCACCCCGACATCCATCGTGCTGCCGTAAAACATAAAAGATTAAAATTATTAAATGGATAATTAAAAGTATTTTAAAATAAAAGGGAGTTAACTAAAAAAAGTTATTTCTTTCGAAAGAATAATAATAATACTTAAAATAGTTTATTAATCAATTTAATAATATTATTAAATTAAGAATTATGTTTATAATTAAAAAAAAGGAAAAATTAATTAATTTAATATTTTGTTCATTTAAAATTAGACTGTGTAAAGATTCAAATATTTGCATATCTCAGAAATACCAAATGCTGGCGAAAGATTCAAATGTTCGCATAGCTCAAAGCTACCAAATTATTTTGCCTGTTTAAAACATATTTTTTTATGTTTAAAAATGTTTTGTTTTGGTTATTTAAAAAACACAAATAAAACAAAAACAAATTGTTTTAAATAAAAAAACAATGCTTTTTGTTTAAAATAAAAAAAACTAGTTTCTTGCCAACTCTGGCGATGACCGTGGGAAGCATTCCTGTTTAAGTTGTTTCAGTAACGGCCAAATATCTCTACTAAAAAATAATTATTTAAAATTAAAAAATATCTTGACTAATGTGTGCACAAGTTATTAAAACATCTCTAATATTATTGGCTAACGACTAGTAAATGTACACTTTCACATTTTCACTACATAACAAAATACAAATTCCATGTCCAGAATTGATTTTTTGCAACTACTATTGAATTTGTTTTCCTTCTTTATACTTTAAGATCTCCAAAATTGTCTTTGAGTAAAAGAGAAAAGAAACAATTCATTTTTACAATGCCTAGAATATTTAAGTGTGTTTGAGGGTAATTTTTGACCTGCAAGGGAGTCTTCCGCAACCTGTATCGGGTCCGCTTTTTTTCTACATTCCTTCTAGGCCTCATAGCCTCCTCTCTCAGTGAAAGGAGAAAAGCGACAATTCATTTGTACGGTGTCTAGAATTTTTTAAGTGTGTTTGAGGGTGGTTTTTGGCTTGTAAGGGTGTATTCCGCAACCTGTATCGGTTCCGCTTTTTTTCTACATTATTTCTAGGCGTCATAGCCTTCTCTTTGTGTCAGGAGAACGGCGACAAATTATTTTTAAAAAATCGCTCCAGGAACGTTCCAAACTTCAACCAGCTTGATTTATAAGTAACTTTATCAAGATAATTATTTTGAACATTTGTTACGAAGAAGACTTCAAGGATATAATTCTTGAAATTTCCTTGCAGCAACAAATAATTTGCTCTTTTCAGGGCAACCAAATATTTTATTTCGAGGAATATTTTCACAGTTTTTGCAAATAATAAAAAATAAAAAGTAAAAAAAGTATTTAGGAGAAATTGATTTTGATAAAATCATTTTTTGAATATTTTGAATAAATATTAATTATCTTGATAAAGTCACTTATCATCATCATTATTAGTACAACAACCCGGGGTCAGTCTTGACTTGCTCCAGGATATGTTTCCATCCGTTCCTGTCCCGCACCCTCTGTCTCCAGTTAGATATTTGAAACCGACGCATGCCCTCCTCAACGGCATCCATCCAGCACGCTCTCGGTCTGCCTCTCTTTCTGATGCCCTCCAGGTTCCGCATCAGGATCAGTTTGGCCGGATCATCATCAGGTCTTCTATATATGTGCCATCTTAACCTCGAAAGACTGATAAACTTAGCGACGTTAGTTAGTATCGTTATAGATTTCATATAGCTCCTGATTGTACCTCCTTCTCCATTCGCCTTCCTCACAGATCGGGCCGTATATTTTCCTTAGTATTTTTTTCTCGAATCTAAGGAGTATGTCCTCGTTCGCCGTAGCAAGCGTCCAGCACTCCGATCCGTATGTAGGAACTGGCCTAATTAAAGCTTTATGTACAGGGTGTCTTATTTTAAATTATCCAGCCAATATCTCAAAAACTAAATCCAGTACACAAAAATGTTTTAGTTAAAAGTTGTATGATTTCGAGGGGGACATAAGATGGTGTCATTAATTTGACCTCGAATAGTTGCTTGAAGGTCACGTAAAGGTCACCTTTAATTTTTTTAATGGAATTGCCTACTTTTTATTGCATATTCTTATAGCTCATTTTGAGACCTTTCCAAAACACTACATGAAAGTTTATTTTCGTTAAGTACTTTCCAAGTTGTGAGGCTTGTAAGCTACGATGTACTGTAATTTTTATGCGTCACAACTCGGAAAGTACTTTAAAAAAATTAACTTTCTTGTAGTGTTTTGGAAAAGTCTCAAAATAAACTACAAGAATATGCAATAAAAGATGCAATATTAGAGTATCGGTAGTTCCCTCACTAAAGGATATCGGTACTTTCCTAACATTCTATACTTTTTATCGCATTTTCTTGTACTTGATTTCGGGAGGTTTTCAAAACACTATAAGTAAGTTTATTTTTGTTATAGACTTTCCAAATTATGACGCTTGAAAGTTACAGTATACCGTAGCTTTCAAACCTCACAACTCGGAAAGTACTCAACAAAAATAAACTGTCTTGTAGTGTTTTAGAAAGATCTCAGGATGAGCTATAAAAATATGTAATAAAAAGTAGGCAGTCCCATTAAAAAAATTGGAGGTAACCTTCACGTGACCTTCAAACAATTATTCAAGGTTAAATTAATAATACCATCTTATGTCCCCCTTAAAATCATACAACTTTTGTTTGAAACATTTTTGTCTACTGGGTTTAGTTTTTGAGATATTTGGCTAGATTATTTAAAGTGTGACACCTTGTATATTACATTTAACCTTTCTGGATAATACTCTAGACGGTAGCTGTCTTATCAGGCCATAATAGCACCTGTTTGCCGCTGCAATCCGCCTCTTAATTTGCACTCCGAAGTTGTTGTCACTGTTTACTAGCGTTCTTAGATATACAAACTCCTTTACTACCTCAAAGTTGTAATCACCCAATGTGATATTTTGACCTATCCTTTTAACCAGGTTGTCCGAGACAGAAATCACCATCAGCTTAGTCTTGTGTTCGTTAATTATCAGGCCGATTTCTCTGACAGCCTTCTCAATTCTGTGGAACGTTCCCCTGAGGTATCGAGCGCCCGATGACATCCAAGTCATCGGCATAGCCCAACGTTTGAATGAATCTATTTAATATAGTTCCCCTATTCACTACATCCGCTGCTCTTATAACCTTCTCGGGCGGATCCCGATAGCGTACGGGACTGATAGCTCACCACCATTCACAATGGCCGATGCCTAGAGTTTTTCCGTTGCTTGGGTTAGATAAATTAAGATTGGTTGGTGGGCTATCGCACCGTGCGCTATCGGATCCCGTCCGATCTTTTCCAGGGCTATATTAAACAAGGTACTTGATAGGCCGTCTCCCTGCTTAAGACCACCTTTGATGTCAAATTCCGGGAGGTGTCACCGTCCACCCTTACCATTCCTCGGACACAGCGCATTGTGACTTTTGTCATTCTTAGTTTCTCTGGTATTCCAAATTCTGTCATTGCCACGTATAATTTGTGTCTCCTAACAGAGTCGTAGGCCGCCGACTTGAAGTCGATGAAGAGGTGGAAAGTGGGAATTTCCTCGTGTGATGGGATATCCTGGGGCTCGGGATGACAGTCGTTCTGGTCAGAGCCCCGTATCTCCAGTAGTTCAGGGTCTTCTGGGTGCCGGTCTTCCGTCCTGTTTAACAGTTTGTCAAAGTATTGGCACTATTTCTCTAGCACCTCTTGTTTGTCAGTCACTAGGCTCTCTTCCTTGTCCCTGCACGCATAGCACCTAGGCTTGAAGATCCTTTGTGTCTCATTAATCTTCCTGTAGTATTTCTGCACTTCATTCATTCGTTGCAGCCGCTCTATTTCTTCGAGGTTGTTGGTTTTCCATTCTCTCTTTTTTCTCCTGGGTCCGTTTCTCTTCTCTCCTTAATTTCTTGTATGCTTCTAGCGTTTCTTGTTTTATGTTTCTGCAATGCCATCCTGTATGCTGCGTTTTTCCTGTTGGTTATAGCTGCACACTCTGAGTCAAACCAGCCCCTATTTTTCTTACGGCTATCAAGGCCTAGACATGCCTCTGCGGTTTGAAGTATAGCTTGTTTACAGTTTGTCCATTGCTTGTCGATTTCCATCCCTTCCCCTTGCTGCCTCGACACATCGAGACTTGTCTCAAGATTTGTTTCGAGATTTGTCTCTAGGTTCGCAACATACGCCTCCCTCGCGTCTTCAGTTTTTAAGCGTTCTATATTATAACGCCTAATTCTGGTTGCCCGCTAACTTTTCGCAGTGGATATCCTGGCTCTTATCTTGGCCCCAACGAGGAAGTGATCCGATTTGATTCACTCCTCTGTAGTATCTAACATCAAGAACGTTAGATACATGACGGCTGTCTAGTAATATATGGTCAATCTGGTTCCTCACATTATCATCAGGTCCTTTCCATATAATTTTGTGGATGTCTTTATGCTCAAATTTTGTGCTGCCTATAAACATACGCCTCGATATTGCGAAGTTAGCAAATCTGCTCCCGTTGTCATTGGTCCTCTCATGTATGTTATGTTTACTAGCACATTCGCAATAGGTCTACTCCCGTCCGATCTGTGCGTTGAAGTTTTTTATTAGGATCTTCACGTCGTTCTTTGGTTTGCTGTCATATAGCTTCTCCAGGGCAGTGTTGGGCATAAATGTAATTAATTACAATTACAATTATTTTAATTGCAATTACAATATAATTACAATTACATTATAATTACAATTACATTGGAATTGTAATTAAAGTAATTATAATTACAATAATTATTGGGTCGCAATTACATTTAGTTCAATTACAATTATAATTGTAATTGCATACGATTACTTTTACAATTATATTAACTGAAATAAATAAATAAATTATTTAGTGTTGGGTAGATTGTAATTGAAAAACAATTTATTAAGAAATTAACCTATAATTTGTATGTAACTGTGTAGATAATACATTTGATTTGGATATAATTTTGATAATTTGGAATATGAAATTAACAATTAATACTTTTAATTTAATTAACATAGTACGGTCTAAGAAATTAAAGATACTGACTTAATTTTGTTCATAATTTAAGTTAGCTTTTAAAACAACTCTCTTTTCGAACATTTGATCTAAAAGACAATTTGCTTTTGGCTGTTAATCATCGTTGCATACAAAAAAAGTCTTTCAACTGGACCCGAAGAAGAGAGAAAAGTATTGTATTTTAAAAAAACGTTTTTTATTTTAGGGTACTTTTTTAACATATCTAGGTTTCGATTTTCATCTGCAAAATAAGTGGCAATCATCTGTTCAGCTTTTGATTTCGCAGAAAACGCTAACTAATTGAGACATTTATCTGAGTCTTCAAAATTATAAAATTCATCTTTTTTTGTTATGATTTGTGTGGTTGCAAAAGAACTTGATTCTAAGCAAAATTGTTGTGACAAAATTGTCACAAATAAATTTTTAAGTCGAAAATGTTCCTTAAATACATACAAACCACTTATTTTTAAACCGCGGGAAACTTAATAGGGCTATAACGGCATTCTCTGCTAGGGGTCCAGATAAGCTAAAGAAATTTGAAAATCATGCTTCTATGCTTTCAAGGTAAATATCTCGAAGTGATTTACAAAAACAAAAAGTATTTCGAGTAAGTTTTTGAAGATTCTTTCTTAAAGCTAATAAAGTAAGGAACAAAATGCCATAATAACTGTTTTTTTTTTCACTTTGAAGAATGTCTAATGCTTCAACTATCCATTTTGCACAACACAAATATTTTTCAATATATTCAAATTCACTGTTACATAAAGGATTTTTTAAACCTAGTGTTTTATAAAGTATTACATTTTTTCTGTACAATTCGAAATTTGTTTCAAACTATCATATAAACTGTTCCATCGTGTTTCCACAGGTTTGCTCAATGAGAAACCCAATGTACTTTTAATAATTTCAGCAGTTTTTGAAAAATTACTTTTCTTCCATAAAATATTACATTTATTTAAAACATTTTGTTGTATAGATGATAATGGAGTATTCGCTTCTTTTTTCAAAACCTTACAGGCATTAGTAGTAATAATTAAATTTAATATGTGGACACAACATCGTAAATGTAATAGTAAACGCAGATTATCCATAACATTTTCTTGCTCATCATCTGTTGATATAAATTCTTCTTTGTCGGAACTATTTTCTGCTACTATTCTTAGAAATACGGCATTATCTTCAAGGTTATCTTGCACTATTATACATTCAGGACGAATACCAAATGTTTTGAAAGCCTTGACAAAATTACTTCACGTTGTCTGTTATTGAAGCAACAATTTTGTTGTTATTCAAACCATATTCTGTATGTATTTTATTAACTAATTGAGTAATTCGTTCAAAGTTGTGTGTTCCATAAAATCTGCGGCAGGCCAGAGCTTTTAAACTTCTCTTTAAATCTTCAAGTATAATCCAGTGTGAAGTTACTCCTAAAAAACTTCTCTTGCGACCAGACCAAATATCTATTGTGGTACATATATAATCAATTTTCCTTAATTCTATTTCAATTTGTGATGTTTGAAAGACGTAATATTCTGATAAGCGGCGCCCTAATGTTCGGCGGGCCATTATATTTAAATCTGATTTAGCATGATGAGCATTTTTAAGATGCTTCACGAAATAAAGATCTTCTATGCATCTTAAAGAAATCATTGAATGTGCAAAAAACTTAACTATATCACTATCAAAATTTTCTTGTAAATATATATTTGATTTTGATGTTTCAGACCGTGTTGATGTTGATGGTTCACTGTTTAATGTCTTTTTTCTCTTTGTGTAGACTTTATACTCTTCTACAACATCGTTTCCATGTTTTCTTTTTAAATGAGTTACAAAATTTGATGTACAATTCCGATAACCTTTAACTTTAACATTATTTGGTAGACACTTTATACATGTTGCAATAATATTTCTTGATGTTGATTTATTAGGTACAAGTTGAAAAAATGTTCCATCAAGCAAAGTCATATTCATATTTGTGTGTATGTCGTCATTTGGATTTATACATTACAGAACAACTGAATTTCGATAAACAAATGAATTATAATATCACCACTCACAAGCTGCTATATGACATGCAACGAGAGCAAGATGTTGCGCACTTGCTGTCATGTATCTTAGTTATTGATTGATAATTTCAGACTAGGAATGTGCGCCAAAAATAAATAAATGCGGTTTCCGCGTAAACATCGGCGACTAGATCCGTGGTGACGTAGCAGGTTTTTCGAGTTATGTGCCGCTAAATTGAGTTTTGACAACATTCGCGTCTTGAACAGTGCTCATTAAAGTAAATATGTATTTAAGCATAAGTAATGTGAAATCTGCAATCAACTTATAATTTTGGTTAATATAATTGTGAAAGTAATCCTATGCAATTACAATTATAATTGTAATTAAATTAAATGTAATTGTAATTCAACAATTATTGTAATTGTAATTACTTCAATTACAATTACAATGTAATTATAATTACAATTTAATTATAATTACATTGTAATTACAATTAAAGTAATTGTAATTGTAATTAATTACATTTATTAATCCATTATTTCCAACACTGCTCCAGGGCTTCATAAGACATTTTTAACCGAGTCCTTTTTGTCTTCAGTTGGGGCATGCACGTTTATAATAATCATATTGAAGAATCTGCCTTTCACACGTAGACAGCACGCTCTTTCATTCATAGGGACGAAATCTAGCACCAAGATTTGCTTAACCTTCTTATCCACCACAAATCCGATGCCAAACACGTGCTTTATGACAGCTATAGTATACATCGTGTTCTTTCTTCTGAAGCATGCCCCTCCTGATCCACTTGACCTCTTAGCCGTTATGTGCGCTTTGTATTTTTTGAGCTCCTCCGTTAACATTTTCAAGGCTCCAGGCCAGTACAGCGATAGTACATTCCACGTAAACTGATTGATATTATGTTTCCTAAATCGTTTGTCCTTGGGCTTGCCTTATTGTCAACACAGAATCCGTCCGGCTACATTTTCCTTGACTTCCTTAACGTTGGGTTTTTTACAGGACCAGGATGTTAGCCCAGTGTCCAACCCTCCTCCTTTATCCGGGCTTGGGATCGGCCGAGAGACTCATCCTGGATAGGCCACTTGGGCGGTGTTAAAGTCACTTATGGATCATACAATTTTTAATAAATAATGATAAACATGCATTTTGCAACATTTTTCTAATGAATTGTATTAATGTAAATCGTATTAATCAATATTTTCATTTTAAATTGCCACGTTTTAACTTATGGCTTTAACCAATCGTTCGACATCCTTATAACGACATAACCAATAACATCCAGTCAACTGCTTGATATCGTCAAATGAACACGTGTTGTGCGATCATAATGTAAACACGTGTTTCTTTGAGTAATTTTAACGCATCGAATGATTGTAGTGATTAAGAGTAATTAATAAAGTTGATCGATCGGTTCGTGGCGTCGTTCCGCGTTTATCGATCAAGTGCAGAGTAAATAGTATAAATGTGGTAAAATGTAAAACAATTTCAAGCGATAAACCCAGATAGAGGACAAAATTTAATTGAACTGTCGCATCGTGGAAACAATAAGCTGATCGCCGTGTGGGATGGTAGGTGAGTAAACGTGCTTAAACTTGTACGAACGCCCCTCCCCCTCTTTCTTTCTCTCTCTCCTTCCTTCCTTTCTTGTGCGTTTTAAATGTGCTACTTTTAACTTGCAAATGATATTTAAGTAATCTCATTTGTATTAAATTTTATTATTCGCGGGCATACATTCATTATAATAATGTAAATTTGAAGATTTCACGGTAATCCCAATATTTGACGGCCTGATGACAGAGATCAAAATTTAACAAGTTAAATGTAGCATAATTAAAGTGACAGAGAGAGAGAGAGAGAGAGAGAGAGAGAGAGGGAGAGAGAAAGTTTAAATAAAAATGTGCTGTTTGTGTACTTTTGTCAGTCATTTGAGTGCAGAAAGCGCCTCATGGAAACACCCGCGTGTAACAGTGAGTCGCGCCGCCCCTGTCTACCACTTGTATTCGAACCATCATACGTCAATTAATTCTTCTTGTAACTTAAAAACAAAGCTCCAAACAAATTTTTGCAAAAGGAAGAATCGTCTCAGAATTCGAATACAAATATGCTAGCTTCGGGACCAATATGTTATTTTAAGTTAGCTTGTAGTTATACATTGTCACGTCCGCGACGTTGCGGGTATAAATTTTTCGACACCGATATTGAACAGACGGGCAAGCCGGCATTTGCTAACAAATTCAACTGTCAGGTCGCATCCTGTTCTTAACATTTTCCAGCGCCGGATAGTCGCGGCAGAGTGATCTGCAGGCACGGCCAGTAAGTCATAAAAATCACAGACTAATGTCTATTTAACATTTCCCAGCGCCGGATAGTCGCGGCAAAGTGATCTGCACGCACGGCCAGTAAGTCGTAAAATCATATTTAACATTTTCCAGTGACGGAGGGTCGTTAGAGGAAAACTGCGCCCACGACATTCGAAAAGTAATAAAATCTCAATCCAACATTTTCCAGCGCCGAATGGTTGCGGCGGAGAAGTCCGCTTACACGGCACTTGAAAACTACCGCGACAGAGAAATCTGTTGCGCGACCGTTAAAGTCATAAAATTGTGAACTGACGTTTCCTTGACATTTCTCAGTGCCGGATGGTCGCGGCGGAGAAGTCCGCTCGCACGGCACTTGAATTTGAGTTTCCTCATTTAAGAAATCTGAGTGGTGGTTGCATCAGCAGCAACCCCCACTAAGAGTACCGACTTGCCGCGCTTTTTCCAGAGCTTTGTCTCAAAATCGTATAACCCCCAAATAGGGATGCAGCCCGCGACTCCGGGCAGTTCGAACTCGACAGTAGAGATTAGGGCTAGTGTAGCCGGGACGGTTCCGTGTCGCAATTGTAGCAACCGAGTTCCCCCGAGCTACTAGTTCGCGCTAATCAATTTAAGCAAGTCATTCTAATTCCAATTTTAACTCTAACTCGAAAATCCATTTTAATTCAAATTCTAACTCAAATTCTAAATCAAGACACATTCTAATTCTAATTCTAAGCCTAACCCTAGATCCACCTTGATTTTAAATTTTACTGTAAGCGGAGCTTAAAATAAAGCTTTAATTTTAATGTAGTCGTAGTTTTAAATTGTGCTTTTGTAACTCGCTTCTTTTACCCTTTATATTGTAGTAATAAAAGGGTAGTTTATACACAAACGCTTTCGCTCAATTTCCACGCTTAACCTCCCCCGCTTCCATGCATGCTACACCGTGACGCGAGTGTAGTGCATAAACAGAAGTACCACGGTCCGAAGAGACCCGAAGACAACCGGACAGCCGAGAAGGACGAGGACGATCATCACCTGACCAGAGCGGCCACCAAGGCATAGGCAACAGTCTCAGCAGCAATCGTCATTCTAAAAGCTAAGTCGCAACGCCCAATAAGGCATGTAACATAACGCGTATTTTTCAACCCAAGCCCCATACTTCAATTGACTTAACTCCGCGTTGTGTAGAATAGCCACCTTCCATCAGCACCAAATTAATCACACTATCATTTGCGACAGGTGCCAAAATAACCTACCCCCTTGCGACCGCGTATTTTACAACTCAATCACGCGTCACTATTTAATTGTCGGTGGGGACGAAGAAGCCATACGCTGCTCGTCCTGCAATCGTTTAATCTCATTTCCGGAGACCGCGGTTGACTGCGTCGAGTGCTACGAAGCACTGAACGATCTCGCGCGTCATTTGTACAACTCAGAAGACAAGCCATACCTTAACATTGACCCTACTATAATAGAGATCGAAAAGACGTGCACGTGTTTATGCCCCGAAGAATAATAGTCATATACGGTAAATTAGAGTATGTGCCCATCGCCGCGCATTGCCATTTTCTCGGTCCGTGCCCAACGCGAAGCGAATCGCTCATTTGGTATATGGTTACGCAGTGCCCAGTGCGTAACCTCTCTGTATTTTTGCAACGACGAATCAACAGTATTATGCCTCGAGTGTAAAAGCAAGCACTCGAGCATCAAGAAGGGAGATTATCTCGGGGTAATTACTGACTATATCCATCTTGGCCATCCATACAACCCGCAAAAGTGCGATTCTTGCCACGCGCCCGTAGCTGCCCGCCGCCACCTTCTTGATTATGACCGTTGCCCCCACGAGTTGGAAGAATTCATAACGTATTTAATACGAGAAGGAGATAGTCCCTGGAACGACTCTGACGCCACCATACTTGCGCTCTCACGGCACACCCTCTAAGGTTACAAAACTCCCCTCACTAGGCCATCGGTCGCGGAAAATCGGGCCCGTCCGCCGGTAAATCCGGCCACGCGATCCGCTCCTGGGCTGTGGAGCCCCCGAAGCTTAGGCTTCGAAACAGCCAGTTTCGCCGAAACGCGCGTATTCTGCTCAACGGCGACCGCGCTCGGTCGGGACGTAACAACATATATAAATATATACTATAAAATTAAAGATGGGCAAAATCTCTAGCAGCAATGTACTTGGCGCGCCTGTTTTTTTTATATAGTATGACGGTGTTTTTACGCACCTGACACAAGTCTTTGTTGCCTGCTCACAGTATAATTCAGGAACGCAATATTTATCTCTCTCAAGTAATTATTAGCGTACGGAATTGGGCACCAGGCACGAGAGAGCGTGCCACTCTTTCCAATTCATTAATTTCGCGACTCTACCTTAACGTTAATGACCATAAGCGGTAACGATACGCCAGTCTGGTAACTCCCTGCTAAGTCGGTAGAGGTGCGGGAGGGGGTCGGTGCGGGCAGGTGATGATTGAGAGAGAGTAAAGGAGAATCGAAAAATAACGAGGCAAGAATTAACAAAGAGAATAACAACGTATATTTGGAATCCTCGGGTTAGTAGAATACAAAACCTCGCACGCGGTTTGCCAACGTGCGGAATTCGTTACAGAATCGCGGAATGTTACTCGAAACGGCTCAATAATCGGACGGTATCCTACAGCAGTCACAAGCGTAACGATCCAATCGCCTCGGCGAGGCGGTCGCCGCGGGAGAAAGTGCACACATCAAGGCGGACTATTGCGAAATAACTCATGCACACGCTAACCGAAAGATCTCGCGACTTCTCTCACTGCTACTACCGTTATTCAGCTACATTCAACCCGCGAAATCACACAAAATTCGCACACACAATTACAAGAACTTACAATACAACAACGGTTTGGCTGTGGCGATACAGGCGCGAATACCGGAACTAAAGAAACTGCGTTAATACGGCGAGCGACGTCGCGGCAGCAACGACTGTTACGTTGACGGACGTTACAACATTCTACGCGAATACGCGGCGATTACAGGACTCTACTTAATTCTGCTAGTCGCGATGTCACTCGTCCTCGATCGCTAAATCGGTGACTTTACAATACTTGAGTTACGCTCGTCTCATCCTTCGGCGCGGCACGGAAACTCTTTTTGCGTCCCCTCATGATTTAACTTCTGCTCTCTGGCCCAGAACACGCTCACGGCACAAGTGAGCATCAATCCTCGATCCTGTGGGAGGCCCGCAATGTCGCAGCCCACTTATCGCCGCTGTCGCTTACGCATTGGCTGTTATTAGGCGGCTAGGTCCTGGCGGTATGCGCATTATTCTGGGTGTGTTCCAAAAGTTTTATTGAAAATAGTCTTTTAATCATAAAGTTGGTAACACTGTAACTAACTATGCTGTGTTCCGTAATGTAAGTTGAATTTGTGATTATCGTTGGCTTGCAAATATCAGCAGAGAGGTTAATTTAATTTCTTGTATTTTAATTATTTATAAAATTATTGTAATTATGTATTATTGATTAAAATATTATTTACTAACAATAATTTTGATTTTAAAATAGGAATTAAAGAGCACAAGAACTTCCAAAGATTAAAAATTAACTGCAAAGTTTGTTTGTAAGATAAATTTTTTTTGCGCAAGCATAATGCGTCTTTTATCGCAAATACAAAGTACGTTTACATTTAGATGTTTTGAAAATGTTCATCTTATTTACAAAATTTTTGAAGCCTGCTCCCGACGTATTGCTTTCGCTGACTTGAAAACTTTTTTACGAAAAAAATATTTATTTATAAATATTTATTTTAATATTGCAAAAAAAACGTTTTTTACTATTAAATAAAATAAAAATATTTTTTAAAGTAAGAAAGATTGAGAATCTTTCTCAAGAATTTTTTCGAAAATTTTCAAGCGGTTATCCATTCAAATCATAATCGTAAAAAAGTATAATTTTAGAAATGTTTATATGAATAATATGCTTTAAATATATGTTTCATCTTTTCAATAACATATATTAACTTGATATGTATGTGTTAACATAAAGTGTTCACAGATCATTACGACGTATCAGTTCGCAGCGGTTTTACAGGTTAATCAACTTTGGGCGAGATTACGACTTGGATAGATGGCTTAAAAATTTCCGAAAAAAAATTCTTGAGAAAGATTCCCAATTTTTTTTTTACTTTAAGTAACATTTCTATTTTATTTAAGATTTAACATTAAAAAAACTGTTTTTGACAATATTAAAGTGAATATTCCTTAAATAAATTTTTTGTATCATATATGTTCATATATGTTCATACATGGTTATATAAAGACGAATTATGCAACGTCTCGTCCGGATGGATAACGCATGTAGTGCGCTCCCCTGCGCAAGCATTAACAGGCGATTTTAAAAGATTGAGAAAGCGCGCGCGTGTCGCGCCACCGCCGCGCGCTCGGGTCCCCGCCGCGCGTGTGCTTCATTGTTTTCCTGTTGTGCACAGCGTTAACAGTGCGTTTAGTTTTTGATCCTTGTTAAGAATAGTTTACTCTAGCCAGATGGGTAAATCCGATCGTAAGTCAAGGAAGAGAAAGAGGTCCGAGTCTAGAGACCGTTTTGCAGGATTGGAAGATAAGTTATCGCATCTTATAGAGATTTTATCCAGGAGTGAGGTTAGGGTCCCCCGCGGCTCTTCCTCTTTGTCATTTTCGCAGTCGGAACAGACGTCCCCGGAGGTTCGGGAGGTAAACGACGAGGAAACTTCAAGGGTCAGCTTGAAGGATGAAAGCGACAATGATCCGGAATCCATCTCGATAGTTCGAGAGAGGTTGAAAGATCCACACGTCTCAGGTGTGTATAACATCCCAGTTCCGTATACCGGACAGAGGAGTTGACACAACCTTTTCCGACTAATCGGAATACCCCCTCGTTTCTGCAGCAACGGTGATTGACCCGTCGACGGAAGAATCACCTTCTTCGCCTCCTCCGGCAAACGCTGCGGCCCCGGTTTCCACGAGACCTGACGAGGTTTCGGTGGATCTTTCCAAGGATCTGTTCGGGCCCGATTCAGAGGCAACGGACCTTCGACCCTGGAACAATATGGTCAGCCAGAAATGGACTGACCTTACCCGTAAGGGTTTGCCTACGAGTCAGCGGGAGGTATTACTCAAGAAGTATTCTCCCCCCGAAGATTTCGCTTTCCTCAGGGCTCCCAAACTCAACCTTGAGTGTAAATCGGCATTAAAAAACAATGTCATAGTTAAAAGGGACGAGTACAGCTGTTTAAATCAAAATCAAGTAGGTACCGCCTTGTTCGCCTTAGGAGAAGCAATATCTGACCTCCTCAGACCGGAAATACAGCAATTTCTCAACCCGGAAGTTCGAATGGCAATTAGTAAAATCGCTGACGGCGCTCAGCTCTTGGCGGATCTTTTCTATCGCCTCTTTTTGTCAAGAAGAGCCCTGATAAAACCGGCCTTTAATACCTTGGCCAAGTCCACTGCAGACGCCATTCCAGCGGACAACTTTCTGTTTGGCTCTTCCTTTGGTGAAGAAATAAAAAAGGCAACATCAATGGAGAAATCGGCCAGGGATATTGTTAGCACATCCTTGACGATCTCCAAGAGGGTGCAGCAACCGATTAAATTACCGGCACAGACGGCTCCATCCACGTCGGGAAACTCCCGAGCCCCTGCTTTGAAAACAAAACCGTCGGCGACAAGGAAAACAGGGGCGTCGAGCAGCAGTCGCCGATCGTCGAACTATCACAGATCGAGGTCGAGGAGGCGTTAGTTGACAGCCAGGTAAACATTGCTGGCAGACTAAACCTTTTTGTTTCAAAATGGATGGAAATTACGACCGATCCAGTAATCTTGCAGGGAATCTGCGGTTACAAGCTGCCATTTAGGCACCATCCCCCTCTCCAGGCATCCGAGCCGTCAATCCACCTTTCAGAGACAGAAGTCTCAATATGCCGTCAGAAAATCGCTAGGCTCTGTAGCAAAGGTGCGATAGAGCCAGTATCAGGCTGTGAAGGCCAATTCCTGTCATCCTTTTTTGTAGTCAGGAAACCGGGGGGTGGAGGTTTATCCTTAATTTAAAGGGCTTGAATAAATTTATTATTGCTCCACATTTCAAAATGGAGAATTGGAAGGCAGTCATTCGTCTTCTTTCTCCAGGTGACTTCCTCGCCTCGGTCGATCTGCAAGATGCCTACCATCTTGTACCGGTCTGTCCGGAGCATAGGATATTTCTCCGATTTAAATTTCAAAGTCAGCTTTTCCAATTCAGGGTTCTGCCTTTTGGCTTCGCTTCGGCTCCTTATATTTTTACAAAAATTTTAAAGCCTGTAATATCATCCTTGAGAGAGAAGGGCTTCCTGTCAGTCGTCTATCTGGACGACTTTCTTCTTCTTGCACCATCTCAGACGGCATGTATACGAAATATTTCTGCAACCATAGATCTTCTAGCTTCTTTGGGATTTTTAATTAACAAACAGAAAAGTGTTCTTTCTCCATCAAAATCCTGTCGGTTTTTAGGCCTCATATTCAATTCAGAGCAGCTCTCCATCTCTATACCGTTGGACAAAAGAAATAATCTTTTACAATTAACTCTTTATTTTTTAAATATTAACTCTTGTAAGATTCGACGTTTTGTTAGCTACATTGGATCTCTGATTTCAGTCTGTCCAGCGGTGCAATATGGAATTCTACATACCAAGAGATTGGAAAGAGCAAAATTTTTAGCTCTCGCAGCTGCAGAGGAAAATTTTGAGACCCGTATGGTCCTGCCGGAATCAATTAAAGAAGATCTATGGTGGTGGCAAGCGATCTTCGAAGACCTTTCCCAGTGTAACTTCATTCGCTCAGGTCACTTCAGCTTAGAAATTTTTACGGACGCCTCCCTAATGGGCTGGGGAGCCGTTTCGGGTGAATCTCGCACCCATGGGTTTTGGTCTGCAGAGGACAGACAAAATCACATCAATTTCTTAGAACTCCTTGCCGTCTTTCACGCTTTGAGATGTTTCGCATCTCACCTAAGAAATTGTAATCTTCTAATAAGACTAGATAACTCCACCGCTCTTTCATACATAAATCGAATGGGGTCAATTAAGTTTCCCCATCTATCAGAGCTTGCTCGCAAAATTTGGGAATGGTGCGCAGAGTGCAATCTATATATTTATGCCTCGTATATTCCATCGGCCCAGAATTTTGAAGCAGATGCGGAATCACGCGTTGTCTCAGAAGAGACGGAATGGTCCTTGAGCCGAGATTCTTTCGATAAGATCGAGTCCTCTCTAGGTCCTTTCGACATCGATTTATTCGCTTCATCAATAAATGCGAAATGCCCACGATTTGTGTCCTGGTTTCCAGACCCGCTAGCTTTTACAGTGAATGCATTCTCAATAAATTGGAGTGAGTTTCGCTTCTTTGCATTTCCCCCTTTCGCTTTAATTCTGCGAGTTCTTCGAAAGATCATTACGGACAGAGCGGAAGGAGTCATAGTGGTTCCCTGGTGGCCCGCTCAACCTTGGTTCCCACTGATTACCCGTCTTATTATCGATCAACCGGTTTACCTCGAGCCGAACATTAATATGTTAACATCTCCTTTCAGGGAGATTCATCCGGCTTGGGACAGGATTACCCTGGCAGTTGCGAAATTATCCGTCAGGCCTTCATAGCCAAAGGTACACCGACATCGGCAATGGAGGTAACACTTGCGTCCATCGCACTCACGCAAGCCACGAAGACTCAATACTCCAGGCCGATTAAACTTTGGTGGCTTTATTGCAAGCAAAATCAAATTGACTGCTTCTGCCCATCGCCTTCGGCAGTCCTAGAATTCTTATCAATATCAGCTGCCAGTAGTCGATCCTACTCCAGCCTAAATACGGTTCGTTCGGCCATTTCCTTACTTTCGGTGAACGAGATAAGTTCTCACCCGCTTGTAAGGAGATTCTTCAAGGGGATTGCGGCACTAAAGCCGCAACGTCCACGCTACGACTTTATCTGGGATACGGCCCTGGTAGTTACCCGCTTGGCCTCTCTATATCCCCACGACAATCTCTCACTGGAATTACTCTTAAGAAAGCTTGCAACCTTGCTCGCACTCACAACTGCTCAAAGGTTGCAGACATTGGCAGCAATACAAATTTCGAATATCTCCTTTTCGGATTCTTTGGTTATTAAAATCCCAGCAAGGATCAAAACTTCCGGAGTCGGAAAATATCAACCCTTGCTTGTTTTTAAACCCTTTCTGGACAAACCGGAGCTATGCCTTTTTTCCATGGTCAAATCTTATCTGGACCGCACGCAGAGTCTCAGACGGGGAGAAGTAGATTCTCTTTTTATCTCTACTCGTCCACCGCATAAACCAGTCACTTCTCAGTCCCTGGGTCGGTGGATTAAGACCGAACTAGCAGCTGCGGGCATAGATACTTCCATTTTCTCGGCCTACTCAACTCGCCATGCTTCGACCTCTCGAGCGGCCAGCAAAGGCATTAGCTTACAGGAAATCCGTAGGACTGCTAACTGGAGCAGTTCCTCCGAAGTCTTTGCGCGCTTCTATAAGCGCCCGATAATTAGCGAACCGGCTTTTCAGGCATCTATTCTTAATCCTACATAAGAATTTTTATTAAAAATATTGTAAGCTTAAAGATGTTCAAGTTATAACACACTCTTTCTATATCATTAAACCTTAGCTAGACAAATCTGAGGCTTTAAATATCTACATGAGTTATCCATCCGGACGAGACGTTGCATAATTAATAAGTTGAACGAACTTACCTAAGTAAAGTTCGACTGTAATTATGCTGTCTCGTCCGGATGGATAACTCCCTCCCCTCCCAACCCCTCTTTCAGATTTGTAGCTTTAAAAATATGAAGCACACGCGCGGCGGGGACCCGAGCGCGCGGCGGTGGCGCGACACGCGCGCGCTTTCTCAATCTTTTAAAATCGCCTGTTAATGCTTGCGCAGGGGAGCGCACTACATGAGTTATCCATCCGGACGAGACAGCATAATTACAGTCGAACTTCACTTAGGTAAGTTCGTTCAACTTATTAATTTTGTACATGATCATATATAATGATTTAGATATGGTCATGTATAATTATATATAAAATTTTTACTCGAACTCCCTCCATATCATGCACAATTTCCTCAAATGTAGATAAACTATAATGTTCTCGCATAAGAGATTTATTTAAATTTTGTGAATCGAGGAAGACTCTTATTGCTCCATGTGGCTTCTGAACCAGTACAATAGGATTTACAAACTCAGTGGGTTTAATAACCTTTTCTATTATGCCGTCATATTCCATTTTGTTTAATTCTACTTTTAATTTATTTAATAATTGAAAAGGTCTTTTAAGACAGGGCACTACTTTTCGTGTATAATTATCTCTTAAGTTTAAATTTACATTCTTTATTTTTCGTTTTCCCTATGCCTTGAAAAAAATCAGTATTTTTATTGATAATATTATCTGTTGCTTCTATTTCATCAATTTTTATACGTTTTAACAGGTTAAATTTTTTGCATGTTTCTTTGCTTAATAATGGAGCCACTTTGATTCCCAATTTCATAATAACAAATTTTACCGGATATGTTTTGTTACAAAATTCTACCTTGAGTGTGCACGCGCTTAAAACTTTTAATTCTTGACCTCCCTAGATTGTGACTACTGCATTTATTAGATCGAGTTTTTTATCTAACTTCAACTTTTTGTAAATTTTTTCTGGAATCACGTTTATTCTCGCTCCAGTATCTAACTTAAATTTTATAATCTTGTTACAATTTTTAATTTGTACGCATTCATACCAGTTAGTATCTAGATTGTTAACGGTTAACGCACTGATAATATATTTATCTATGTCCACGTCACTACTATTATCTTTTACGCAATCTATTTGTTGGCAAGTTTTACAGACCTTTGCAAAGTGATTACACTTTGCGCACTTCTTACCGAACGCTGGACATCTACCTCTATCGTGCTGCACCCTGCAGCGGCCAAAGTTTACCCATTGTGCACTCGGTCCCACCTTTAAAGATCCACTTTCTCTGGTTTTCAATTTGGTGCCGGTCCTGCTGTATTGTTCTTTTTTCTTCTTGATCTCGTCGACTTCCAAGATTTGAATTTTATTTGACAGGTTTTTTAAGTGCTACTCAGTGTACTCTACCGCTCTGCAAATGTCGATTGCCTTTGTTAGCGTAAGGTCTATCTCTCTCAATAACCTGTCCTGCACTTTTTTGCTGCTAATTTCGCTGACTATTCTATCTTTTATTAAGCGGTTTTTCATTGCCCCGAATTTGCACAACGCTGCTAGCTTCCAAAAATCTCCGAGGAACGTGTCAAATGTCTTGTTTTGCAACTATATTCTTGAGTTGAATTTTTGTGTTTCCGCACTTACATTGCTCTTTGGTAAGAAATGTGCTTCCAGTTTTGTTAACAATGTCGTGCAACTTTTCTTTTCGGCATCCGTGAGCTCTAGTGTCTTGACTACGTCACACACTTCATCTCCTATGCAATAAAGCAAGAGTGCTGCTCTGGCTTCTTCTGTCAGCTCTGAGGCTCTCATGCCATCATGTACATCTCGAACGATCTCTTAAAATTTTTCCAGTTTATCTCTAGATCACCCGCCATCGACATTTTGGACGACTGTAGAAGATGTGTGTGCGTCGATGTTGCTTCGTTGGGTATTTTTTCCGATCTTTTGTATTTTCCCTTCACTTCTGCAGTATAACTTTACGCCTGCTTTTTGGATACCGTTAATCTAATTCTTCTTTTCTTCTTCTTTTACGACTGCGCCATGGGCAATAATAATATAGAATACTTTAAGAAGAGACGTTTATTTAAGAACATATTACAAGAACTGGTTCGTGTGTGGGCCATAGAGCTGCAAGTGCAACCCAGCGCCACCTCATGTCTCTCCAAACCTATCATAATGTCATGTTCTCATGTAACATGAGAAATATGACTATGGTTATAATTATGCATGTGTTAAGATAGTCCTGCCAAAATATGTTCCCATATTAACCCATTGTTACTTATAACTGTATATGTTTTTGAAATAGACTGTACAGATTCGATAGTTTGTAGTTTTGAGACAAACGGTTTAGAGATAATTGATAAACATACCTAAAGTCTTGAGTACTTTCCAACTCTTGTTCAGTTACATCAATGTTGAAGATATTTACATCTTAAAAATATAATTATGTTAAGCAATCATCTCTATATCGTTTTTCTCAAAACTACAAACAATCGAACTTGTAAGGTCTACTTCAAAAACATAAAGTTATCAGCAACAATGGGTTAATTTATTATAAATATGACTATGGTTGTAATTATGAATGTGTTAAGATAGTTCCCGCTAAAATATGTCCCTATAATATCCCATATGTACTATTCCCGCCAAAATATATGTCCCCACATATGTAACCCATTGTTACTAATAAATACATATTTATAAATATGGACTTTGATGTAGACTGTACAGGTTTAATCGTTTGTAGTTTTGAGAAAAACGGTTTAAAGATAATTGTTAAACATAACTATATGTTTACTTTAAAATTAACATTGTTAAAAGCGTTAAAAATAAAATTAGACAGTTTCCAGCATTTTAGAAACGAATTACGTTCATAACTTTTATTTGTTGTAAATTAATAATATAACTCGGTTGCAACATTAGAATGCAGAAGAACAATAGCATACCTGTGAACTGTTATGTTGGACTGACTTAAATATGGAATTATTTAATATAAATATGATTGTGGTAATAATTATAAATGTGTTGAGGTCTTGACTACTTTTTAACTGTTGTTCAATTACATTACTATAGCAGATATTTATGTTTTGAAAATATAATTATGTTTAGCAATTATCTTTGTATCGTTTTTCTCAAAACTGCAAACGATTGAACCTATGTAAACTATTTCTAGGGCATACTCATTGAGAAATGCAAGTTAAAAAAACGTCAAATAGACGTCTATAGACGTTGATTTGACGTCTTTTCAACCTGTTATCTTTCACTAAGTAAATATGTATTTATTAGTAACAATAGGTTAATATGGGCACATATATTTTGGCGGGAATTGTACATATGGGTTATTATAGGAACTTGGATGTTAACCTTAAATCCTTGTATCACCATCTATATGCAAAAGAATAATATGCTAACAATGTTAAAAGTTATACAAATTGATTATTATTATGGAAAATACGGCATAATTATCAATTATAGCTATTGGGTGACACTGTTTGATTCACGTTACATCCAAGTCACTATAATAGCCCATATGTACAATTCCCGCCAAAATACATGTCCCCATATTAATCTGTTGTTAATAAATACATATTTCTGCCCTTGAAATAGACAATACAGGTTCAATCGTTTGAAATTTTGAGAAAAACGGTAATTGTTAAACATAACTATATGTTTACGTAAATTATAACGATGTTATAATTTATGTCTAAATCGAACTGTCTAAACGCAATCAACTACTACATTTACATGATCCGATTTACGCCGAAGTTATAACATCGATGTTATAAAATTGGCCAATTATAAGTATTCCTCTAAAGAATATAACGACTGTAATTTGCCAATTTCATAACTATACGGATGTTATTAAACCCAAATAATGGTGATGTGTAAACGTCGTGAAATGTTGACTCCCTTAGGGACATTACGGCCATTCCACAATATAATAATAATTCAGCATTTAAAAGTCAAATATAATATGCAAAAATCCAAAATCAAATTGCGAAAATAAGAAATCGGAATTCGAAAATATAAGGTGCAAAAAGTATTAGGAATGCAAAGTTTTAACGGCAGCCGATTATGATGCAATCGATGGTTACAAAAGTAATTTCCGAACGAAACACGTCCATGCATGCACGATGTTCCGACAAAACTTTACATTATTCTTTCTGCCATTCAATACTTTATGTCCATTGAACACTAAAGATATAATGACACAAAGTACGATTTATTTTAAAAACATACTTATTAGAAACACTGGAGTAATATGGGAACATATATATTTTGGGAACTGTGTATATCCCTGATAAAAAAAAACCGATTAAGCTCGAAAGGATTTCTATGGGAATGTATCGTTTTTTAACAGGTCTATCTGTCACCAAGAAAGAGTAATAATACAAATCTTAGCGTTTTCAATCGAATTCAACCGGATCTGTTTCTTATATAGATAACACGGTAGTTATTCTATCGATTTCAATTCCATACTATCTGACGTACGCATTTAATTCGGAATTAACACAGTGATATGTATAGTTTCCTATAGGTTATTTCTGATATTGAATTTCTCATATACTATTCAAAATAAATATTTACCAATCAAAAATTCCCAGGTACAGTAGTTTATTAATAAATAACTGAAGATATTCTACTCGTTTCTATCGTTAATTTCTCATTTGCCGATTCTATGGGAATCTATGCAAATAACACGATAGAAAGAACTACGGTCTCTACATGTCATGTACAGGCGAAATTGCTTATGGATTTGTATTTAACTTTCCCGATACAGAATCTATGCGTATAACACAATAGGAAGGACTACGTTCTCTACATGTCATTTACAGGCAAAATTACTTATAGGTTTGTATATGGCTTTCCCGATATAAAGTCTAACATTTTTAAACCGAAAATTTCATGGACGGGATCAAACTGGCATTAACGTCGCAGTCCATTAGCATTTATCATTAATTTCTTATTCTATGAGAATCTATGCAAATAACACGATAGGAAGGACTACTCGTGACGCGGTAGCCAATGAAATCTTCCATCGCGTAAAAGAAGTTAAACTCTATTCAACATTGATTGGCTACCATGCGATTGGCTGTACAGATTAGACCTTGCGCACAATAGAAAAAATATTAGGAATAAGAATAAATATTAATTTTTAGATATAAAAATTAGGAAAAGATATTAACCCTTAAACACACCGATCCTGTAAAATACGGAAACACATTTTTGGGTCTGGGAGACTTTTCCAACTTTGAGAAGCTATAACTTTGATTACAATCAATATTTTTCTACGATTTTTTTTTAAACAAAAGTTCAAAATCTCAGGAGTGTGACTGCACAATTGGCATTGCCAAAAAATAATTTATTGTGAAGTTATAAAAGCAAAACCATTAAGCAAAAATGAGAAAATGGTCAAAAATCCACTTTTCCTTTAAAAAAATCATATCTTTGCAACAAAAAACGTTTAAGGACTTTCAAATACGGTGTTTTAAAGCTAAAGAGTCACACTTTTAAAATAAAATTTGGCAAAGTCATTCCTTTTAAAAAGTATAATTATGTAACATAGAGAATATGAGGTATTTTTGGGCATTTAAAAATCCACTTTAAAAAAAAAATCATATCTTTGCAACAAAAAACTTTGAAGAACTTTACAATACGGCGTTTTAAAGCTAAAGATTTATACTTTCAAAAAAAATTATATTATTGTCATTTCTACTAAAAAATGTACTTATGTAACAAGGCGAATATAAGGTATTTTTGATTAAATCGTGTCTAAAATTGAAGATTGATGTGTTTCATGATATATTTCGGAAAAACTCCCTTTTCTACAGCATTTTATAGTATTCCAACTTTAGACAGAGTATATGGGAGTAACATCCGCAAACCGACCTGTTCGAACGTATTTTGTCCAGCTTTTCTATGTAAAATACTCACAAAAAAAGTTTTACTTACACACTATATGGGTCGCATTGACCCTAACAAAACTTTGCTGCCGTGCCGTTCGAATTCTAGTTGACCAAAAAAGTTGATCAACTATATCAATCAAAAGAGGAGATTTCAAACTTTTTTTACGTCTTGGTCCGAACCTCCTATCTCATTCCGTCTTCACATAGCAAGCGTTCAAAACTTCATATGGGGTCTCTCAGACCCACTTACGTGTTTAAGAGTTAAACGTAACACACAATGGACACAAATAAGATACAAGATATAATGTCTAATTCTAACCTATAACATGATAAATTTTCACAGTTTTACATAACATAACTCAAAACAATATTAATTGTAATAACTTTAATACATTAAAATATTTACCATTAAAAAATTTATTCCATTACATCAGTTGTGGCGGCGTTCCACTAGGCGCCACCATTTCACGCGCCGGTATTGCGTACACTCGCGGACGCGCGTTCGTCAAGCGTTAGTGTGCGCTGTTGCCGCAGCCGAGCGCGACCGGTTTCTCGTGGATAAGATGCAGTCTATAAAGAAAGGGCACTCAGAGACCCATCAGCCTTCTCGTTCTGTAAGATGAGCCCCGTACGGGCCTCTGCATTGGCATAAGGCAGTGTTGTAACCTTTTTCCGAGTACTCCACATTACTGGCTCCGCTCAGAAATAGGCGGCTCAGAAAATCCGGATTAAAAACTATTAAAACCGATTAAATACAATAACGATATATTATTTTTAGAATGATTGAGAATGTACTTGTCTATATTTCACATACAATCTGATTGAAAGTATCGGTAATGCAGATTAAAATCGATACACAGTCTATTGTTAATACGGTATACCCAATTGGAAAATCCGAATCAAGATTACGGATTAAAAACAATTAAAACGGATTGAATACAATAATGATTTTCAGAACAATTGGCAACGTAGTAATTTGTATGCGATAATTCATATACAATCTGATTAAAAGTGTATTGATAATGTAGATTAAAACCGATGCACCGTCTATTGTTAATTCCGTATAATCAAATAAAAAATCCAGATTCAGAAACCTGATTCAAAACGATAGAATTTTTTTCATCGTTTTCTATTAATTTTTTTTTGTCAGGACGTAGTCAGATTTACTGTAAATTAACCCATTGTTGCTGATAACTTTATGTTTTTAAAATAGACCGTACAGGTTCGATAGTTTGTAGTTTTGAGAAAAAACGATATAGAGATAATTGCTGAACATAATTATACTTTCAAGACGTAAATATCTGTAACATTGATGCAACTGAACAAGAGTTGGAAAGTACTCAAGACTTTAGATATATTTATCAATTATCTCTAAACCGTTTGTCTCAAAATTACAAACCATCGAACCTGTACGATCTATTTAAAAAAACTATACAGTAAAGACTCTGGCACACACTTTTGCATAGTTGCATAACCAAATGTATAAAGAAGTTGATTGGTCCATTTTCTTATGCATGCGATAATGGCCCAATCAATTTCCTTATGCATATGGTTATGCAGCTATGCAAGAGTGTGTGCTTCCCGCTTTATCAGCAGCAATGGGTTAATATGGGGACATATGTTGTCGGGATTCGTACGTATGGACTATTATAGAGACATATTTTGGCAGGGACTATTTTAACACATGCATAATTATAACCATAGTCATATTTATAATAAATAATTCTATATTTAAGTCAGTCTAACATAACAGTTCACAGGTATGCTATTGTTCTCCTGCATGCTATTGCTGTAACCGAGTTATCAATTTACAACAAATGAAAGTTATGAAAGTGATTTGTTTCTAAAATGCTGGAAAGTTTCTAATTTTATTTTCAAAGCTTTTAACAGCGTTAATTTTAAAGTAAACATATAGTTATGTTTAATAATTATCTTTAAAACGTTTTTTTTAAAACTACAAACGATTGAACATGTATATTCTATTTCAAGAGCATAAATATGTATTTATTAGTAACAATACCTTAAAGTCGGAATATATACAGGATGTCCCCTAACGCATCATAAATACACTCGACGCTAAAATTAAGGGATCACCTATTCTGACTCCGAAAAATAAGCGTAATTCAAGAAAGTGTAACTTTGTCAAAAATGATAGTAAAAAAATTTTAAAAAAGCATTTTAAAGCTTAAAATATCTAGTTTAGAAATTGATAAGACATTAAACGATTTACAGATTGTTTATGAAATTACGTGGATTTAAATAGAGATGCGTCAAATCTCAACATTTTTTGCAAAGCTCCAAGACGCGAAATAAAAATTGCAAATGTGGTTTATAGCGTCCAAAAGCGTAGATCTTTATCTTTAATTTGCGTTTTTGTTGAGCGTTATACGATTCTTTTTTACTGAGTTAGGCAACACTGAAGCAAAAATGGCTTCTCTTACTTTAATGTTGAATAATTTGACAAATAAAAATCATACAACGCTCAACAAAAACGCAAATTAAAAGTAAAGATTCACGCTTTTGAATGCTGTTAACCGCATTTTTGTGGAATTTTTATTTCGCGCCGGACGAAATCCGATAGCGCATAGTGCGATAGCCCACCAACTAATCATCTTGACTTATCTAACCCAACCAACAGAAAAACTCTTGGCATCGGCCGCTGTGAGTGGTGGTGTGCTATTGGTTCCGTGTGCTATCGGGATCCACCCTTTCGCGCCGTGGAGCTTTGCAAAGTTAGTAAACAAATGTCAAAATCTTATAAAAATTTTGCCAAGTTATACAGCGTGAAATAAAAATCGCACACAAATGCAATTTACAGTATCTGAAATCGTGTATCTTTACCTTCAATTTGCATTTTTGTTGAGCTTTGTACGATTTTTTTTTACTGTGTTATTCAGCACTAAAGCAAAAATGGTTCTTTTTTTCAATGTTGAATAAATCGGTGAATAACAATCTTACAATGTTCAACAAGTACGCAAAAATAAAGCTTCACGCTTTCGTACGCTGTAAACTGTATTTGTGTGCAATTTTTAATTCACGTTAAATAAACTTGCAAAATTCGAAATAAATTTTGCCGTATCTTTTTTTTATCCGTATAGCTCCGTAAAAAATCAGTATATGTTTTCAAAGTCGAAATTAAAATTGTATGTAGAAACATTAAGCTGTAATGCGTTTTAAAACATATGATTTATCATTTTTGTTAATTTATCATGTTAAACTCTTTTTTGGAGAGTAACTGTAAGTGATCCTTTAATTTTGCTGTTGAACGCTCACTTAATCTTTGCTGAAATCGATATTTGAACTTTGTAAAAAAAAAATTATAAAACGATCTTCCAGAGCTCACCTTTAAGGGTGAAATTTTTCGATTATTTAAGTTTATTTTTCTCGAAGATTCTTTTACATTAGGAAATAAAGTAAGAAATTCAAAAGATTTAAAACAATTACAAATATGCAAAATTGAAATAAATTTAGGAAGTTGCAAATTGTTTGCCATTCAAATTAACATAAAGTTAAAAATTTCCTTTAAAAAAATTTAATAATTTAATAATAATCTACGATGTTTTTAATGTTTCATTATAAAAAACTTTTCATTTTGCAAATTTTTAATTTTTAAAAATCTTTCTTGAATTTTTTCCTTTAGTTTCTAGTGTAAAAGAATCTTTGAGAAAAACCAACTCAAATAATCGAAAGATTTCGCCCTTTATAATGAGTCCTGTAAGGCCGTTTTATAATCTTTTTTTTTTTTACAAAATTCAAATATCGACTTCAGCAAAAATTAAGTAAGCGTTCAACAGCAAAATTAAAAGGTCATCTACAGTTATTCTCCAAAAAGGAGTGTAACATGATAAATCAACAAAAATGATAAATCATATGTTTTAAAACGCATTAATGTTTCTACATACAATTTTAATTTTGACTTTAAACATATACTGATATTTTACGGAGCTATACGGATAAAAATAAAGATGTGGCAAAATTTATTACAAACTTTGAGAGTTTATTTAACGTGAATTAAAAATTGCACACAAATGTAGTTTACAGCGTCCAAAAGCGTAAATGTTTATTTTTAATTTGCGTACTTGTTGAGTATTGTACGATTTTTATTCACCGATTTATTTAAAAAGGAACTGAAAAAAGGAATTGAAAAAAGGAACCATTTTTGCTTCAGTGCTGAATAATTCAGTGAAAAAAAATCGTACAAAGCTCAACAAAAATGCAAATTAAAGATAAAGATACACGCTTTCAAATACTGTAAACTATATTTATGTGCAATTTCATGCTGTACAACTTAGCAAAGTTTTTATAAGATTTTGATATTTGCCGGATTTTTTTTACTAACTGTGCAAGCTTTACGGCGCAAAATCAAAATTTTATAAAAATGCGGCAGCATTTATTACAGCATTCAAAATCTGTGAATCTTTACCTTTTATTTGCGTTTTTGTTGAGCGTTGTATGATTTTTATTCACTGAATTATTCAACATTGAAGCAAAAGAGGTCATTTTTGCTTCAGTGTTGCCTAACAGTGATAAAAAATCGTACAATACTCAACAAAAACGCAAATTAAACATAAAGATCTATGCTTTCAAATGCTGTAAATCGTATTTGCGTGCAATTTTTATTTTGCGTCGTGGAGCGTTCCAAAGTTTGTAAAAAATTTTGAGACTTAATGCATCCCCATTTAAATCCACGTAACTTTATAAACAATCTGTATATCGTTTAATAACTTATCAATCTTAAAACTAGAGATTACAAGGTTTAAAATGGTTTTTTTTAAATTTTTTTACGATTATTTTTAACAAAGTTACACTTTCTTTAGTTACGCCTATTTTTCGGAGTCAGAATAGGTGATCCCTTAATTTTGGCGTCGAGTGTATTTCAGGAAGCAAAAAAAAGATGAAATTTTAAAGTAAAAGTTCCTTTTTCAATTTTGGCTCAGATCATTATTTATCGAGTTATTAACGGTTAAAGTTGATCAATCAGATTGCGCTTAGCCGGAGCGCCCAGTCGGGACTACTTCCGGGACAGGGTGCTGGAGTTCCGGGATAAAACCGGACTCCAGCAGCGGAGGGACATGTCGTGCGGCGTTCCGCAGGGGTCCGTGCTGGGCCCCCTGCTATGGAACGCCGCTTACGACAAAGTGCTCCGTGTGGCCCTCCCCCCTGGCTGCCACGTCGTTGGTTACGCGGATGACACGTTTGTGGTAGCCAGGGGAGCCTCCTAGGGAAAAGCAGTTGCAATGGGCAACTGGGCCGTGGCCTGCGTCGTCGGCTCCATAAAGAGTCTGGGCCTGCGGGTGGCTCCGGAGAAGACGGAAGCCATCTTCTATCACGATGGCTTCTCCGGGGTACCGCCCGAGGCCTTCGTCCGGGTGGACGACACCCGAATCCGAGTGGGGGCAACCCTCAAATACCTGGGGTTGCAATTGGACGGTCGCTGGGCCTTTGTCGAGCACTTCGACAAATTGGCCCAGCGATTGGGCAAAATGACGAGCGCCCTTCTGGGGTTGATGCCCAACCTCCGAGGTCCGGGAGTAGGTGCGAGGCGCGCATACGCCTACGCCGCCATGGCCGGGGCTCTGTACGGGGCTCCGGTCTGGTTCCGCGAGGCGTTGGCCAGCCGCCGCATAAGGGACGTGCTGCACGCAACGCAGCGGCGGCTGGCGCGGAGGATCGAGCGCGCCTATCGCACCGCCCCTAGCGCGGCGACCTTAGTACTGACGGGGCTCCCCCCGGCGGAATTCACGGCCGACGCCCTGGCATGGTCATATGCCAGGGCGAAGGCCGTCCGCCTGCAGGGGGGAGTGGTTACCCCCAGGGTCGCCACGCTATTGCGAGAGAGGGCTCGCCGGCGGGCCATGAGTTCTTGGCGAAAGAGTCTCGCCAATGACCCGCCGGCTGCAGGATCCCGGATCTTGGAGGCCGTCCTACCCCACTTGGACGAATGGGTGGGCCGCCCTTGGGACGGCTTGTCCTACCGGACGACACAGGTGCTCACCGGGCATGGTTGCTTCGGTGAGTACCTGTGCAGGATAAGGAAGGAGCCAACGCCGCAGTGCCACCACTGTGAGGCCGACCGGGACTCCGCGCAGCACACGCTAGAACACTGTCCAGCGTGGGAGGAGCTGCGCGGAGTCCTGAGAAGAGAAATTGGGGATGACCTCTCCTTGCGGGCCATCATTAGCCAGATGGTCCGCAGGGAGAGCGCTTGGGTCGCGGTCTCCTCCATGGACGGGGGCCATGACCCACCTTGGCTCCCCCCCCAGGCCGCCCCGAAGAAGAAGAAGACCCGCCCCACGCCCTTCGGGCCGTAGTGGCGCGTCTGCAAAAAGGCGGCGGGGGTGCGGGCGATCAGCTGCCGTCGCCCCCTCCCATCCCACAATTAGGGAGGAGGAGGAGAGCGACGGCACTAACACAGAGAGGGGGCGACCCTCCTCCCCAGCGGATGCCGGCCCCGCCTTCGGGACGCGCAGTCGTGGGAGGAGGGGGGCCCCTCGCAATAACAATGGTGAACCCGGCGAGGCAGATCTGACCTGACGATCCGGGGGGGACGACTCTGCGATGTAACGCGGAGCCGTACCCCCCTCGCCGAGGTGGGAGGAGAGGAAGTTTCTCCCTCTCCGCCCCCAGGGTAGTTAAGAGGACCGCGCCGCCAACAGCGCGGCGCGCGAAGAGGCCCGGGGCTACGGCGGGGGCCGGATACCCCGGGCTTTACCCCCAAAAACCATCAGGGGAAGAGGCGGGAGGGGGGCTGGTGTCCCCCTCCCCCGACCTAGGGCAGATCAGGCCCACAAGCCCTGTCGGGTGCGCCCACGTTAGGGTGCACCCGACGCGTCGAATCGGCCTAAGCCGACTGGGTCCGGGGGGCTCCGGAAGTATGCTGCACGCGTTTCCGGAGCCCCTCAGCCACGGACGAGGGCAGGACACCCGGAGAGGTTTTAGTGGGTATGTCTCCGCCGACACGTCGTCGGCGGGGAAGAACCCCACATAACCACCAGGCCTCCCCCGGGGCCTGGGGTATGCGGTAACTCTCCGTTATCAAAAAAAAAAAAAACCGGAGCGCCCAGAAGCGTAGCACGCCGTGGGGCGGGCGGATCCCGATAGCACACTAACACTCACAGGGGCCGATGCCTAGAATTTTTCCGTTGGGTGTTAAATAAGTTAAGATGATTGATTGGTGGGCTATCGCATCGTGCGCTATCGGATTCCATCCCCGCGGGACTCCTCGTGCTTACTGTAAACATTTTTCTAATTAAAATTTTATTCTAATTTTTCATATTAATAAATCAATCAATCAGTCAATTGACAAATGGGTAAATAAATAATCAAATACATAAGTAAATAAGTAAAAATATATTATAATTGCCAATTTTTGATTATTTTTTATTTTCATTTATTATTTATGTGTTTATTTGTTTATTTTATTCTGTTCGTACGCGCCTTTGATTCTTTTTTGCCCAAAACACCGAAAATGTTTAATACCGTGTTCGTATAAGTATCAGCAAATAATTGACACTAACGACGAGTTATAAAACAGATATATAACAGTTATATAACAAATTTATTGTTTGTTGCAGTAAAAGCACTATCACAATTTTTGCGCACAAGTCTGATATAATTTTCTCTGTAGCCTTACTGCTCGAAAGTCTGCGGTCTAATGTGCCCACAGGGCGGATCCCGATAGTAGGGGACCAATAGCACACCACCACTCACAGCGGCCAATGCCTAAAGTTTTTTTGTTGGTTGGGTTAGATAAGTCAAGATGATTGGTTGATGGGCTATTGCACTATGCGCTATCGGATCCCGTCCCCGCGCACAAGAACTCAGCGAGTCTGAATCGCCGTAGAATTCCGAGCAGTGAGAAGGGTCGTGAGACCGCAAGGATTCAATGAGGAGCAGGACGTCACCCGAAGAAAGCGTCATGAGGAAGCGTCGGCCACGCTCCACGGGGCGTGCTCCGGAATCCTCGCGATTGCGCTAACGTTCTAGAATGATCGAATAAATGGCGTACTAACGCATGCTTTTAACATTGCCACCCGCTTTGCTCTCACCGGAGGGCAAAATTAACATGGCAAATAATAGTAACGTGAAGTCGCCGGTATTCCGGTGACTAAATAAATGAGATGCCGCAGCGACAGAACTAAGGCGTTAAAAAATTGTAGTTTCTTTATTTAAAGAACATTCTTAACAGGTAGCAATTAAAGTTAAGGTAAAAGCAATATATACATAATATTTTACGCCTGAAGACGGTCGGGCTGTTGTGGCTCGAACGGAATTGGAAAACGGCAGATTTGAGCTATCGGTCGCTTGAACTCGCTTTTACCTGTACGAAGCGTGACTACGTGGACGAGGCCGTCCGGTCCCGAATGGACCAGCGTGATCCGGCCCAATTCCCATTTGGGTTGTGCGCTGCACCATTTACTGTATTGCTACAGTGAGTGTAAGTAATCGTGCGGCCAAGAGTTCCAAATCTGCTCCTGCAGTCGGCGGACCAACTGCCAATGCAAAAGCAGGTTTTCTGCAGTATCGAGCACCGATGGTTGCGGAACACTGACCATAGGCCGACCTATTAGAAAATGACCAGGCATTAACGCTTCGAGATCTCGAGAAGGGTCATCGGATAAAGCCTTGAGAGGGCGAGAATTTATGATCTTACAAAGCAATATGAAAAACTCCGCGCAGCACAGCATGTGGAAACCCATCCCTCGCTTTAAATGGAACTTAAAACTCCTCACTCTGGTCTCCCACAAGCCGCCAAAGTGCGGTATTCCCGCTGAGATAAAGTACCACAATATTTAATCGGGGGCGAGTTTGTTCTGAAAGGACGTGTCACGGAGGACAGTGCGGAAGTTGCGCTGCAACTCGCGGTCCGCTCCCGTGAAGTTCGTAGCATTATCGCTATATATATGCAAGAGAAACCCGCGTCAGCTAACGAATCAATCGAAAGCGGCTAGGAATCCCGCGGTGAAGTAGTCGTCGACGCACTCCAGGTAGATTGCTTTTGTGGAGAAGCACACAAAAACGGCGACGTAACACATCGTTCAATAAGTCCCGAGACTAACAACGAAAACAACATTTTTTTTCAAAAATCATTTTTATTCATCAATATAATCTCCTTTTAGAGTGATACAATCTTTCCAACGCCTCTCCAACTTTTCTATACCATGTTTATAGAAGGATTTATCCTTTGCTTCAAAATAGGCTTCAGTTTCGGCAATGACCTCCTCATTCGAGCCAAATTTTTTTCCCTGGAGCATTTTTTTGAGATCAGCAAAGAGCCAGTAGTCGCTGGGGGCTAAATCTGGCGAATACGGAGGGTGGGGAAGCAAATCAAAGCCCAACTCGTTGAATTTTACCATTGTTTTCATGGACTTGTGGCATGGTGCATTGTCTTGATGAAAAAGGATTTTTTTCTTCTTCATGTGCGGTCGTTTTGCTGCGATCTCCTCCTTCAAACGTACCAACAAGTCAATATAATAATCACTGTTGATCGATTTACCTTTTTCCAGGTAATCAATGAAAATCACGCCATGTGTATCCCAAAAAACAGACGCCATGACTTTGCCAGCAGACTGCTGCGTTTTTGGACGCTTTGGGCGACTTTCGCCAGCCGCGCGCCACTCAGATGATTGCCGATGCGACTCCGGAGTGAAATGATGAATCCATGTTTCATCCATGGTTACGTATCGACGCAGGAAATCCTTTTTATTGCGAGTAAATAGCGATAAACAGCTCTCTGAATCGTCGATTCGTTGCTGTTTTTGTTCCATTGAAAGCAATCGCGGCACCCACTTGGAAAAAACCTTTTTCAGGCTCAATTTTTTATGAAGGATTGTAAATACGCTTCCAGATGATATCTGTGTCATTTCTGCAATGTCACGGACCTTCACTTTGCGATTGTTCATTACGATTTTTAACACTTCACTCACATTTTCCGGTACAACGGCTTCCAATGGCCTACCCGAACGTTCCGCATCGTTTGTGTCCGTACGACCACGTTTAAACTCAGCATACCAACGACAAATCGTTGATTTAGATGGAAAGGAGTCCGGATAACATTTCTCAAGCCATTGCTGGGCTTCTACGGTGTTTTTACCCATTAAAAAACAATGCTTTATCAACACGCGAAACTCACTTTTTTCCATTTTTCAAACAAATTACAAAGTGACTTTGCTCTAACCTCAATAACTCAGCTGTTTGTGGTCCGATCGACGTGAAATTTGTACACGTTTCATGTGAAGGTTCGCATTCTAGGGAAACGTGGCCAGCTTGGTACTACTAGCGTTATCTCTGGCTTAGTCTCGGGACTTATTGAACGATGTGTTAGTGCTTAGTAGTTTTTTGTCCACGAGCTGTACGCGCGGTTAAGTGCATCGGACTCGCGTATTCTACCCCGGTGATCGCAAACGGAAATGACGGCAAGACGCGTAAGGACGGAAGATCACCCATTTGTTGCATAGGAGATTGATAGCGCACACAAGTAACGCAACTGCGAATCTGATGTTAGATTCTGGATTGTGCAGCGAATATCGAAAATCGTTGTTATAGGTTTGCAGCGTCAACTGAACGCCGCCATAGAGAGTCAGTTAATGTGCTCGGTCAATAAGTAATTGAGTAATTTGGTGATCGGATAAAATAAGTGGATGGTGCTTATTGTAACTTAAAGTGGCCTTATCCATCCGCCCGCCCACGCGAATTAATCGGTCATCCCCAAATATAGGGTTTAACGACTGTAAGCAGCTGTTTCAGGGGAGCGGATTATCGTCCTCAAGCAGCTTCCACTCGCCCGTGAAATGAGACCGCTGTATCGTCGAAAACCAGAAGTGCTTAGCGCTGGAGAACTTTGGCACGGTGAGGGTTCCCAAAACGAGTGGCAGAGCGATACGTCGACGAGAAAGGTTGCTGATAAAACGCTTAATGTGCGCGGTGACATGGATGAGCGTGCTCCACGAAGAAAATCTAAAGGGAAGATTCCACTCATCATGGAGTAAGACATTATGAATGGATGCCCTGATTGCTTCCTGGAGCACGGTGTTTGATGGCCAAGATGGTGCTTTTGGTGGGAGCGGCCTTCCCGAGATGGCACTGCGCAACCAAAACGGGCCACTCCACCAGAGTGAAAATTAAAGTAGCTCAGAAGCGTTAATATCGCATGATGCACAGTCGGCAAGATTCTCAGAAGACGGCACATGACTCTACCAAACAGAGGGAAAAACAGTTTGCACCACCGCTACGCGATTTCCGACAGATACTGAGTGATCAAAGCGAGAGTGACCGCGGAGTCGGTCCATCCAAAAAATAAGGCGCTCTCTAGTTTCAATGAAAATTGAACCCATCTAAGCAGTCGGGTCAGCAGCACCATGGCGTTTAACTCGTGCCGTGGGATGCTTACTGTTTTTATCAAGGCCACTTTCGTATTGACGGGGATGTCGTTATCAAAAAGGACTACGCGCAAATATGTAACTGCGGCATACACCCGAGAGGATGCGTCCGCAAGTCCGTGTATCTCAACGTTAGCAATACCAGAGTGATATCCGATCCAATGAGGAATTCGCGCACTTTCTCCAAAGCTGGCAACTGAGTGTAATCCTTGTACCATTTGTGAAATATTTTATCGGGGATTGGGTCATCCCATTGAATTTTTGCCAGCCACAGTTTTTTCAGAAGGATTTTTGCCGAAATGACGACTGGAGCGGCCCAACTGAAAACATCGAATAATTGAGAAATCATAGATAAAATGGAAAACTTTGAGCGAGGGATCATGTCGCACGGAGCAACATTAAATGTAAATGCATCTTCGAGCGGGAGCCACAACACTCCAAGAACTTTAATAGATTCGTCCTTAAAGAGGAGGCGTGCAGATGATGCCCTGTGTTTGTCCGGAATATCCGTTAACAGGAGAAGTTGCTGACCACTTTTGTAGTTCAAACTTGCCACGCTGAATGAGAGCACACAGTTGATTTTGTAATACAATTGCGCGCAGCTCGTTGTTCGCACCAAATAGTATATTGTCCATGTATATGGAATTTTTAAGGACGGAAACCACCGGATACAAATAGGAAGCATCCATTTGGACACAGTATAATTGGACACAGCCAATCACAGCGGCTGGTGCCTAGTAATTTTCTTCTGTTCAAGCGCTGAGCGTGGTTTGTGTCCAATTGTACTGTGTCTAAATAGATGCTTTCCGATACAAATGATCATCATCCAAGACTAACTTAATCATGCGCATGGTGAGGTATGGAACGCACACCGTGTCATACGTTACTGTGAGCAAACGATAATGATGCAAAGCAAGGCAGTCAGGTGGACGCTACAAAATCCGCTGATAGTCCGTGTCATCTTGATGTACCAAGATTTAGCGGTACATCTTTGCGATGTCCGCCGTGTATACAAATTGAAATTGCCGCCAGCGGGCAATTACCGCGGGCAAGTCTTGCTGCAGCTTAGGGCCAACGAGTAAGTGATCGTTGAGGTTGATGCCGTACGTGGTGCGGCATGAAGCATTAAAGACGACCCTTAGCTTTGAACTGTCGGCACTAAAGCAAAGTACCGCATAATGCAGGATATATACGGAACGTTACGTGGTAGATGGGAGAGCGAATTCGCTCTATATGACTCAGGGATTCATAGCCAGAAAGGCGTGATACTGACGAGCTAATTTGGCTTGGCCAAGAAACTGGCGCTCAAGTTTAGCGTACATAAATAAAGTGGTGCTGAGACTTGGCAAGGAGCACTTAAATAGCAATCTGACTATGTACTTGTCATAAGCGTCTTGCTCATGCGTGGCAGCAAAGTGTCGTTCGCATTGCAGTTCCTCCTCCGTTAAAGTGGAAGTACTACTACCTGGGATGGATTCGTCGATCCAAAATTGTTGCAGAAGCGCATCGACAGCATTGGAATCCATGACGTGATGCACGTTGGCCGAGGGATGCAACGAAGGTATGGATCTGGTCGGACCAGACAAGATTCAGCCAAACTTGGTGAGTTGTGCCGTGGGGGTACCAAGAGGATCCTGCCGAAGATTATTCATAAGAAGGGCACCGTAAAGATCTGCTCCAATTAATAGATGAATCGGAGCGCGGCTCGCGGGTTCCGAATTCACGAGCGCGAGCCCTAAGTATGGCCATAAGTCGACCAGCCTTATTATTGACAATGCATATGATGTGATCCTTTGATACACATATGCCAAAAGCGGGAATGATGGCTCCGGTTTCTTGCATGAGAAGACCGTGGCCATGATATACGATTGCGCCTTGCCGTTATATTTGTCTCCAAGGCATTGAATCTGCAAATTAGTACGTCGACGCCTGGTCCGCAACGTCTGATATAAGGTTTCAGAGATGAAGCTAAAAACAGCTCACTGATCTAATATGTATGCGTACAGTGCGCTTTTCGCTTGTGGAAAGGTTAATCCACGCGGTAGGTAAGAGAATATTGTCCATCGCAGTAGGCGGCGGTAGTACTGACTGCACGGTTGCAATGACATTACTTAAAGACGCAGCACCGGGCGCGAGTTACTCGGATAACGGACCGCTCGCAGGTGCCGCTAGTTTGGTAGTATTTGTGAGTCGCGATGCAACACCGAGTGGTGAAATCGCTGGCCCTGACAGCAAAAATGATTGGGGCATCTCTCCGTGTGATGACCTCGGCGTAAACAGTTGTGACATAGTTTGTGTTGCTTTACAATATTATAACGTTGATTAATTGATTTTTTTTTAAAAACTAGACATATGTGCAACGCATAGTCCGAGCGAGTGAGGCCCGATTGCACACATAAACTATCGAACACAAGAGTATTTCCCAATCGGACATGGACCCGATCGGACACGGATCCTCTTGCACACGGATCCGATTGGACACGGACTCGATCAGACACGGACCCGATCGGACACGAACCCGTTTGGACACAGACGATCGGACACAATAATGATCGGACACACATCGTTTCAATTGGACACGGAACCAATTGCGCACGGACTCGATTGCCCACAGATCCGATTGCACACGGACTCAATTGCCCACGGACTCGATTGCACACAGACCCGATTGCACACAGACCCGATTGCACATGACTCGATTGCACACCGACCCGATTGCGCACGGACCCGATCGCCCACCGACCCTATTGCTCACCGACCCGATTGCGCACGACCCGATTGCCCACCGACTCGATTGCGCACCGACCCAATTGCGCACGGACCCAACTGCGCACGGACTCGATTGCACACGGATCCGATTATCCGGACACGAAGAAAAATTATTTTAAGAACAGAAATGTCGTCTGACGAAAATTACAGTTATGAAATAATGTAAATATAAAATTTTTTTGTGTATGTACTTTAAATATCCAAAATAATTCATGTGAAGCTTTAGTGTGTATATCAGCTGTTTTGTTAATAAACAAAATATTTTTATCTCTTACGACAAAAGTAAGTTTAGAATTAATCGCATGAAGCTTTGCACACATCATCCTGAATATTTAAAGTATATAAATGTTTACACAGAAAAATTGAAACTTTTATATGTTTTTAAACAACTTAATTTGTAATAACAAAACAAAATAAATCGTAAAAAAGTATTATTAAAAAAATTATTTTCGTTATTTACATAATGCAATATAATTTATTTAAAATATAAACGATTAATACATTCATTTTATCATGAGATACATGTTTGAAACGTTAATTGTTTGAAACTACACATTGCATTGACAGGAAAGCCATTACAACAATGACTTAATGACAGTTCTGTTCGAGCGGCATACATTTTTCTTGAATAATGTGACATACGCCTTCGAGGATGAAAGAAAGATCAAAATAGCTTTTATTATGTTTATTCGACCCAATTAGCTTTATTTTGTGATCATGTTCATTTACAATTCATCAATCAAAATAGTTAAAAGATATGAAGAGTAGCATTCATATGTTGCAATGTATGTTATATTATTTACATCATTTACATGAAAGCAACAAATTGAATATCAATCAAATTTTTTCATAAAATTCACATTTCTATTATGTGGTTCTAACATTTATTTCTTTAATAAAACCAAGGGACGTAACCTCATAACCTTACACCTGTCAAACTCCATGAAAAAGAGCGAGAGTGAATTATACATGAACATTAGGTGAAAGCTCTCAATGTTAATAACATTGTTATATTGCTTCTATCTAATGTTTATGTATAATTCACTCTCGCTCTTTTTCATGTAGTTTGACAGGTGTAAGGTTATGAGGTTATGTCCCTTGGTTTAATTAATGAAATAAATGTTAGAACCACATAAAAGAAATGTGAATTTTATGAAAACGTTTGATTCATATTCAATTTGTTGCTTTCATGATCCAGGTGTAAATGATAAAAATAAGATAACATACTCGTACATTGCAACATATGAATGCTACTCTTCATATCTTCTAACTATATTGATGAATTGTAAATAAATATGATCACAAAAAGCTAATTGGGTCGAATAAACATAATAAAAGCTATTTTGATCTTTCTTTCATCCTTGAAGGCGTATGTCACATTATTCAGGAAAAATGTATGCCGCTCGAACAGAACTGTCATTAAGTCATTGTTGTAACGGCTTTCCTGTCAATGCAATGTGTAGTTTCAAACAATTAACGTTTGAAACATGTACCTCATGATAAAATAAATGTATTAATCTGTTTATATTTTAAATAAATTATATTATATTATGTAAATAACGACGAATATTTTTTTTTAATAATACTTTTTTACGATTTATTTTGTTTTGTTATTACAAATTAAGTTGTTTAAAAACATATAAAGGTTTCAATTTTTCTGTGTAAACATTTATATACTTTAAATATTCAGGATGATATGTGCGAAGCTTCATTGCGATTAATTCTGAACTTACTTTTATCGTAAGAGATAAAAATATTTTATTTATTAACAAAACAGCTGATATTTGCACTAAAGCGTCACATGAATCATCTTGGATACTTAAAGTAAATACACCAAAAAATGTTATATTTATATTATTTCTTAACTGTATTTTCGTCAGACGATATTTCTGTTTTTAAAATAATTTTTCTTCGTGTAGAATCGGATTCGTGTGCAATCGAGTCCGTGCGCAATAGGGTCCGTGCGCAATCGGGTCCGTGCTCAATCAGGTTGGTGCGCAATCGGGTCGGTGTGCAATCGGGTCGTGTGCAATTGGGTCTGTGTGCAATCAAGTTTGTGTGCAATCGGGTCTGTGGGCAATCGGATCCGTGTGCAATCGGGTCTGTGGGCAATTGAATCCGTGCGCAATCGGTTCCGTGTCCGATTGAAACGATGTGTGTCCAATCATTACTATGTCCAATCGGGTCTGTGTCCGAACGAGTCCGTGTCCGATCGGGTCCGTGTCCGATCGAGTCCGTGTCCGATCGGATCCGTGTGCAATAGGGCCCGTGTCCGATCGGGTCCGTGTCCGATTGGGAAATGCTCTTGTGTCCGGTAGTTTATGTGCGCAATCGGAATAGTCACGTCCGAGCATTTAGCGTATTTTGCAATCGCAATATTATGGATTGAACCGCGAGATTTTGCATTGCGGGAACCGCTGGACAAAGGCTCCAGACTATTCTGATGATCGGCAAGCCTCCAAAGCCTCACGCTAAGGAAATTATATAAGTCTTGATATAACGGGCGTTCCGGAAGGGAGCCATGTTTCAAACTCCACGCCGTCTTAGTACGCGGACTAAACTTGCAAGAAATGAAATACACTAGTATATCATCCCAGCTGTAGACTGGGCATTTGTGACCCTGAAGGGCAACTAAAGATGACGCAACGATATCCCGCAGTTTTTTCAATTCCGCGGCGTTTTCTGTGCAGTCCGTGGGGAGCTCGACTAACTCGTGAATGTACGCGTGAACTAACGCATGTGTATCAGATATATGTACGCTTGAACTAACGCATGCGTATCATATTCATCAGATAGCAGCCGCCACGCAGTATTATAATTAGCATTGGAAATCTGGATGTTTCCAATTAGGTGCGCGGCGTCACTGTTGATGCTGGTCTTTAGATAATGAAATTTTTGCGTATTACTTAAAACATCGTTACTCCCAACAAATGACTCGAAAATTTCTTAAAAATTCTCCCATTCGGTGAGCGTGTCGGAGAATTTGGAAATGGCGATGCGTAGCAACTGCATTGGACACGAAGCATAGGAATCGCAATAAAAAAGATCGCCGCTTTTGTCGTTAGATAATACAGCGAGGGTTTCTAACAACTTACTGAGCGTTTTATGCATGAAATCCGTTTCATAATAGAGGTTCTCGACATCAACAAATTGGTTATCCTTGAGGTAAGGTAGTTTCGCCTGTTCATCAAAAGTGGCTGTCTGCTTGATCCTCACGTGCAGGCTTTTACAAGATGCTCAAAGTTTCTCCAATTTGCCCAAGCGCCCACGAACTTTTGGGACGGTAAGGTTGCCCTTGGAAGTTTTTTGAAGTTACGCACTTGATCGCGTCAACAGTTTCCAATTGTTCGATCAGCAGGTTGCCGAGTCTCTGCCATCGTGACGTATTACTGAGGGTACAGTCACGCAACGAGTACAATTCGTATGCGACAGCGAAGCGAGTCACCAGCTAGGCTGGGAAGATGCCCGCGTGAACAGGCGAGCCTCGGCGAGTGCGCGGTACGATTGCACGCGAAACACATTTTCGATACGCGAGCACTAATCACTGATGTGAATGCGTACAACTGTTAAGAAAAAAAACGCAGGATTTGATCACTGCATGCAATAATACACAGCACGGAAGATGAGTGTTACTGCACAAGCCTACGAGCGGCTTGGAGTAAATGCGCGGTGTGACGACACGCGGAACGCACTTTCGGTACGTGAGCATATGCAATGGATGTGAGCGCGCACAACAGTTATGAGAGATAACACAAGATTTGATCACTGCGTACAATGATACGCTGCACCGAGGGTGAGTGTCACTGCGTAAGCCTGCAGCGACTTGAAATAAGTGCGCGGTGTAACAACACGCGGAACGCACTTTCGATGTATGTGCAAAGTATTGCCAAGTGCACACTGACAAGCCGGTTGGGTGCGTGATTGCGGTACCGACGGGGGCGGCGTGTGATTATGAACAAGCACACTCGCGAGCATTGCACTGCACGGATGTAGACACAATCCTTGAGATACACGATGTAAGAACACGTGGCGTATCTCAAGAGAGCAGGAGTCGGAGCAAGTCCTTTAATGAGCGCCCTGGGCGTAATGAAACACTCGCGCCCGAATACGATGTTCTAATATGACGGCATGTACTGAGAACCGCTATTCGGCTCGAAAGACCAATCAATGTTTGTACGTGCCTTCAATTCTTTTTTGCGCAGAATACCAAAAATGTTTAATACCGGTTTTGTATGGGTCTCAGCAAATAATTGACACTGACGACGAGTTATAAAACAGATAACAGATTTATTGTTCGTTGCAATAAAAGCACTATCACAATTTTGGTGCACAAGTCTAATATAATTTTCTCCGTAGCCTCACTGTTCACAAAGTCTGCGGTCTAGTGCGCGCACAGGAATTCGGCGAGTCCGAATCGTCGTAGAATTTTGAGCAGTGGGAAAGATTGCGAGACCGGGAGGATCCAATGAGGAGCAGGACGTCACCTGAACGGAAACGTAATGAGGAAGCATCGGCCGCGTGATTGGCTACGCTCCACCGGGCATGCTCCGGAATCCCCGTGATTGCGTGAATGTTCTAGAATGATTGAATGAACGACGTACTAACGCATGCCTTCAACACATTTAATTATTTAATCCATTTGTTCATTCAGTTACTTAATTTCCATGGCTAACCTCGTAGAGATGGAGAAAAATTAACTACGATATGTTTGTCATGGATATAAAAAAAGATTATTAGAAAAACTTTATCAAAATAAATTGTATAATAAATAATTTGGTAAAAAACTTCTTCAATAACTGTTTTGACATGTATCACGTATGATTATTTTGTTTTATTGTCGTAGAAACCGATGAAACTATCCGTTTTTATTTAAAATCGGTTCTTTAAAAAACTGTTTAATTTGTTTGAAGAGAAACTATTTAACAAATTGCTTGTAAGCAATTTATTTTGATTATTTTTTGTTAGCATCCTAATTGGTATGTAATGTAAAATTCTATTTTTTTTTCTCACAATTCGATCACGTAATTAATGTACAATTCTATCTTTTTTCCTCACAATCAAGTTATTATTTTAAATCAAAAATTAAAATTTACAAATACGTAATTAATTAAATTCTCAATTGTCACTTTCATTTTTTTGTTACACAGTAAACAATTTTGTGTTAAATTTAACATACATATTTTAGTATAGTATGTATCAAACAGTTCACTCAAATTTTTTTGCTAATTAAACTCAAGATAAATACATATGTTAAAAAGTAACACAAATATTATGGAAAAAATTAACACAAAGAAAATATAGCGATAACATAATTTGGAAACAAATTGTAGAAACACATTGTTATAGCTAAGCAATAATGCAAGGCATGGCAACCAAATAAGGTTACCATGCCACAAAAATGTTATAATTAAGCAATACGCAAGGCATGACAACCAAATGAGGTTACCATGCAACGAATGTAAAGCATTTTCACAACACGGAGCCTGAAATCCCCAAAACTCGCGGACTACTTGGACTAACCGTATCATGAAAATGCTGACGAACGATTGCGCTAAGCAACGGCTTAGCGCAATCACCTCTGTACAAAAGCACCGCCGAAGCGATCAAGCGACGGAGAGTAATCAGTGAAGTCGCCCGTGCAACAGTGTGTCTCGTCGTACTCGAAGCTACATCTAAGTGTAACCGACCGTGAGGCAATTATATTTATTATTTGAAGCCATTTGGACTCCTTCATTCATAAACCTTCTCCGCCGGACCTCGAGATCCCTGGTGTCCGTGAGCTTAGGCTCGCCTCGTGCGTTTGCCGCACAACAACATTTGTTCAGTAAAATTAACATTAATAATATGTCCACACGTGCTTTTTATTAATTTAGCTTAGAATTTACATTTCAAAACTACATTAATTTAATATTACTCGTTTATTTGTCTGTAAATGTTATTTTATGTTTTTTTTATTTTCAAACATCTCGTAGTTAATTTTTCTTTATCGCTACAAGGTTAGCCATGGAAATAAAATAACTGAATGAACAAATAGATTAAATAATTGAATTAAACAAACAAATAAATAAATAATAAATAAGAATCAAAAATAATCAAAAATTGGATAAATTTCCAATTGTAATATATTCTTACTCATTTATCTATTTATTTGATTATTTATTTACCTATTTATTGATTGATTGATTGACTTATTTATTAATATGAAGAATTAGAATAAAATTTTAATCCGGAAAATGTTTACAGTAAGCGCGAGGAGCTTCACGGCACGCTACGCTTCTGGCCGCTTTGGCTGACAAGAGAAGGATCTCGCCAATTTTAATAAAATTTTATTGGTGTGTAGTATTCACTTACACCTTCATTGTAGTAAAGCCTATCGTTTCACAACTTAGGCATTCTCGAAAAAATGACGATTAAATATTTCTATCATTTTATAAGTACCGTTACAGAAGAACGATTCTCGAGCAAGCGGCGTGGCGTAGGGCATTAGGACGTCGACTGGTACGCTTGGGATCCCACGTTCGATCCCCGCGAATGCGACTTTTTTTATCTTATGTTTTTTAGTTGTTATATTTAATTTTTAAACTGTTTTTAATTATTTAATATAAAAAGTTATTTTTTTTTAAATAAAGGAATTTAAAATGTGTAATATATTTTTTGTGTTCATAAAAAATTTTAATTTAATTAATAAAAAAAACCATTTTTTAATTCTTACAGAATCGTTCTTCTGTAACAGTACTTAAAGGCGTAATCACACTACAGGTTGCAAGCTCGATTACGGTTGGGGTTACAGTTAACAGTTTAAGGTTGATCACACTACATACAAGTTGCGAGCTCGGTTGCGATTGGGGTTACGGTTCACAGATTTTTTTTTTTTTTTATTGATCAACTACATATAGACAATAATTCTTGATTAACCAAGTCGATATTGCCATTAATAGTGTCATTATGTCAAATACAAACGTAATAATTGTACAAGAGCAAAAACGTAAACTTTTATCTGTGTGTCTAGTATTTTTACTAGCAATTGATCGAGAAAAACGTAAAAGAAAACGTTCTGTGTGGACCAAGCCATACTTATTACGAAGAAAATGTAAAAGTATGCATCATAATCTATTTCTGGAACTTGCGTTTGTAGATCCAAATCGATTCCGCAGGTACAATATAATTTTTATTAATTAAGTAATAAATATATTGTTACGTCCGGACAGGACAATTAGCGCTCTCGCTTTTGCACACGACGGAATTCACGCGCACTCAATAAATAAATAGTCAGACTTAATAAATTACGGTCTTTTAATTAGAATGTCAGTTTGTTTTACAGAACGAAAAATTCAAGACAAAGACAGAAAACGGCAACCGATTGTCAAACCAATATCGATACGGACCGCTAATACCGGGCGTAACACTGCTCCCCTTTTTCAAAGTTGTCGTCTCGACAACTAACTCAGAGGACCGAAAGATTTCTCACGACTTTTATTTGCTTATATTCTTCATCTTGAGTCTTGCGCGCTTCTTTCTTCACTCTTCGGACAAGGGGGAAGGGAATTAGCTCTCGAGGACCCAACGCCCTTAAGGCTCCCTATGTCCCCGCCTCGGCTTTGCCCTCAGGCCCTCGGAAAAACTTCGATTCAAAAACCGGGGCAAGGCGGTCTTCTTAAAAAAAATAAAATTACAGCAACTCTCCACACAAAAATTATCGTCTCAAATGAGTCTTAAAACTGAAATAAAAAACAAAATCCGACGAGTATTTCACTCGAAATAATTAAATCCTGTAAGAGAAAAATTTCTTAAATTAAATTTTTTTTTTACTCTCCTTTATCCAAAACAAAACTTTTGCACACAAGATTCTAATACAACGACCTCCTACTCTACCCCGGACCATAGTCACGAGTTATCGAACGTCGTCTTCTGTGATCTAGATCAAAATGACGACCTCCTGCTCTACCTCAGGCTACTGCCACAGATTACCAAGCGTCGTCCATTTCTGCAATCACAACCTGCTCAACGACTTTCTGCTCTATCCTGAGCTTCTGCTACAGGTCACTGAGCGTCGTTTACTTTTACAATTACAATCTACTCGACGACCTTCTGCTCTACCTTGAGCTCCTGCTTCAAGTTACCGAACGTCGTTTCGAATAATCTCAAATAAAATGACGACCTTCTAATCTTTTCAGAACTTTACTTTTGTAACAAAAAAAAAACTGTTTGTTCAGTTTCGTGAGTTGCAAGATGATCGCGCGCTCTCTCGTGGACTGCCAAACACGAAGTGACTCCGGAAACCGGACACGCGTACTTTTTGAGCCGCTCTCGCTAGTCTCGGACTCCTATTCGCCGAGCGTTTGCCCGTCTCTGATTGGGCGATTGCGCCTCTCATCCGACCCGCAACGAACTACTCCAATACTAACATGTTAAACATCAGAAAAATTCTGTTTTTACTTACTTGTATATTGTGTGCCCATTTTTGTACTAATTTTTTCTCACTGCATTTCTTTTAAATCATTTCTTTGGTAATTATTTTGCGTTATCTCATAAAATCGGTCTTGCTTTAAATAACTCTATTAATATTTGTTCAGCTTTACTAAACCAAATGTCCATTTTTGGTGGCATATTAAAAATCACATTTAAGTTGAACACAAAATAAGATAGTGAAGCAGTATACTTTTTTTAATATATCGTGAATTCTCCAGAAGATTATGTTTCTCTCAGGATACAAAAATTTTTGCAACTCAAAACTTGTAGCGGTGCAATCGAAAATACCAGTATTTTCAAAGAAAAATCAGCTTTCCAATATATAACTATATAATTGTAATCATTTGATCTCTTAAGACGAAACGTAAACAAAGCAGAACCACAAGACGATTAGGTTATAACGTGCAAAGCAGATGAAGCAGTACGCAGTTTAAGTTAGGTTATAATTTAGACTTATGATTCTCGCAATCTTATTGGCTACTGTTACAACTTCAAGCTTGAAAAATAGACTCGGGTCTAAATTGTAACCTGCAACCTAACCGGCAAACTGCTTTTCTCTGATTGATTGATTTCCAACACTCAACAGTAACCCCAACCACAACCGAGCTTGCAACCTGTAGTGTGATTACGTCTTAAGACAACCATTGCTGCTACTCCCTTCTCACCGCGGCGCCATTCATGTGGTAACGAAACAAAACTAATTAGACCAAATGCCCATCATTTAATCTGTTTTTGTCTTCCTATCTTCCTCCAATGGTATCTCACTTTTTTCAAGGAAAATGTGCTTTGCTTTCTCTAATCTATCTCTAAATTATAATTTTTTAACTTTAGCATTAATGTAAATGTATATTTTGAATGAATTCCCTGCCTGCATCAAATGTAACAAGCACGTCGCTGTGATGTGCTAACTCGTCGCATGTTACGTTTCAGCGACGTCTCAACTGGTGTTCGAAACGTAATTAAGACGTCGCTGAGACGTAACTAACATCCCCGTTTCTGGTGACAGCAACGTTGTAATGACGTGTATTTTGTGACTTATGCACTAATTGTAACCTGAAAATTATCGACCAATTTAGAAAAATTAAGATTGGTTTTTACTGCATTATGTACGTAAAATACTTGCTAAATAAAATGTATAATAGTTTTACAGTGAGAGAAGAGAATGATTGCAATTACCATAATTCAACTGTAATTTATAGTGGTTTTCGGTGCAAACTATAAATTATAGTAATTCTGAATTATAATATTCTACCTTTTATGTATAGTTACATCAGTTACATTATGTTTATACGGTTCCAAATATTGGAAGTTTAAAAAAGTTAGTTTTAATCATATAATAAATTAAAACATCTTCCACTTGATTTTATTTTCAAGGGAATTCATCAGAAAAATTATTCTATTATAATAGAACATCGATGAAAACTTTCATAATGCTCCGCTTTTTATACCATTTACGTGTTTCCTTTCTTACAAGAAATAGAACGCCATAACAGGCATCTAGTGACGGTTTTGTGTACTACTATACGCAGAGAAAAAAGTATTTGTGACTATAATTGCATGGTTAAGGAAATAATTATGAGAGATGCATCGGATAGTGATTTTTACCGGATAGCCAGATACCGCGATAGTATTTCCCAACTGTACATTACTCTACGTAACGTCTGCACAATTAAGTGTTTAATTTAATTACATTAAAGAAAAAACATTATTTTTAAAAAGTGAAATATTATTTATCTTTAAAATATAAGTCATAATACAAATGAAAATTCAACAAACGGCTAATTAATTGAAACATTCAAATTATTTAGTTACGTCGCAGCGATGTGCACAAGACGTATCATATTTTCTGCGACTTTATGAGCAAAACAGTACGTTTCTGTTACGTCCGGTGCAGGCAGGGTTGAAGTTTAAAACAAGTGTCAAATGACTGAATAAAGATATAGAAATAATTCTTCTTGTTGTATGTATAATTTTACAAGTTGAGTTTTAGAGGTCTCAACGCTGCATGTTCACGCTGGTTTTAGAAATTTGTGACTGTATTAATTAATAAGTAGGGTAAGTACATTTTATAATTCGACCGCTAGCTATCAATTAAAACTACTCAGAACCTGATTGGTTCATCTGAGATCTCATAATCTCGTATGTGTTGAACTCGCCGACTTGCGTAAAAGAGGCTGGTTGTTGTGCAGCATTTTGGCGCGCAGCGCAACCGCGCTTCTCGGTGATTCTCAATTTAAATCATTATGGATATAAAATGATTTCTTTCAAAACACATTGCTGAACTTTTTATGTATTGTTATATAAACTCCTTTTTACTGACATTCCCTGTTGTACTTGGAAATACAAAATAAATTCTTTTGTGATATTTTCTGAAGATTAAAAAGAACTCATTCTTCTTTTAGCTGAGCTCAATGTGAACCTCTTAGGACCTTTTGGTGTCATCTGGTTAGTATCTGAAATAACTTTTCTGATATTTATTTAAATAAGAATACAACTAGAAAAGAATCAAAAAGGTACAATAATTAAATTAAATACGAAAAAACTTTTATTGTTTATTTTAATTGAAAAGATACTGAATAAGAGATTGACATCTGAAATGATTTTCATACAAAAACAAAAGCAGCCACTAAACTTACAAACGGATACTAATTTCTTAGACCCCTTGTACAATGATCTGTTTGCTGACTCCTGATGTTTTCATCTCTCAATATTCTCTCAACGATTATACATGTGTTTGTCACGCTCTGCTGTTCAATGTTCTGAGATTACTCACGCTGTTTAGATGCCGTCAGTTGTTAATTGTTTCGACTTATCAACCGTATCCGTGTAAATCTCATTATATTTTGTTCGCTAATTTCGTTATTTTTACTATTGTTAATCAATTTGCGTTTTTTCCCGAACTAGTATGACGGTCAAACACTTAAAAATTTACGTAACGGCTCGAACCCCGCTCTGTTCAGACGCAGCCAATCGTTGCCCGTTCACTCAGATTCATTCATTTCCGTTATGACGGTCAAAATTTATGTAACGACTCGGACCATACACGTCCCCTCAACTTGACATTGATTCTAGATGAGCTTTCTATGTTAATTATCGCAATTTACTCGTGTCTTTACTGAAGATGATCCTAATGTCGGACCGTAACGTATATTATTGTAACTAATTGTCAAATATATATTTACACACCAACACCCAGTGTCGGCTCTATAGGCAACCTTGTATTTATATTTATATTTAATTTTAAATGTTTCTTCCAAATAATATGTAAAATAAGTTTGTTGCGTCCTGAGTCCTCGAGAGAGTCTCAACGTTAATTTATATTACGAGAGACCATAGAGAGGCTTAGGGTAGGAAGGAACGAACCGTTGACCTGGGCGGCCGCGCTCTCCTTCTGTGAGTCAGTTATGTCACAGAAGGAGAGCGATGAGAGAAGGCGGAAGTTGGACCCGAACTCCGCTACCTGCCGTAAGAAGAAACCGGGGAGAAGGGCCCGGGCTTATGCCCGAGTCCCATAATCTCCCCACACAGTCATGGGCTGGAGGAAGGAACGGGCGAAGTCGCGCCTGGCCCTCCAGCCCAGAACTACCGGGAGCTGCAGGGATCGGGTGCGGGGGCACCCCATCCCATTGCACGCAGCTCCCCCGGCAGGGGAGACCGTTGCGTGATGGTCCTGCAACGGTCTCCAGTTAGGATGTCCCTCTCCCAAGCCAAATGGGAGAGGGAAGTGGCTCGGGGGGCGCCCGTTGGAGTATGCCTTAGCAAGCCCGGGGCGTCCCCCACGTCACATGTAAAGGTGGACCACCATGGGGTTTTAGCCGGTAAGAGTCCGGCATAACCGCCTCCCTTCCCCCCAGAAGGGAGGGGTAACCATGAGGATTTTCCCATGAAAAAAAAAAAAAGGAAGGAACGAACCGTTGGTCTCAAGCACACATGTTAGAGGGAGTGTGCGTCGAGTCGAAAGTAACAAGTGAGCTCGATTTAAAGGTCAGTGTCACAGTGTGACTCTATGGCGCTTAATCGAACTCGTACGTTCGTCTAGTCCTTATTTTCTGTAAACAAATCGAATCGCTTTTTACACGGGATTGGACCTAGTGCTATCCCTTTTTAAGAGCGAGGGATCGGAGATAGTTAAAGTAAATTAAGTAGAATGATTAAAGATAAAAATTACATTTTATTTTAGTATAGTACGAAGATAAAAACAAATTAATTACAATGCTTATGAAAGAATATAAATCGGTTAGTAAAAATTCCTTTCTATCCTAAAAGCTATGGGTGATTAAATAAAAGTTTTACGGTAAATTAAAGAGATTTAGATATAAAGAAAACATTTGTAAGAGTATTTATCACACTCTTATTGGCCTTCGCTGTCGTGAGTAAATAAAGCTGTTCGATGCCTCTATAAACAGGTTTTATTTAATTAACAAGTTATATATACATATATACAGTAACGATAATACCAACTAGTTTCTAACCTATAAGCAGGAATCGAAAGCTCCTTCTCATACGGTCTTAGGTTAATTTGGATTGGAGTCAAAAAAGTCCTTTGTTTACCTATCTATTTCGCCTATTCTAAGTAATAAAGTAAGTGGTTCCGTCCTTTCTACAAACCAAGGAGACAAGTCATCCTTGCGATTTCTACAAATTCCGAGCTGTCGAGAGTAACTAGCGAGTACACAACTGCTCCCGTCAACGGCGAGTGTAGCAGTGTAGCACTTGAAAGGAAATCTTCATATGGTTTTCTTTTACATCCCCCCACCCAAGGTGGAAAGAAAGAAAATGATGTCCACGAGATTACCGGAAATCGTCAGATCCGGTATATGGACGAAGTTTAGAGATATGGTAATAGTTTGACTCCTTTTTCTTGTGTCCGGAGTCTATTTCAAAAATAGTGTTGGAAATCTTGTGAATTATTGGAAAAGGCCCAAGTCTAATTTTGTCTAGTTTTCCTCTATTCAGCTTGGATCCATTTTCGACATAAACCAAATCGTTAACATTGAAATTGAAGTTTTTTCGGTTTTTATCATATCTTGACTTGTTGTATTCATAGTTTCTTAAGGAATTTCTATATGCTGATTCTCTATCTTTAATCAGGTCTCTGCTAGTTGCTTGGGGATTACGGGATCGGCTTTTCCAAACAATAAAGGGCCTCGCACATAAAATGCATAACATAACATAAGCACAACATAAGACCAACGGACCAATGAAAATGTTATGTAAATCAATATGGCGACTTTATGATGGATGCTCATTGGCCCATAGGTCTTATGTTGTGCTTATATTATGTTATGCATTTTATGTGCGAGACTCTTAAATATTCCGGGCTGAATCCAGTCACTGAATGTTCTGTCCGATTATACTGATTTGTGCATTCTGTCGCTATTTTTGACCAAGCTCGAGATTTTGTTTCATTAATTTTACATCGGATTCGGTTCACAAGAGTCTGATTGAGTCGTTCATTAAGTCCATTAGAAAATGAACAGTTTACTGCCGTAAAAATTAAATTTATATTTTAATTTTTTAAATAATTCTTAAATGAGTTAGAGTTAATGCCGCTGTATTGATCCGTTAATAGAGTTCTTATTTGATGTTTATCTTGGATCTTTTTTAACAACCTTGTGAAATCTTCAGATGTCTGATTTTTTGATGTCAGTATAAAGGCATATCTAGTGAAGTGGTCTATCAAAAGGTGTAGGTACCTTTTTGTTGACCTGTTTCCCGCGAATCCCCCGATTGTGTCCAAGGAAACAATTTCAAATGGTTCTCTTGGCGGGCTTAATTTGGATAACAGGCCGTAATGTTTACTTCGAGTTTTATTTTTGGAGCAAATTTCGCAGCGCTCACAAATTTGTTTTGTTATTTTATCTATATTCCGCAAATAATAAAAATGTCTTAATTTGTCCATAATCTTGTTCTTACAAATGTGTCCGTATTCTCTATGAATTCGCCAAATTAGTTGTTTCCCAAATTCTTCTAAAATTATTATCCGTTTTCTATTTCCATTTAATTTATAAAATATTTCATTTTCGACTGAGATCTTTTTTGAATTTTTATCTAAATCTTTATTTGTAAATTGATCTTGTTTTATCTGTTCGATAGCAACTAAGTTTACTGTTTTCACATGTTCTTCTGAATTCTCTAAGTTAGAGAGAACAGGATTGCGTGAAAGGCAAATCCGCTTCTATATTGCCAGGTTTGTACTTAATTTCGAAATCAAATTGAGACAGGAAATACATCATGTCCCCTAATTCTTCATCTGTTCTCGATCGAATGTTCTGACTTTCAAGTGGTTTATGGTCGGTTATAACCAAAAATTTATTTCCAATGAGCCAATACTACCAATATTTAATAGCTTCTTTTATGGCTAGACATTCTAAAAATATAGCTTTCTTTTTTTTCTGGTATTTATTTAACTTTTTTGAGAAAAAAGCAATTGGTTTTCGTTCCCCGTCTGGTTGTTTTTGTTTTAGCACAGCTCCAATACCTTCTATACTGGCGTCCGTATAAATGACAGTTGGTGCGTTTACAACAAAGATTGCTAATATCGGTTGTGAACACAATAAGTCCTTAGCTTTCGTGAATGCTCTTTAGCAATCTTCTGACCATGAAAATTGAATATCTTTTCTGAGTAAGTTTCGTAGTGGTTCCAAAAGACGTGCAGAGTCTGCAATATATTTATAATAAAAATTTATTTTTCCAAGAAATTGACGAATTTTCTTTCGGGAATTTGGTATTGGAAATGCTTAAATCGACTTCAAATTATCTTTCATTGAACGCACAGTATTTTTCGATATTACATGACCGAGATATTTTACTTCGTTCTTCGCAAAATTACATTTGATAAATTTTAATCGGAATCCTTCTTTGCAAATAGCTTGCAATAATTTTTCTAAATGTTCCATATGTTCCTCAAAAAATCTAGAGAAAATAAAGATTTCATCAATATAGTTTATGCAAAACGAGCTCAAGTTATTTCTTCGAATGAGATTGCTTAGTATGCGTTGAAATATTGCCGGAGATGTCTTTAGACCGAATGGCAAACACTTCCACTGCCAGTGACCATCTTGTGTTACAAACGCAGTCTTGTCTTTCACGCGCAAAGGAATTGCCCAGAAAGCGGAATTTATGTCTAGTGCAGGGAACCATTCTGTGTCCCGAGCTTAGCTATAATCTCCTCTATTAAGGGAAACGGTTGAGGTTCCGAAATTAGTAATTTATTCAACTCCCTAAGATCGATACACATTCTTGTTTTCGTTTCTTCTTCCCGTTTATACGCAAAAGTGACGGGCGACCAAAAGGGGAGCATGATTCTTCGATCAATCCTGCTTTTAATAATTCTTTAATCTGAAATTCTATTTCTTTTTGATCTGGTATGGAACAACGATATGGCTTTTTTGCCACAAATTTGTGTTTCACAAGTTTTACATGTGTTTCATAGTCTTTAACTTGTCCAACGTCAAATTTATTTTTGGCAAAAATTGTTTTGTATTTGTTCAGGGGTTAGGCCAGTCTAGAGCTCTCAAAAAAAGCCTAACTTTGACAATTTATTCTTGAAGTAAGGAAAAAGGAATCGAATTTCTCTCTTTCAGGCTTTATTAAGCATGTATTTAAGTGTATAAAAAAATTTTTATATTGACATTTTGATACAAAATGGCGGCTACTGGGCCAATCTTCGGAATCACCTTTTTCAAGAGGGCCTCTACGGGCGACGGTGATTCTAGGAACTCGTGCTATCTGAAACAAAATAAAGAACGGGATTTAAATCTACATAAGACTTGCTAGTAAAGTACGTATGTTTTTAGCTTTATATCAATTTTTCGCAAAATGGCGGACTTGTAAAGAAAAGGTTCAATTTTTGACCGAAAAAATGAGCAGTAAATTGTTTATAAAAAAAAATGTTGCAATGATAACAAAAAAATCGTACGTAGTTTACTAGATAATGTTACTGTGAAGCTACAGTTAAAATTTCAAGTGGATACGTGCGATAGTCTCCGAATACCATCGTCGCCCGATTTGAAAAATGCAGTTTCGAGAAAAACGCGTTTAAAGTTTTACGTGCTGAAAATTTTGTTATACCTTCAGTCTGCGATGCCTGCGCCGTACATTTCACCTTCCATGGACAAGTGGAACTCATTTTCTTCCTTTCTGGATGCCTTCTGTTCGATTCGAGACCTTCTTGCAGCATCTGAGAGCGAACGGTCGGATAATTTAATGCGGTTTTGATCAGTCTCTTGACAGTAATTGTAGCAGTTCGGCCCAATTTTGATGCCTATGTTCTGCATGACTCTCATGGCACTTATGAGGCCATCATTATAAGTACCTGCAGCAATATATACAGCTGTGTCAAGTACATTTTTGCCACTGGATGTCACTTTCGGGGCCATCGACCATACTGTAGCGTTGAAACTCTCATTACTGTTTTGAGTGAAGCCGCCTATGCAACGAGTGAGTAGGTCATCACTGGTTAATTTTTCATAAATTGGAGTTATAGCCTTGTATACTTCTTCATGTAAAGGTGGTTTATGTGTATATTCGTCCAAAGTTTCAGTGGCCTTGGCCCTTTGCCACGAGCACCACGAATTTTCTCCGCTCGGGCAGTGATCGTGCTTGGGCTTGGCATCTGTTGATAATTTGTGATCTAGCGTTGCGTAGATCGCAGTCCTCATTTTCTGTACAGAATCATGATTTCTGCGTATCGCTAGACCATAATAAATTGACAGTTCATCGATCAATTTGCCAGTTGGTTTACCTTTTCACATACAGCTGTATTGATGAACTAGCACTTTCTAACGACCTTTTGGGAAACCATTAGAGGCCTCAGGCCCCATTGGTACATTAGTGCAGAAGGTAAGAGTGGTAAAAAGGGGACAAAAGGAAGCCCGCCGCGGCAGGTAGAAAATGCGCTAGTCGCCCGCTCCGAACGCTTCGATACTACAGCGGATTGGACAAGGAAAAAATGTTTTTTTCACTATTCTACCAATTGAATAATGTTTTTAGGACCCTAAAGTGTACTTTAAGTAAAAAAAAAAATTTTGATTTTTTGAAAATCCTAGACTGGCCTAACCCCTTAATCAAAATTTGGATCCTTTTTTTTCTTTAGGTAGATGATCTAGTTTTGCTTCAAATTGCTCAACAGGAACGCCTTCATTAAAATTTACCAAATGTTCTTGATTTTCCACATTGGTATTAGAATTTTTAATTTCGTCTTCTTTATTTTCCAAATTTATTTTCTGGTCAATTTTAAGGTCGTAATCTTGTTTCAAGTAGAAGTTTTTTATTGTGTCGAGACCGAGTAAAATATCGTACGCAAAGTTTTCATCATCAACAACAAAAACCTCCACTGTTTCTTCTATCTTGTGGATTCTCATTCTAGCAGATAATCTGCCGGAAAAATTTTTCCTGCCACTGACAGTTTTAAAAGTATTTCTATCTTCTCGTGTAGTCAGACCCATTTTCTTAATAATCTTCGAATTCAGAAAAGTTACATTTGCACCTGGATCGTAGATTCCTTGTATCTTTTTATCGTTCAGAAATACCTCTAGCGTAATCAGCGGCAGCAAGCCTAGTTTTTTTGATCGGTTATGGTTTCATTCAATGCATCTTGAACTGCAACATTGTTCACTGTCTTGATATTCTTCGGTTGTTCAATTTGTTCTTTCTGTTTTAATCTGCATAGTGCTTCAGGGTGAAATCTTCCTGGAAAACCTCTTTAGTCGCAATATGAGCAAGGTTTTTTTTCTGTATTTGTGATAGTAGATGTTTGATTCTTCTGATTAAGATTTGAAGTTCCTAGATTGGATCTTGTAGGCTGATCCCCGTTTCTAGAAGCATTTGCATGAAAAAATGTTTTCTTTTTTTGTACTAAACTCTCTAATTTCCGTAACTCTGTTAATAATTCCTCCATTGATGCAATCTCTGTTTTTTCAAGCTTATCTTATATCATTATCGGTAAATCTGTCACAATCAAGTCAATTAGTATATCCACTGGAAAATTACTTCGAATATTAACTAATAAGTTCTCTTTTCGTAAAGCGTAATCTATTAAATTGCCACCAATATAGCGCAAAGAATATGCCTCTATATTTGCACCAACCTGTTTCACGAAAACTCTCCAGAAATGTTTTATTCCATGTTTCAAAATCTGCATTTAAACCTATTGTAATTACTTTCAAAGAATACCAGTCCTTAGCTGTCCCTTCCAGAAATAAACGTAATATTAGAATCTTATCCTCGTCTAATGTGACCTGACATCGCGCACATTCTTTTTCAAACATTTGGAACCAGCTTGTAATCGAAAAATTTTTACCGTCGAAATTCTCTAGTACGAAACTTTCACGTATTTTTTTTAAATTCTTCTTCGATGTTGATTCTGGCGGTCTTTCTTTTTGTGTAGCAGACACTATTTGTTGTAAAAGCGTAGATATGTCTTCTTCCTTTCCCTTTTTCGTTGTTTTTATTTCTTATTGAGGTGTTGTTGTTGCTTGTAAATAAGTCCCTTTGTACACTATATCTCCATCATCGTCCATATATAGTGCCGCTATCTCAGGCGGTAATGAAAACGTAAACGTTCGGTAAGCTCCCCGGGTCTTAATCGAAGACAGTACGTTTTTTACCTTCTGTATTGCACAAATCTCCGGATGACCGCCTGGGTTTTATAATTCTAATGACAATTCGTAATATAATTCGCTATCCGCCGGTTGAAACCACTTCAGCTTATATACATTTGTTTTCTTATCTGTTGCTTCTTCAGCGGTTACATAAAAGCGAAATTGAGTATTCTCCGTCATCTTTATAGCTATTGAGTCTAAGCTTTCGATTTGTAAGAGTATTTATCACACTCTTATTGGCCTTCGCTGTCGTGAGTAAATAAAGCTGTTCGATGCCTCTATAAACAGGTTTTATTTAATTAACAAGTTATATATACATATATACAGTAACGATAATACCAACTAGTTTCTAACCTATAAACAGGAATCGAAAGCAATGCTCCTTCTCATACGGTCTTAGGTTAATTTGGATTGGAGTCGAAAAAGTCCTTCGTTTACCTATCTATTTCGCCTATTCCAAGTAATAAAGTAAGTGGTTCCGTCCTTTCTACAAACCAAGGAGACAAGTCATCCTTGCGATTTCTACAAATTCCGAGCTGTCGAGAGTAACTAGCGAGCACACAACTGCTCCCGTCAACGGCGAGTGTAGCAGTGTAGCACTTGAAAGGAAATCTTTATATGGTTTTCTTTTACACATTTAATTATAAAAACTTAAATTCTACTTGATTACATTAAAATTTGTTCATTAACTGAACTTTATAAAAATTTACGTATTTAAGTGTATGTGTATGTGTGAGTACAAAGATAGTCATGATTCAGGTTCAAACGACTCAAATATCTCGGCTATTTCGTCGAGTATTTGTAGATCGAGATTATTCACAAAATTCTCCGCTTCTTCGGGAGTAGCGGGAGGAAGTAAAAGTGCTTCGGAAGGAAAATCTAGGGAAAGGGAGTAGGAATTTTCCAGCGGTCTTTGGACCGGGGAATTAGGATTCCGATAAAAGAAATCAACAGAGAAAGGTGTGAGAGGGAAAATGGTGGGGGAAGGAGTCGTTTCTTGACAGCGCTCAAAAAGGTCCTTCAGGGGAGTCGAAATAGAGGATTTCGCCTGAACCAAATGACCCAGGAGATGGTACAGGACTCAAACAAGGGTGGGATACAGAGGAGTAAGAAGGAAAAAGAGGGGGAGGAGAAGTAAATTGTACAGGTAAAGGTTTGGAAGGACAAAGAGAGGGAGAGAGAGAAAAAACAGAATTTGTAGTTAGTCGGAGCTCTTGGACAGGTTGGTTGCGGATTCGCCTGTTCCGGTGATAGCGTCGGCGCTTCGCGGCAACCCGAGATACGTTTTTGTGTGGGCTTCGCTGACCTTCCACTATAATTAACGAGGTTCAATTTTGACGACGTTCTAAGACAAAGCTACCGTTTCTCTTTTTCTCTCTCTACTTAAAAAATAAATAGATAAAAATTGTCATGGAACTACCCGTGAGTGAGGGAGGGAGGAACGAGTTTTAATCGAATTGCAAAATGAATGTGATCAAGTTATTAAAAAGGGGAAAGGAAGTGGAATTTCTTGAGTCGGATCGACACCAGGGGGTCGATCATGAAACTTTTTCCCTAAGGCGGAAACGTGAAAAGTGAAAAATTTCTCCATTAACTTCAATGGTAAAGATTTTCACTTTTCACGTTTCCGCTCTAGGGAAAAAGTTTCATGATTGTCCCTCAGAGCTTGATCAGACCCAAAAAGGGTTAAGGCAGGATAATGGGTTGAATCCCTTGAGTCGGATCGATACCAAAGCTTGATCAGACCCGAAAATGATTAAACCGGAATTACGAATTAAATCCCTTGAGTCAGATCGACACCAGAGCTCGATTGGGTCCGAAAAGGGTTAAAGGGAAAGAGAAAGAGGAAGGTCGTTAATTAAATCACGTAAGATCTAGATAAAAAAGAGAGAAAGAGGGCTTGTATGCCGCTTAGATAATTTGGTCACTTACTTTTCGATTGAGTTGGTCTTAGGAGATGGTTTTATTGGTTTAAGTTCCAGATAGGCTGGTAGCACAGATGATTGGACTTGGCCTCTTGATACTTGCCAAAGTTTTTGTGAACAGGATTAAAGTGACCGCGACAACTAGGTGGTGTACCAAAACTGACACTTAGGAAAAATGAGTAGCAAGTCGTGCTTCGGGCTCTGTGGAGCCCTTTTTATATCAAAAGGCGTGGGTGAATCAAAATTTTGATCCCCTATCAGCTCGGCCAAGTCCAATCAGGATCTTTTTAGTTTATTTAATCACATTTCGATTGGTCAAAAGGTGTCGATATCGTCAAGGGATGGGAGTAGGATATTTGGTTCACGACTTCCATACGTAGTCTCGGCGGCAAGACTAATTCTCAGATGGAGCATGTCGATTGCCAAATTTATGATTTTGCGAGTGAGAAATGTTTGGTTCAATATGACAGTCTGCGTGACTACCTGTCATATTGAAGCCTTACTTCCCTCGCTAGCCAGTGCGACGTCTTCGCATCGGGCCGTTGCAAATTTCAAGATCTCGTGCCGACATCCGCCAGCAATGCGTCGATCTTCAAAATCGCGAGCGTGTGCGAATGGGAAGTGTTTACTTTAGCATGGCATCTGATATGACAGCTTCTCATATCGCACTTTTCGCTGTGCTCGCTGGACCCGTCGCAGGCTTCCGCAGGCTACCAGGGCGAATTTGGTGCGAGAGCCTACGCAAGTTTTGTATCAAACGCATCGAGCCATCCCGAGACTTTCTACCAACAATATAAGTAAAAGAAAAGAATCGTGGAGCTCGGACGTAAAAGTTAAACTTAAACGTTTTTTAAATGGATTTTAAAATAAATAATAAAATAAATAAATAGCTTAAATGTTAAATACATATTATAATAAATAAACATTAAATAAATATTAAATAAATATTCCCTGCCTGCACCGCACGTAACAGAGACGTGCTGTTTTGATCACAAAGTCGCAGAAAATATGATACGTCTTGTGCACGTCGCTGCGACGTAACTAAATAATTTGAATGTTTTAATTAATTAGCTGTTTGTTGAATTTTCTTTTGTATTATGACTTATATTTTAAAGATAAATAACATTTCACTTTTTAAAAATGACGTTTTTCATTTAATGTAATTAAATTTAATACGTAATTGTGAAAACGTTACGTAGAGTAATGTACAGTTGGGAAATACTATCGTGGTATCCGGCTATCCGGTAAAAATCACTATCCGATGCATCTCTCATAATAATTTCTTTAACCATGCAATTATAGTCACAAATACTTTTTTCTCTGCGTATAGTAGTACACGAAATCGTCACTAGATGGTTGTTATGGCGTTTTCTCGTAAGAAAAAAAACACGTAAATGGTATAAAAGGCGGAGCATTATAAGATTTTTCACCGATGTTCTATTAGAGTAGAATAATTTTTCTGATGAATTCCCTTGAAAATGAAATCAAGTGGAAGATATTTTAATTTACTATGTGATTAAAACTAACCTTTTTAAACTTCCAATATTTGGAACCATTATAAATATAATAGATGTAACCATACATAATAAGTAGAATATTATAATTCAGAATTACTATAATTTATAGATCGCACCCAAAACCACTATAAATTACAGTTGAATTATGGTAATTGCAATCATTTTCTTCTCTCAGTGTAAAACTATTATACATTTTATCTAGCAAGTATTTTACGTACATAACGCAGTAAAAACTAATCTTAATTTTTCAAAATTCGTCGATAATTTTCAGATTACAATTAGTGCATAAGTCACAAAATACACATCATTACAACGTCGCTGTCACCAAAAATGTTAGTTACGTCTCAGCAACGTCTTAATTACGTTTCGAACACCAGTTGAGACGTCGCTGAGGCGTAATATGCGACGAGTTAGCATGTCACAGCGACGTGCTTGTTATGTTTGGTGCAGGCAGGACCATTTACGTGTGTTTCCTTTTTTACGAGAAATAAAACGCCATAACAGCCATCTAGTGACGCTTTTGTGTACTACTATACGCAGAGAAAAAAGTATTTGTGAATATAATTGCATAGTTGAGAAAATAATTATGCATCGGATAGTGATTTTTACTGGATAGCCGGATACCGCAAAAGTATTTCCCAACTGTACATTACTCTACGTCTTCACAATTACGTGTTAAATTTAATTACATTAAATCAAAAACATCATTTTTAAAAAGTGAAATATTATTTATCTTTAAAATATAAGTCATAATACAAAAGAAAATTCACCAAACAGCTAATTAATTAAAACATTCAAATTATTTAGTTACGTCGCAACGATGTGCAAACGACGTATCATATTTTCTGCGACTTTGTGACCAAAACAGCACATCTCTGTTTTGTCCGGTGCAGGCCGGGGTGTATACAACCATTAATAAACACCTTATATAGATTTAGGTGACACTATTTTCGAGAATTTTGCATGATGTACATTTTTAAAATGGATATCGATTTTTGTGCTTGCATGAAATTATAAATTTCAATAATATGCCATGAATACAATGATTTCTGTAAATTTTTGATAAAATCATTATTGATTGAGTTACAGAACGTTAAATAGGTAGGTTACACAGATAATCGTGCATTTGTTTATAATTAATTATTTTTAAAGAAATTCATATATCTCGGTATAATTTGAAGTGCTACTGCATGATAATTTATTGACAAAAAATTATCGCTAATAATAAATAAATATTATTGTCATGTCAACAAATTGTTGACAACAAACTGCAATTTAGAAACTTCAACAATATTCATCAAGTATTCTGTTTCTTGTGTTAGACTTTTGATATCATACCTGCCATACTTTGCTGTCACTATAACATATACGAATGCAAGCGCATGACGAGCCATCAGTTTGCTGTCAACATGATGTGTTAATATTTATAAACGTTTGATCTTAAAATTTCATTAACTAATGATGTGTTTTTGGTCTCCTATTGCTAACTCAGTTCTACGTTAAATTTTGTAGTTAGCAAATTGGCTGCAAGTTTGCAACTATTCATGCAGTGTATTAATTTGCCTGATGTGCTAAAACTTACTTGGTTACCCAGTCAGAAATAGTTCCTTGAAACGATATCGTTTCAATGTTGAAAATGTACAGTACCGGTCAAAAGTTTAGATTCATCTATATACTTATGCGTTTTATATTAATAATCAAAATTTTTAGCAACAGATATTAGTAAAAAAATTCGGTTGTAAAGCAAAACGGTCGATGAATTAAAAATTACCACAAAAATAATTGGATTATATAAATTTATTTATATTTTACTCTCTTCAAAATAACCTCCTTTAGCCTTCAAAATGCCTGTACATATTCTGGGCATTCTTTCTATCAATTTCTTCAGAGTCAGAGCGGAAATTTCAGTCCAAGATACTTGCAGGAACTCCCACAGTTGGTTTCGATTCATTGATCTCATTTTTCGCACGTTCCTATCCAATTCATTCCACAAAAGTTCTATTGAGTTCAGATCTGGTGATTGAGGGAGCCAATTCATGTATTTTAACTCTTTTTGTTTTTCTTTGTTGATAATATAGTTTCTGCACAATTTTGATGTGTGTTTAGGGTCATTATCCTACTGGAAAATAAAACCACGACCAGCTAGTTTTTTTCCACACGGAAAAGCATGGAGTTGTAAAATACTGTGATATTGCCGTTGATCCATAATCCCTTCGATTTTTACAAGATCGCCAACTTTTTCTCCAGCAAAACACCCCCAAACCATAACCGAACCACTTCCATGCTTTACTGTTGATACTACACACTGCTCTTTCATGCGTTCGCCGACCTGGCGACGAACGTACTGCCTACGTTTCCCCCCAAAAATTTCGAACTTTGATTCGTCTGTAAATAATACTTTTTTCCATTGATTAATCGATCAGTTTTTATGTTTCTTTGCCCATTGCAATCTTTTGACTTTATTTTGTTTACGTAGCAGTAGTTTTCTAGCAGCTACACATCCTTTTAATCCATGATCACGAAGTCGGCGTTGAACAGTCGTTACAGATACTGGCTTCTCTCTGGTAGCATTCAGTTCTTCGCGAATTTCTGGTGCAGTACGAGTTCGCAAACGCTTACTTTGGACACAGATGAACTTATCTTCACTTTTTGAAGTTACTCTGGGTCTTCCAGAACGATGACGGCTCGTGTTTAACCAGTTTCTTGTTTTCTTCTCAACGTTCTCACAACTGTAGTCTGGGAAACCTTAGTTTTCAATGATATTTGTCGTGTAGAATATCCTTCTTTATGTAGTGCTACAATTACGGCGCGTGTTTCTACGCTTAATTCTTTTCTTCGACCCATTTCGTGCACTATAAACGGAATAAATAGTATATAAATATTTCTTTTGTTCTATGATGTGTATTTACATAGAATATGATTTCTATTGTAAATTTCCACTGGAAATATAACCAAGTTAGTTAAACTTACCTTAGACAAAGAGAATAAAAGAAAATTGATAATAATAACACTGAGAGAACTGAGCAGTAACGCAACCAGACTAAAACGACACGCGTAATGTGAACATTCATTTTGAAATAAACACGAAACAAAACAATCATAACAAGTGAACGTGAATACGTAAACAAGTGGCTATCACATAGCATGTATCAATGTTTTGGTTGAAATTCAATGTTTCAATACCGTCAAAGTCAATGTTATTTACGAAAATGTATCATTTCAAAAATGCTGAGTCTAAACTTTTGACCGGTACTGTAAGTTAAAAATTTTCAAAATTTTCGTTAATTTCGATGGATTTTTGATTTCAATTTTGAGTAATTTTTGACTTTCATTCGACATCGAAACGACATCGTTTCGAAAAGTTATTTTGATGTTTTCTGAGCAATCAGGAAGAAAAAAATAATTTATTTTTCTTTTTTTAAAGAATTATTTATGATTAAGTAAATGACTTAAAAAATGAGATCGTTACGAGATTGGTTTAAATTAGGATTATTATTGAAGTTATTTTTTTATTTTTGTACATTTAAGATAATAACGTTTTCAATTGAACTTATTTTTTTCAAAAATCGCTTTATTATGTTTTTTTATGTTTAAAAATAAAAAAATTTTTACTTCTAAAAATAATTATTTAAAATTATATTTTTAACAAATAAAGAATGATTAAAAAAAACTTTTCTTAGAATTTTTCCAATTTTTTGTATAACATATTTTTTAGAACAGATTGGTTAATTTTTGTAAAGAGAATATTTTGAAATACACATATATTATATGAAAAATTTTGAAAAAAAATATAAATTTCTCAATATTTCTGAAGTATTCCAATATAAAAATTCTGAAAAAAATGTTGAGATAACCAATAATAATAGTTTAAATCGATATCTAATAGTCGATTCTACAAATTATTACATGCGGAAATTATTCTATTTGTTTTTATGTACTATAATAAAAAATAAATGATGCAAAAATAGAAATACAATAAATTAATTTTCTTTTCACATCATCACATCGTTGAATTAATGTCGAATAAATATCGATTCAATCTTTAAACAAAATTTTTCAGAATAAAAAATTATTTATTACATGTATAATAAATTCCAAAAATATTAAAAAATGTATGAAATTTCCATTATACTCTTTACATATACAACTTTCTGTTACTCGAAAATGTTGTAATGTCGACGTAAGTTTCGAATCAATCTTAATGATATCAAAACGATATCGTTTCGAAAAACTACTCCTGACTGGGTATCTGGAAGTAACGATAACTATATACAATAGTGTGTTCCATTTTTAAAAACGCCTCTTAATAATTCTTCAATGGAGCTTTTTCAGCAAAAATGTTTCAGACAAAAGTTGTATGGTTTCGAGAGCGACATAAAATGATCATTAATTTGACCTTGAATAGTTACTTGAAGGTCACTTAAAGGTCACCTTCAATTTTTTTAATGGAACTGCCTATTTGTTATTGCAGATTCTTGTAATTTATCTCGAGGTCTTTCTAACACACTAGAATTAAATGTTTTTTCATTAAGTATTTTTCGAGTTACAAGATTTGAAAGTCTTGGCTAAATCACCGATCAATCTTATCTTGACTGACTGAATCACCGACCAATCTTATCTTGACTGTTTGGATCATCCTTCGATCTTTCTTCGAACACAAAAGATGTGTAAATCCGACCGGGCAACCTCCATGTGGTATAACTTGAGTGATGCTAATGCCGGCGGTACTGTAACTTTCAAGTCTTGTAACTAAAAAAATACTAAACAAAAAAACATTTATTTATATTGTTTTGGAAAGGTCTCGAGATAAGCTACGAGAATATGCAATAAAAAGTAGGCAGTTTTATTTTAAAAATTGTGTGTGTGTGTGTGTGTGTGTGTGTGTGTGTGTGCGCGCGTGCGTGCGTGCGTGCGTATGTGGGTAAAGTTGACCTTCACGTGACCTTCACGATCAAATTAATAACATCATCTTATGCCCTCTTCAAAACCATACAATTTTTGTTTGAAACATTTTTGATAAAAATGAATGATTTTATTAAAGAATTATCAAAGTTTTTTAAAATGAGACACCCTGTATATAGTTATTTTTAAGAAGTAAATTCTTTCCATACCCTGTAAATAATCCAATTTGTCTTTGCATTACACAGTTCTCAATCAGAAATAATTCCTCAAAACGATGTTATTCCGACATCGTTAAGATCAATTCAAAACTTAACAAAATTATGACATTTTCGAGGAACTAAAAGTTGCATATGTAAAAAATATAATGGAAGTTTCATACATTTTTAAATATTTTTGGAATATATTACATATTTTTGGAATATATTGTAACGGTACGCGGTTTCGGTCGGTTCGGTGCGGTGCGGGAACTTCGGGATCGGACCGGATAAGGCTCGTCGGTTGGTCAGGTGTCCGCAATGATTATACCCAGCGTTTTAAGTAGTCAAAGATAGAGAATGATTTATTGAAGTTATGATGGTTACAAAAAGAGTTGACAGAGTGAACAGGAACGGAAATAAAAGAACTAACAAAATAGCGAGATATGAAAATAAAAAAATAAAAGATAATGATCGCGCTCATAACATAGAGATCGCAAGAGGGACAATGCTAGAGATAACAGTAGTATACAGATTGCAATATGGCTGGTGCTCGGTTTACCAGCTACGCGGCGCGGTTTATATCTAAGGTTAGAACTATCTATGTACAAAGTTTTTCGGCTAAACTAGGAAGTTATGCGGGCGGCTTGCCCGTACGGTCGGGGAGTCGCGGGGCGCGGCGGGATTGGCTAACGCGGTCGTATAAGCGTGTGCGCAAGTGCGGGTCGTTGCCGGCGCGGTCGCTGCCGCGATTCGCCCGAGCGCGCCCCGTGCAAGTGGGGCGCTCGATCGACAGGTTGCTTGTGCCCTGCCGATATGGGTTACGAAGTTTGTCGGTTCGACGGTAACGGTATTCGAGGACGACGGTGATTGGTCGAGAATGCTCGGCCGGTGATGATGACGAGAATGCTCGTCGAGGATCTCGGACGTGGTTGGTCGAGAATGCTCGGCCGGGGATGATGACGAGAATGCTCGTCGAGGATCTCGGACGTGATTGGTCGAGAATGCTCGGCCGGTGATGATGACGAGAATGCTCGTCGAGGATATCTGAGAAGACTGGTCGAGGATACTCGGCCGAGGATAGCGACGGGAATGCCCGTCGAGGATATCGGAGTGCGACGAGAATGCTCGTCTTTAAGGAGCGATCGAGAATGCTCGGTCTGTGGACGGGTCGGATAGTCGGACGGATCTGACTTGTGCGTTCCCACTGCCGGCTTATATATCCGAACGCGCGGCTGAGCAAGCCAATCCGCGCGTTCGGTCGGTTGAGCCGGAGTGGGAGCGTTACGGAACGCCACGGTCGGCGCGCGTGTCGCCGCGTGGTCGCACGGCGAAGTTCGGTTGTGCGCGCACGTGGCCCTCGACTGCACTCGGCGTTCGGTGTTCGGTGGACGGAACGGAGGCGCATGGACGGTGGAGGGGCGTATCGTTACATCACCCCTCCCCGTTTAAGTGGCGAACTTAGGCCACTACGCCGGGAATTCCCGTACGTAGTGGCAATGCCCGGTGCGATCGAACCGCAACGTGTAGCGGCGGGTCGCCAACCGCACCTTATACACTCGCGACACTCTCGCGGCGTGGTACGGCACATGTATAATTAGATCGTCGCTGACGCGTACCGGTACGGACGGAAGGGATCGCGGTGTGGTGGCCACGGGAGTACGGATCGTGGATGTTGGCGCGTCCTTTGGAGTGGCTGGTGTTCGTGACCCTTCCTCGTTGGTGTCGGCAGCGGCGGCTGGCTGGGTTGACGGGGCGGATGGCGGAATCGCTCGTTCGGTGGTCACCGGTATCGTGTCGCTGTCTGGTTGCGTGGTGATGGAGGCGGGGACGGGTGCGTGGTCCTCTTCTTCCAGATCGGAAAGGGTCCCGCCGAATACGGCCAGTAGGGTTGCCCTAGCCTTTTGTCGTGCCGTCGGGTGGTGTGGAGGTGGTGTCGGCTTCTTCGGCCGGCCCCGGTCTTTCGGCGCGGCATCCCCAGAGGACTGCACCTTCCCGTCGGGATCGTCGGCCGGCGTGGTTGAGATGGCTGCCGGTGTCGCTTTTCTGGTCGTTGGTATGCGGGGTCGGTTTAGCGGTGACGGTGGCTCGGTCAAGAGTGCCGCCAGCTTCCTCGCGTTGACAGCGGAGGATCGCTGCACTCGTACTCCGACGACCGGTGCGCTCTTTGATCGGTGATAGGCTGGTTGGGCCGGCTGCGGACGGGGCACCGGTTTCCTGGCTGCCTCGATGAGGGCATGCGGCGGCGCTCGGACGCTAGCGACGGGTTTCCTGCGCCTTTGAATTGGAGCTGCCCCAGATGACCGTACGGGTACTCCGTGTGTGCTGGCGGTCGGCAGCGGTGCGGCTCTGGACGCCCGGTGGTGGGGGGTCGGCGGGAATAAGTCCGGCTGCTGCGTAGCCGTGGCCATGGCTTGTGCCCACAGTTTCTCGAACTCCTCGTCGTCGTCAGCTGGTGCTGATAGTAATGCGTCTAGTTGCTCCATCGCTAGAGGTAACTTTCTGCGGTTTCCGGGTCGGTTGGTCTGCCTTATATACCTCTCCGGGTTTGGGAGAGGGTGCTCCTTCCCTCGGGATGGCATGGCTCCTGGACGTGATTTTCACGTGTTCATCTCCTGGCAGGGTCATCGGCATCGGATTCTGCTGTCTCATGGTTGCCGTGGGTCTCGTCTGCTCGGTCGTCATCTGCCCGGTCGTCGTCCGCACGGTCGTCGTCTGCTCGGTCGTCGTCTGCTCGGTCGTCGTCTGCTCGGTCGTCGTCTGCTCCGGTGTGATCGCGTTGTTCGTCTTCGGTATCCTCTGCATCGGTCTGTTCGGCAACGGCTTCTCGTGTGCCCGGCTTAAGGTCTTGCACGTGGACTCGACGGTGCCATTTGCCCTGCGGGTCTCGGATGTCCACGATCACGGGCGAGTGTATTTTTCGGACTTCGAACGGTCCGGCGTACTTAGGGGCCAACTTGGCGTTAAACCCCTGGCCCTTATTGGATAGCAGATGTTCCCGCTTCCATACGGTGTCCCCTAGTGCCGGTTTCCATGCGCGCCTACGTAGATTGTAGTGCCGCTCTTGCCGGTTGAAGGCACGTGCCAAGTTGGTTCGCACGACCTCGTAGGCCTCCCTCAATCGCTGTTGATTGGCGGTCGGCGCCGCTGCCGGTACGGGCCGTTGATCGCGGAGTCCGGTCGGTTCTTCCAATTCGCGCCCGTGGTTTAAATAGGCGGGCGAGTATCCGGTGGCGTCGTGCGGAGCCGTATTATAGGCGAACTGTAATGCGCCTAGTTGCTGGTCCCATAGGCGGTGGTTGTTCCCCACGAACTGTGCTACCATCGTCTTGATCGTCCGGTTCGTTCGTTCAACGGGGTTGCAGTGAGGGGCGTAGGCCGGTGTGGTACGATGCTCTACCCCTAGTTCCTGCAACAGGGCTTTCATTGGTCGCCCTATGAACGGCCTACCGTTGTCCGAGATGACCTGTCGGGGACATCCGTGCCGGTAGACGATGCGGTCGGCGACGTGTTGCGCAATGGTCGCCGCGGTTGCTCGCCGGAGTGGGCTTAACTCAACCCACTTCGTGAAACGGTCTTGCATCACTAGTAGCCACGTATGGCCACTAGTGGACCGCGGGAGGGGTCCCACCAAGTCCATCGTGACTTGCGCCCACGGCGCGTCGACATGGGATGTGTGTAAGAGTCCGGCTGGCCGTGTCTGCGCGTGTTTGTGCCGCAGGCAGCTCCGACAGTTCCGGACGTACCGGGCGATGTCGGCGAACATCCCCGGCCAATAGTAGCGCCGCGCGGCTCGGGCAATAGTTTTCGCGATTCCCAGGTGCCCGGCGGTGGGGACATCGTGCACCTGGGTCAGGATAGTCGGTCGTTCCGGTCGCGGGATGCACCGCTTCCACTGAGCCTCGGCCGGCTCGTCTTTGAAATCGGTCGAGTGAAGGATACGACGGTAAAGTCGGCCCCCCCGAATCTCATAGTCGGGGAAGTTTTCCGGGCGCCCACGCACGTGGCGGAACTGTCGGCGGTACCAGGTACATGCGGGCGGTGTTCGGTTGCAACATACGGAGGGCAGACGGGAAAGCGCGTCGGCCACGCGGTTGAGCTTCCCGGCTCGGTACCGTACGTCAAACGAGTATTGTTGGAGCTCGAGTGCCCAACGCCCGAGTCGTCCGGTGGGAGAATCCATGCGGCGTAGCCACTGGAGGGCCTGGTGGTCGGTGATGACCGTGAATTCGTAGCCCTCCAAGTAGCCCCGCATGTGTCGGATTCCCCACACTACGGCCAGGCACTCGAGCTCGGTCGCGCTATAATTTTTCTCGGCTCCGTTCAATGAGCGGCTTGCGTAAGCAATGACGCGTTCGCCGTCTTCGAAGAATTGTGACAGGACGGCGCCTAGCCCGTGCTGGCTGGCATCCGTCTGCAGCAGGAATCGTCGCGAGAAATCCGGACACGCGAGGGTGGGTGCGGTGGTTAGCGCCTCTTTCAAGCTTTGGAAGGCGCGCTCCTCCTCCGGACCCCAACGCCACCGAGCGTTCTTCCGCGTGAGTTGGGTAAGGGGTGCCGCGATGGTGGCGAAGTTCGGTGTAAACCGTCGATACCACGAGGCCAGCCCCACAAACTGGCGGATCTGGCGGATGTTAGTGGGAGTTGGCCACTCGGTGACGGCCCGGACCTTGTCCGGATCGGTGCGGATACCTCGTCGGTCCACGATGTGCCCGAGGTACTTTAGTTCGGTGCGGCAAAAGTGGCATTTCTCTGGGTTTAGCTTCAGGCGTGCCTCGCGCAGGCGGCGGAACACCTCCTCTAGGTGTTTTAGGTGGTCGGCAAAGGTCGGACTGGCGATGATAACATCGTCCAAGTACACAAATACGTGCGGCTCGAGTTCGGGCCCCAAAATCCGGTCGAGAAGTCGTTGGAAGGTGGCCGGGGCCGAGTGCAAGCCGAACGGCATCACCGTGAATTGCATCAGGCCGCGACCCGGTACGGTGAAGGCCGTGATGGGACGGCTCTCCGGCGTTAGGGGGATCTGCCAGTACCCCTTCTCTAGATCGAGGGTCGAGAGGTACTTGGCTCCTCGCAACTTGTCCAGCGTGGGTGTGATATGCGGCAAGGGGTAGGCGTCCCGCTCGGTCAGCTCGTTGACCTTCCTGAAGTCTATGCAGAAGCGGTGCCGGCCGTCCTTCTTTCTGACGATGACCACCGGGGAGCTCCACGCGCTACTGGAAGGCTCGATTACCCCGGCGGCCTCCATTGCGTGGACTTCCTCGTCGATGATCCGTTGCATTGCGGGGTTCCGTGACCGATACCTTTGTTTAATGGGGTGTTCGGTCTTTACCCGGATATGGTGCACGGCCTGGTCGGTGGGTCCTCGAACGTGTTCGAACTTAGCAAGCTCGGTGGCTAGAAACGCCTGTAGTTCCCGCTCTTCCTGCGGTGTGCGTTCGATCATCCCGGCGGTGACCCCATGCGTGGGTCGAGGCTCTCGGCGTCGTCGGGTTTGAGGGGGCGGCGGTGGTGGGATGGTGAGACCAAGCTTAGACCACAAATCCGTCCCAATCAGCAGGTCGCTCTCCAGGGACGGGAGGAGCTGGAACGTGTGCTCCAGCTTCCGCCCGGCAACGTGTAGCGGGAGACGGACTCGCCCCGGAGTGGTAGCGGTGGTCCCGTCGGCCAGGTGGATGGTCTCGTTCTGGACCTCCGGCCAAATGCGCAAGGTCTTGGCGTGTTCGGCGACCCGGCGGTTAATCATTGAGATCTCGGCCCCGGTGTCCAGCAGGGCCGAGAATCGGCGCGGTCCGACGCGCACCGTAATGTGTGGTCGCGGCTGGTATTTTATCCGGATGCGGGCCGAGGGGCGGACGCGTCCTCGGCCGGTGGCGCGTTTCCCGCTCGGGGATGGCACTCCCTAGTCAGGACTCCATCCTTGCCGCACTGCGAGCAGAACTTTCGGGCCGGTCGCTTGCAGTCGAAGCGGCTATGGCCGCGCTGCTTACACCGCCAACAGGCGGTGTTTCGGTCGTAAGGCTCAGTGGTGGTGGCGGCGGCCGTGGTGACTTTACGTTTCTCTGCCCGGTTCTCGCTCTCCTGCGCCTTGGTGATCTCCTCGAACTCGGCGGCCTGCTCTGCCAGGTCGGCGAGGTCGGTAGCGTCGGTGAGGCGTACGTAAAGTTTATATTCGGCCCTTAGGTTCTCATATAACCGGTCGACCTTCTCGGCCTGTGTGAATCCGCCTGCGCGCCGCATCATGGTTTGCAGGGCGGTCGCGTATTTGGCGTAAGGCTCCTTTGGTTGTTGCCTGCGCTCCTGGATTTCTCGGGCGAGCTTGGCCTGGTATCGTCGGGGCAGGTATTGCCGTCTGAGCGCGTGCGTAAAATCGGACCAGGTGTCCCAGCTGTCACGCTCGTTCCGGTACCAGGCCAGCGCGTCGCCCTTCAGAAGTTCGGGTAGGCCAGCCTTCATCTGGCCGTCGGTATATCGGTACTCCTCTTGGAGTTCGGCTATCCGCTCCAGGAAGGACAGCGGGTCCCGGCCATCAAAGTGGCAACCCCACTTTCTCATTTGGTTCATCACCTTGCTATGGGCACCGTGGTCGGTCGCGTTTGTTAATTCGGGGCCCGGCGGTGGTACGGAGGGACTGGGCAAAATGATTTTTCACGCGGTGGCGGAGTTCCTCGGCGGTACCGGAGGCCTCAATCTGATACGATTGGGCCAAGACTTCGAGTTGCTCTCTCGGTAAGCGATCTATCCATTCTGTCAACGGCATTGTCGTATCTGGGTATAATCAGTCGGTCGTTTAAAACGGTCCCTGTTCGGGCGCCATGTAACGGTACGCGGTTTCGGTCGGTTCGGTGCGGTGCGGGAACTTCGGGATCGGACCGGATAAGGCTCGTCGGTTGGTCAGGTGTCCGCAATGATTATACCCAGCGTTTTAAGTAGTCAAAGATAGAGAATGATTTATTGAAGTTATGATGGTTACAAAAAGAGTTGACAGAGTGAACAGGAACGGAAATAAAAGAACTAACAAAATAGCGAGATATGAAAATAAAAAAATAAAAGATAATGATCGCGCTCATAACATAGAGATCGCAAGAGGGACAATGCTAGAGATAACAGTAGTATACAGATTGCAATATGGCTGGTGCTCGGTTTACCAGCTACGCGGCGCGGTTTATATCTAAGGTTAGAACTATCTATGTACAAAGTTTTTCGGCTAAACTAGGAAGTTATGCGGGCGGCTTGCCCGTACGGTCGGGGAGTCGCGGGGCGCGGCGGGATTGGCTAACGCGGTCGTATAAGCGTGTGCGCAAGTGCGGGTCGTTGCCGGCGCGGTCGCCGCCGCGATTCGCCCGAGCGCGCCCCGTGCAAGTGGGGCGCTCGATCGACAGGTTGCTTGTGCCCTGCCGATATGGGTTACGAAGTTTGTCGGTTCGACGGTAACGGTATTCGAGGACGACGGTGATTGGTCGAGAATGCTCGGCCGGTGATGATGACGAGAATGCTCGTCGAGGATCTCGGACGTGGTTGGTCGAGAATGCTCGGCCGGGGATGATGACGAGAATGCTCGTCGAGGATCTCGGACGTGATTGGTCGAGAATGCTCGGCCGGTGATGATGACGAGAATGCTCGTCGAGGATATCTGAGAAGACTGGTCGAGGATACTCGGCCGAGGATAGCGACGGGAATGCCCGTCGAGGATATCGGAGTGCGACGAGAATGCTCGTCTTTAAGGAGCGATCGAGAATGCTCGGTCTGTGGACGGGTCGGATAGTCGGACGGATCTGACTTGTGCGTTCCCACTGCCGGCTTATATATCCGAACGCGCGGCTGAGCAAGCCAATCCGCGCGTTCGGTCGGTTGAGCCGGAGTGGGAGCGTTACGGAACGCCACGGTCGGCGCGCGTGTCGCCGCGTGGTCGCACGGCGAAGTTCGGTTGTGCGCGCACGTGGCCCTCGACTGCACTCGGCGTTCGGTGTTCGGTGGACGGAACGGAGGCGCATGGACGGTGGAGGGGCGTATCGTTACAATATTAAATATTTTTGGAATATATGTAATAAACAATCGTATATTCTAAAAAATTTCGTTCAAAAATCGAATCGATATCAATTCGGAATCGATTCAACGATGCAATGATGTAAAAAGAAAATTAACTAATTGCACTTTTACATCTGCATTGTTTATTTTTATTATTCATTACATGAAAACAAGTAGAATGATTTCTGCACATAATGATTTGAAGAATCGACGTTATTTGACATCATTGTAAACAATATTGATTATCTGAAAAATTTCTTCAGAATTTTTATACAAATTGGAATACTTAAGAAATATTGAAAAATTAATAGACAGATAAATAGTTTATTTCTCCCCTCGGGATTTATGTATACAATTTTCCTCATACAATATCTCTACCTTAACCTAACGCAACGCACGCCGCTCTAACCAACACACCCTCTCGCAAGTAACGTAACGCCATTTATCTCACGCATTTTCCTCTGCCATATCTCGTCTCTTGTCCTCTCGCAATTTTTCGCTTCCGTCCCTACATATCTAAACGCTTTCTCTTTCTACGCATCGCATCTCCACGCAGTTCTGTATATCGCATGCCAACCTCCTTACAATCTTTGTCCTCCATTCTCGTCCGTTCACACACCTCATTCTCTCACTTACATCCAACCATCCCCATTCTCTCTTCTCTCTGTAGCTTAGGTTTCCCCCTCCATTTCTCTTCTCCTATTCTCTCTTCACACGCATTCCTCTCCTCCCTCCCCCCTCTCTTCCTTTTCCTCCCTCACCATCTGTTTCTTCTCCTTTTCTATCCTTTTCATCCATTCTTCTCCCTCTCTCTCTTCTCCTAAAATTCTGAAGCATGCCACTTACCAACTTTCTTCCTCCTCCCCCCTGCTTCTGCATCTTTCCCAAACATGTTCCCATGTTTCCCTCTCTCCTCCACATAAATTGAGAAACTTATATCTTTTTTCAAAAATTTCATATATGTGTACTTCAAAGTATTCTAAGGTTTACATTAAAAAATCTAAGAAATGTTCTAAAAAATATGTTATACAGTGTTTCAAGTTCAAAGAATTATACGATGTTTCAAGTTCAAATAATTATACGATGTTTCAAAGTAATTATGTATAGTTCAAGTCAGATTAATTATAAGTTACTGTACTTTGTTTTTTCTTATTTTATTAATTTCAAAGGGTATCAAATTCAAAATTATGAAATTCGTGCAAATCATCATATCATTGTATTCATAAGAACATCCGTTCTACGCGCCGTATCTCGTCGAGAATATTCTGTCTCGGTGATTTTTCGAAAGTAAGAATATGAGAAACTTCGACGGTAACAATAATAATATTTTGTATGCGAAGCAAATAAGTTTTTGTCGTGGTCGTCCGTACACGCAAGGAAAGGTCGGACCAAGCAAATAGCGAGTTTACCTGTCCGGTCCAGTTGCCATTTTAAATCGTCGATGACGATACAGTAATTAGTCCATCCGAGTCAATGAGACATTTTGCTTCTCCCGGCTTTTCTTCGCTTAAACCAGAGCAGGGAGGTTCGCTCTCTCTGCGAGAGATCCACAGATTCAGATTCGAGAAGCGATGCGAGTAAGTCCCATAATATCCGTAACCGAGCGATAAACAATCGGGAAGTGTCGGGAGTTATAAGGCGCGCGAGTATGCTTTAGTTATCGACACGCGCTTATTGAATAAAATTGCGCGGACGCTCTTATCAATCAACGAGACAGAGACATTATAAATAATTTAGTGATTAAAGACGAGTAACTTTGAACCTTTAATTACATTGAGTGATCACTCTGTTCGCCTTCTTTTCATCTCCCGCCTCCCATTTCTCTCATTATACCAAAAGTTACGCTACCGTCGTCGCTCGCGCTCTCGTGTCGGACTCGCTCTCGTAATCGCGCACTCAGGGTTGTATCTAATCCGAGCGCTGATAAAATTAATCGCTCACACAGTTCTCGCTCGCGCTCTATTCGGAGTGAATTTCGGCAATTCAACTCGCGTATCACGCAACATTAAACATACAGAAAATCGAAAAAATTACAAGAAAAGTTTTCTTTAATCATTCTTTATTTGTTAAAAAAATAATTTTTAATAATTATTTTAAGAAGTGAAAATTGTTTTTATTTTTAAACATAAAAATAAAGCGATTTTTGAAAAAATAAATTTAATTGAAAACGTTATTATCTTAAATGTACAAAAATAAAAAAATAACTTCAACAATAATCCTGATACCGAACTAATATCGAAATAATCTCGATTTTTAAATCATCTTACCTAGTCAGAAATAATTCTTTAAAAAGAGAAAGGTAATTTATTTTTTCGTGCTTGACGAAATGTTCTCGGAAAACAAAAATAGCTCCTCGAAACAATGTCATTTTGATGTCAAATAGAAGTCAAAAATTACTCAAAATTTGAGTAAAAAATTTATCAAAATTTACGAAAATTTCAAAAATTTTCGACTTGCATTTTCGACATCGAAACGACATCATTTCGAAGAACTATTTCTGACTGGGTATGCTAGTTTCTCAAGTAGCAGACTAATGACGCAGACGACACAGAGACGTCCATTTTTGATCTATGACGTCAACAACTAATAATAGAAATCTATAATACGTCATATCTTAGACCAGTTAAAGACATCATTTTAAAAACGTCTTAATGACAGCCTGAAACGTCTTTTTACAACTTACAGTATTTTACTTTTTAATCTAAAAATATAAGACTGAAGCAACCATTATTTATTATTGCGCAAAATTAGTTCGCGGCCGGATTAACAGAAAAGGTTCGAGGCGGGAGAGAAAAAATAAATTCACGCGTGGTTTAAGATGTTACTAACAAAATGATAACATTTATTTTCGACGCAAAGTTTTGATACAAATGTGCCACATAGCACGTAATATTGCAGTGATATCACAGCAACATTGCAATATCACAGAAATATTACATATTATTGTGAAATATCACAGAAATATTACATATTACTGTGAAACATCAGAGAAATATTGCTGAAATGTTACACATTGATAATAATATTCAAATATTCCAGCGACATCATTGCAATATTTAATTTTAAAAAACAAGGTAATGTCAAATAACGTTTCTATTATGACTTATTAACGCAACGTTACTATCTCTTCGATTAATTTCAATATTTTCAGTATCCTAAATATTTTTGGTAATTTCGGTATTCTATCAGAAGAAATCAATTCAAAAATAAAATAATAATGTCCTTGCCCTTTCAGGGAATAAAAGTGAAAGTTAAAAAAAATGAATTAATTTACTTTATTATTAGTTTAAATATTGGACTTCCGTTTCCGGAGCGATAGAGCTTAAAAGTGAGCGGTATTCGCGGAATTTAAGGAGTTGCGCACACCACCAATCATAACGGCCAATGCCTAAAATATTTCCGTTGGTTGGGTTAGATTAGATTACGTGATTGGTGGTATCCGATCGGGTCTGTGCGCAACTGGGACTAACATCATTTTCTCGAAAATGCCTGAGTTCGCAACAAATGGCTTTATTACAATAAAGGTGTGAATGAATACTGATTGCTCATAAAATTTTATTAAAATTGGCGAGATCATTGTCGGATCCTTTCCTTGTTAGCAAGATGTTAATCGTTATATATTATTTGTTACATAAAACAAAATGTAATAATCAGAAAGTTTCCGTGTTTATTCAAGTTTATTTATTTATTTTTATTCATTATACAATTTTGACATTGCTGTACAATGTTGGGGGTGAAAATTTACGTAAAAGCATTGGAAACACAAATTGTCTGTACATCATAAACATTATATAAAAGAATAACGTGTTTTAATACATAGAACATTTAATATTATGTATGTTCACAGAAAAACATAATTGATTCACACTAAAAATTTTGCGTTTATGTGCTAACTTTGATGTATATCAAGTAACTTGTAGCATATTTTTAAATTTCGGCGCAGATAATAAATAGTGTGTTAACGATTGAATTCTGATTGCATCATATTGCGAATTCAATTCTGTTCTTTATATAATTGTATTATATATAATAATTGTATAATAAATAGACTTGAATAAATATGCAAACTTTCTGATTATCACATTTTGTTTCATGTAACGAATAATATATTAGGTGCGCAACTAAGTTCTCGCTGTTTTCTTTTTATGAAAATGCAACTTTATTGTAAAAAAATGGTTACAAATGAATCATTCAAAATATCGCCCATCACTAGCTACAACTTTTGCCCATCTTTCTGGCAGAGCTTGAATACCGTTACGATAAAAGTGTTCGTCTTTTGAGGTTATCCACAAATCAAGTCATTTTTTGATGTCTTCATATGAGCGGAACTGCTAATCAACCATGTGCCATCGAACGGAACAAATAATAATTAGACGGCGCAATATCTGGGGAATATGGCGGGTGAGGTAGGACTTCTTATTTGAGCGTTTCCACGTAAGTTTTAACGGGTTTGGTAACATGAGGCCGAGAGTTGTCATGCAGTAGAATCACTTTGTCGTGTCTCTACTCGTATTGTGGCCGTTTTTCGCGCAGTGCTCGGCTTAATCGCATCAATTGAAGTCGATACCGTTTCCCAGTGATGGTTTCGTTTGGTTTCAACAGCTTATAATAAATAACACCGACCTGGTCCCACCAAATACACAACATAACCTTCGCAGCGTGATTTCGGCCAAACCGACAACGTAAAAGCATGACCGGGCAGTCCCTATGACTTTCTTTTCTTTTGGTTGCTGTAATGAATCTATTTTTCATCAACCGTCACGATGCGATGAAGAAAATCCTTCCTTTTTTGCCACTGGAGTAGTTGTTCACAGGTGAAAGAACGACGCTTAACGTCCCTTGGCTTCAGATCATAAGAAACCCAAGTTCCTTGCTTTTGAATCATGCAACGCATCCCAACGCATGCAATCTCTTGGAAATGACTTAGCGGGTAACTCCTAATGCTGAAGCAAGTTGTTCTTGCGTTTGGCACAGATCCTCGTCGAGCATTGCCTCCAATTCAGCATCTCCGAATGTTTTTGGCCTTCCTTCACGCGGAAGGCCGTCAACATCGAAATCACCGTCTGTGAAGCAACGGAATCAAACCCGGCACGTTGTTTCACTTAGAGCAGCATCTCCGTAAACTTTTTGAAGCTCTCGATGCGCTTCAACCGCCGTTTTCTTCGAATGAAATAAGAAAATCAACACTTCTCGCAAATGACGATTATTTGGCACAAAATCAGACATTTTTACACAATCAAAAGTATATAACGCTAAAACAAAATCACTAACGTGCCAAGGCGGTTTGTTTACCATATGTTTAAGCTTGGTTCATGATGTTTTGGATATGTTTAAATCGACCAGCACTTACTGCTGGAGCCATCTATTGACAAACAGCGGAAACTTAGCTGCGCACCTAATATAACGATTGATATCTTGCTAAAAATAATAAAAATTAATTACAATTAATAAATGTAGCTATTATTAAAAAAAATTGGCACTGCGAGGTTTCAAACACCTCTCTTCACGCGGCTGCTGAGGACAAAATAAAAGGCACGCGCCTTAATCTCCTCAGCCACCACGCCTCACGCTTGAACCTATCGCGCAATAATACTTAACGTACCGCGTGGCAAATGCCAAACCTTATATACAAATTATTGGGCATAAAGTATATATAAAGTACTTATCCGCTATCCACAGTATCTGACGGGGAACGTCGTCGTGTGAGGATGGTACGTGTCGAAAGTGAGAGACTGAATATGCGTATAAAAGCCACACTTATATTTGGTTAAAGTTAATAGCACAAGAATACATAAAGGAACGTGGTAGTTCACACAAGGATATATAATCAATCAATAGAAAAGATAATAAACCTCGCCCTAGTTATAATCTCTCTACAACGCTCTCTAAATACCCTATGATCAGAAAGTACCAGGAATTTTTTATTTAAAAGTACCGCGCATGCGGGAACCGGTTTATTTTTTTTTCTTATGTTGGTACGACCTTAAGACGCACATCTGTCAGGTTTTAGTGCCATCCGATCATTAGTGTCTGCCTGGTGTTTGTTTACATCAGTCAACTTTTTTCATTTTGCCGCATTTTTCCATGAATAATTTTGTTGAACAAAGAGTTTGTTTGAAATTTTGTGTTGCGAACGAAATTTCGTGTGCCGATGCACTGAAAATGTTGCAAAAAGCATTTTGCGAATCTGCTCTATCAAAAACAAGAGCATACGAGTGGTATAAAGACTTTAAAAGTGGTCGTACAGTGGTGGAAAATTTCCCTCGTTCCGGACGTCCATCGACGTCGAACACCGATGAAAACGTGAAGAAAGTGAAAGAAATGGTGCTTGAAAATCGTCATACCAGCTTAAGGGCTTTAGACAGGGTAAAAGTTTGAAAAAATCGATTTTTCAGTTTTGGTATATTTTGAAAGATATATGTCTCGAGAATATGTATATCAAGTTTCAAAGCGAAATTCTGAAAGGTGACGAAGATACAGCAATTTTTTTGAAGCAGCGTTTGTGTCTGAACGGAGCGCACGGTGCGACGAGCGCGCAGATATAATGCAGTGTGGCCGCTCGACCTTCTCCGAATTGCACGAGGGGCCTTTGTTTGTTTTCAGGTAGGGTACAGTCGTCTGAGAGTGGGGAAAACTAGATGAGATTATATTCAGTCGTCTTTCGGCAACTGTGCGACGAACTTCAAGCGCTCAGAAAGATCGTTATACGTTGTAAATATTTTTATTATCATGGATAGAAAAGGACAAAGGCACGAAGTTGGAAAATCAACGAAGAGAGCAGATAGAAAAAGAAAAAGATGTGTTCCGAAAAATCGCTACCAAGCAGAGAAGTCAGATATAAATATCAGCACTTCGTCGAAGAAACTAAGCAGCTTTGGCGAAACTAACGTCATTATTAATCCAAATATCAGCTACAGGATTATTAATTTCATTGCTGTTTTTTCCGCCATAAGCACATATGTGAAATGCAAAACGTGTGGAGGAGATGTAGAGTTTCACGAAGGTAACAAACGTGGACTTGGATTTAAAATTATTATAAAGTGTCGATCCTGCGTAAGGAAAGAAATAAATTCGTGCCCACTAGTTCAAAATGCTTATGAGGTGAATCGTCGTTTTATTTTTGCAATGCGAATAATCGGAATAGGATTAGCTGGAGCAGAGAAATTTTGCGCGTTCATGGATTTACCGCGTCCTATATTCAGGACATTTTATAACACTATAATATCTCAAATCTGTGATGCTACGGAAGCTATAAAAAACTTAACAATAAAAAAAGCCTGTGACATTGAAAAACAATTAACAAATGAAAAATGTGAAAAATCTAATGGACTAACCGTTTCTGGCGATGGCAGTTGGCGAAAGCGCGGTTTCAGTTCATTACATGGTGTTGTAACCGTCATAGGTTACTACAGCAAAAAAGTACTTGATATTTCAGTAAAATCATCGTATTGTAAAGAATGCACAGTATGGCAGAAAAAAACCCATTTACCGGAATATGAACTTTGGAAGCAGGAACATGAAAACCAATGCAGCGCTAATCATACAGGCTCAGCAGGTAAAATGGAGCCCGATGCCATGCTCGAAATGTTTCAAAGAGCTGAAGAATTACATGGCGTAAAATACGTAAATTACATAGGAGACGGCGACTCAAAAACTTATAGTAAAATCGTACAGCAGCTTCCGTATAATGTACAGAAAAAAGAGTGTATAAATCATGTACAAAAGAGGATGGGAACCAGATTGCGAAATCGCAAAAAAAATGAGAAGGGTCTCGGTGGTAAAGGCAAACTGACCGACAATTTAATAAAAGATCTCACGCTGTATTACGGTCTTGCAATAAGGCGCAACAGTGATTCCCTTCAAAACATGAAGAAAGATATCTGGGCCACTTTCTTCCACAAGTGCTCTACGGACGAAAAACCACAACATGATAATTGCCCGACAGGAAAAGACTCATGGTGCAAGTGGCAAAAAGCTTATGCGCTTGGCAATATCAATAATTTTAAACACGAACCTGCGATGCCAGAAACTGTGTCCCAGGCAATCAAACCGATATATGAAGACCTCACTCGGGACGATCTTTTAGAGCGCTGCTTAGGTGCATTCAATCAAAATAATAATGAAAGTATTAATCAAATTATTTGGAAAATTGCACCTAAGTCAGCTTTTAGTGGCACCTCTATCGTTCAAATTGCCGCCAATGTCGCTACAATAATGTTTAACGATGGTCATCTAGCGCTCCTAGATGTATTGGAGCTTCTGAACATCGAAATTGGCCAAATATTATACGATTATTGCCACCACACGGACGAAGAACTCATCCGTATCGCTGAGCGCCAAGCCTATGAAAATACGCGCGAAAGTCGCTTATGCGTTACAACTTCTGCTGGCGTGAACACAGCAAATTTGGATGTAGAAGAGCTGTTATATGGCGCAGGGATTGCCGAATAAGAGTAAGTAATTTTAATTCTTAATTTAATATGTAATTTACGTATAGTAATCTGAAAGTAAAACTTTAAACGCGTTTTTCTCGAAACCACTTTTTTCAACCTGGTTGACAGCAAATCAAAAAATCTATTCAACGTATCAACTTGGAGTAAATTGCATTTTATTCAGAAAACCTATCTCTATCGTCTATCGTAGCCGTTTTTTGATTAATAAAAATTTCGTAATTTTATTAACATTTTTCGCAACAAAAAAAAGATCGAATTTTTAAAAAAATTTTCAAATGCCTGCCATTTTGTTTTTTTCTGCAATATCGCAATTTCCCTACGTACGACTATAGCTATACTTATTATCTTTCATAATCTTTTTCATTTTTTTGTTTCAGACAACGCATATGGTCGATTTGCTGTCAACGCGGTAAAAAGAGCTACTTAAGATTGCCTCTTGTATAGCAGCCTTAACTATAGTAAACGAGGCCAAAAAAATTTTTTTATATACTCAAACATTGATACAATAAAGTACTTATAAAAAAAATTACTTGACTTTATTATATATTTAAAAAAAAATTCCCAAAAATCGGTTTTTTTTTAGACCGTCACCCTGTCTAAAGCCCTTAAGAGAGATGTCTAGTGAACTTGGCATTGCATATGGAACGGCACAGCATATTGTGGTTGATGTTTTGGGTATGAGACGCGTGGCAGCCAGGCTCGTTCCGAAGGATCTGAATTTCTTGCAAAAACACCACCGAAAGACAGTTGCTGAAGAGATGATTTCTGAAGCCCAAAGTGATCCAACCTTCATGAAACGGATAATTACGGGCGACGAGACATGGGTCTATGAATTTGACATGGAAACAAAGCAACAATCGTCCGAGTGGCGCTTCGAAGACGAGCCGAAACCGAAAAAACCGCGTCAAAGCCGCTCAAAAGTGAAGGTGATGTTGACTGTTTACTTCGATTGCCAAGGCGTTGTGCACTATGAGTACCTTCCACCGGGCCAGACAGTCAACAAAGAATATTATTTATCCGTTTTGAAGCGTTTGAGAGATGCTGTACGTCGCAAACGGCCGGAAATGTGGGCCGACAATTCTTGGATTTTGCATGATGATAACGCACCATCGCACCGAGCCCGAATTGTACTGAATTATTTGACCAAACATCAAGTAAATACCATCAAGCAAGCATCGTATTCACCTGATATGGCCCCGTGTGACTTTTTTTTGTTCCCCAAGTTGAAGTTGCCACTTCGTGGAAAGAGATTTCAGTCGATCGAGGAGATCAAAGAGAATGCGACGAGGGAACTAAAGGCCATCCCTTCTTCGGCCTACCAGGGATGCATGGAGGACTGGGTCAAGCGTTGGCACATGTGTGTTGCTTCAGATGGATCATATTTTGAAGGAGATAAAATAAATTTGCCTGAAATTTAACTCTATTTTGTTTTATTTAAAAATTCACGGTACTTTCTGATCATAGAGTACACTGTTATGGAACGATCATTACCCTAGACTCCTACACTCCTCCTTAATGACCTTTGTCCTGTTTTAAGATAATCCAGTTTGATCAACGAATAATACCATCCTTGAAGCTCCCAAGGGTTTCGTCAATCCGTCTGCCACCATTTCCGTCGTTGGACAGTACAAGAATTTTATCTGATCCCGGTTGCAAAGCTCTCGGATAAAATGCTCCTTTGTATCAATATGTTTTACCACTGGCTCGTTCAACCTTGACAAATTTTAAACAACCTTGGTTGTCTTCATTGATGATCGTTGGTCCATCGGGTGGTTCGACCAAATCTGTTAACAACCGCCGCAACCATATAGCCTCTTGACACAATGCAGCCAAGGCATTATATTCCGTCTCCATTGATGATAACGATACACATGTCTGCCGTTTACTCATCCAGGCAATTGGTGTCGCTCAAAAAAAAAAAATACACTACTCAAAAAAAAATAGGGAACACTTTCCAGACACCCAAAATTAGGCTATTTTCAAATGACTGTAACTCGGTGAAAAATCATCGTAGATAAAAAATAAAAAAAGCATTTTGAAGCTTGAAGATCGAGCTTTAACGATCTACCAGCAGATTTTCAAAATTCTTTTAACTTCCTTGTCTTATGCAGTAAAAAAGCACACCTTGTTTTGTTCGTTAAAATTTCGTATTTTTGACACTTTGCAGATGGACCAACAAATTTTTTTCGAATAATTCAAGTAAAACTTCATAAACTACAACATTTTACCTACAAAATGCTTTTTTTTAAATTTCTCTACAATTTTTTTTGACTGAGTTACGCAACTTTGAAGCTAAATCTGCATTTTTTACAAATGATATCCGTACTCCGTGAAAAATCATCGTAGACAAAAAATCAAAAAACCATTTTAAAGCTCGAAGGTTCAGCTTTAACATACTATTAATGGTTTTCAAAAATTTTCTTAATTTCTTAGTACTATGCCACAAAAAAGATACACTGTTTTTTCCTTAAAATTACGTATCTTTAACAGCTTGTAGCTCAATAAAAAATTTTTTTTATCAACAAATCCAATGCAAGTGCCATAAAGTATGACATTTTCTCTACAAAATGCTTTTTTTTTAATTTTTTTTATGATTTTTTTTTTACCAAGTTACAAGACTTCGAAGACATACATTTTTTACAGTACATTTTTCCGAAAAATGACATCTACCGTCAACATTAGCATTACCCAATGTGCACCACGTGGAGGTTGCCGGCCGGATTTTTGCACATCGTATGTGTGTGTGTGTGTGTGTGTGTGTGTGTGTGTGTGTGTGTGTGTGTGCGCGTGAGTGTGCGCGCGCGCTCGCGCGCGCGTGTGTGTGTGTCACAGCAGAGATAAGGAGCCCACAGTTCGTCACTTCTGAAGTATTTAACGACTCCAAACCCTCTTTACTGTGTGTGTGTATGTGTGTGTCACAGGAGAGATAAGGACCCCACAGTTTGTCACTTCTGCAGTATTTAATGACTCAAAACCCTCTCTGCTGTGTGTGTATGCGCTCGCGCGCAGGAGTGTTCAATAGTGTGTATTTCCTCCTCTCTGATCAAATACTGCTTGCAAGCGTTCTCGCATATTTATACATCTTGCAATACAATCTTGCGGAATATTGTGCCAAATTTCCGTTAAAATTTCTCCCAATTCTTCTAAATTTCGCGGCTGTTCCTCGCGACGTCTTAATCGTCGTTCCATTTCATCCCAAATGTGCTCGATTGGATTTAAGTCCGGGGTATTAGTGGGATGATTTAACAGTCTAATTGCGTGTCGTTGAAAAAATCGTCGCGTTATATTCGATTATGAGATCAAGCGTTGTCCTGCATAAAAATAAAGTTCCGACAGGTTTGATTTAATAGCAAAATATGTGGTCGTAGAATATCGTTGATATAACGAACACACACGAAATACACACCATTGAACACTCATGCACACGCGCGCATACACATACAGCAGAGAGGGTTTGGAGTCATTAAATACTGCAAAAGTGATGAACTGCGGGGTCCTTATCTCTGCTGTGACACACACACACACACACACACACACACGCACGTAGGCACATACACAGTAAAGAGGGTTTGGAGTCGTTAAATAGTGCAGAAGTGACGAACTGTGGGCTCCTTATATCTGCTGTGACACACACACACACACACACACACACACACACGATGTGCAAAAAGCCGACCGGCAACCTCCACGTGGTGCACATTGGGTAATGCTAATGTCGGCGGTAGACGTCATTTTTCGGAAAAATGTACTGTAAAAAATGTATTTCTTCGAAGTCTTGTAACTCGATCAAAAAAAATCGTAGAAAAAATTTTAAAAAAAGCATTTTGTAGAGAAAATGTCATACTTTATGGCACTTGCATTGAATTTGTCGAGAAAAAATTTTTTATTGAGCTACAGGCTGTTAAAAATACGTAATTTTAAGGAAAAAACAGTGTATCTTTTTTGAGGCATAGTACTAAGAAATTAAAAAAATTTTTGAAAACCATTAATAGCATGTTAAAGCTGAACCTTCGAGCTTTAAAATGGTTTTTTGATTTTTTGTCTACGATAATTCTTCACGGAGTACGGATATCATTTGTAAAAAATGCAGGTTTAGCTTCAAAGTTGCGTAACTCGGTCAAAAAAAATCGTAGAGAAATTTAAAAAAAAGCATTTTGTAGGTAAAATGTTGTAGTTTATGAAGTTTTACTTGAATTGTTTGAAAAAAATTTTTTGGTCAATCTGCAAAGTGTCAAAAATACAAAATTTTAACTAACAAAACAAGGTGTGCTTTTTTACTGCATAAGATAAGGAAGTTAAAAGAATTTTGAAAATCTGCTAGTAGAGCATTAAAGCTCGATCTTCAAGCTTCAAAATGTTTTTTTTATTTTTTATCTACGATGATTTTTCACCGAGTTACAGTCATTTGAAAATAGCCTAATTTTTGGTGTCTGGAAAGTGTTCCCTTTTTTTTTTGAGTAGTGTATATATCCAGTAGTTGATCGTCCATTACTTCGATCTCCTCCCCAATCTGAATCAATGTATCCGGTTATAATATACAACTAACCAATTACATTGAAAATATTGCTGACAAGTTTGGGATGAGCGACGCCAATCTTTCAAAAATCCCAAGTTTCCATCCTTTTCCAGGTGCAAAACATAGTTTTAGATTCTTCGTTCCCTTTAAATAGCGGAGGACTTGCTTTGCCGCTTTCCAATCTGCTTCGGTAAGCGAGCTAACTTTCCTTCCTAGTAGCTCAACACTTATAGCCACGTTCGATCGAGCATTGACAGCAACATAAAGTAGAGCCCCACCAGACTACAATACAATGTTATATTTCAAAACAACGTGCTCTTTTTGTTTGTGATATAACCAAGATCCATTGGGATTTTTGAAAGATTGGCGTCGCTCATCCCAAACTTGTCAGAAATATTTTCAATATAATTGGTTAGTTGTATATTATAATAACCCTTTTCAAACCAAATTTCATGTCCTAGAAAGTATTTTACAGGACCAAGACAAATCACTTCAAAATGTTTCTTCAAATCCCGATAAACGTTGTCGAGCTCGGATTCTTCTGTACAACCAATTAACATGTCGTCGACATATACTAATAGAAAAATTATTTTTCCATTACATTGTTTCACGTACAGACAACAATCCGAGTTGCATTGCTTGAACATTAGGTCCAAAAGAACAATATACATCACTTGATTCCAACATCTGGCTGACTGTTTCAAACCGTAGATGCTCCTCTTCAGCATACATACTCTTCCTTTCCGATTATAGCAAAACCAGATGGTTGCCGCATGTATAGCTCTTCCTCAACCGTTCCGTTAAGGTAAGCGGTCTTGACGTCCAAATGCTTGAGCATCATGCCTTTCTTACTTGCGACAGCCAACAAAGCTCGTAGGGTCGTTTATCTAGTAACCGGAGCAAATATCTCTCCGTAATCAATCCCATACTGTTGATTGTAGCCTTGTGATCCAAGCCTTGTGTTTTACTATCTCGCCACTTTCGTTCCGTTTCAGCTTGAAGATCCATTTTGATCCTATAGACTTCTTCTTAGCAGGTAAAGGTACTACCTCCCATGTTCCATTTTCTTTGTGTGATCGTAATTCGTCCTCCATAGCTGCCTGCCACTCTGGCATATTCATTGCCACTTTGTAGTCAGTTGGCTCCTCTAAAATGTGTTCTGCCACACCAACTACAAAATCTGTATAACGTTTAGGCAATACTCCTTTAGTTCGACAATCTCCCCTATTTAGTTCAGGTTGCACTACTTCTGGATCATCCGCACATAGAACATCATCAAGATCGTAAAAAACGTCATCGTCCGGTTCCGTCCTGCTTGTATCTTGCGAAGGAGCTTCTTCTGAATCTTCTCGTTTTGTCAGTTTTATCTCCAGTAGCTTCAATTCATATTCCGTTTTCTGTTCAGATAAACTTTCTGATTTTGCTAGCTGTTCGGATCCGTTCTCAAATTCAAGAAATCAAGCATCGCGACTTATTGTTATTCTGTCGGTCTCGCGGTCCAGGAACCGATATCCTTTATGCTCGTCCAAATAACCATTAAACAATAGTTTTCGTGCTTTTGCTTCCATTTTTGATTGCTTTACATTTAGAATATGCACGTACGCTTGACATCCGAATACATGCAGCCCTTCAAGGTCTGATCTTACATTTGTCCATAGTTCATATGGTATTTGCTCTACAGCTCGGGAAGGTAATCTATTTTGAAGATACGCTGCGGTCGCGACTGCTTCACCCCAGTATTTCTTGGGCAAATCCGCATCAATTAGCATGCAATTCGCCATTTCTGTCAGACCCCTGTTCTTTTTCTCTGTCACGCTATTTTGTTGAGGCAAATAAGAAGTTGTGAATTGCGTTTTTCTTCCTTCGGACTCATAAAATAGTCGTAATTCCATGCTGACATATTCTCCACCACCGTCTGATCAGATAATAGAAACCTTTCGTCCAAACAAATTTTCCGTCCACCGAACGTAGTGCCGTATCTTATTAGCAGCTTCCGATTTTGCTTTCGACAAATAAATCACGGTATAACGACTATAATCATCAATCATTGTCACGAAGTATTTATTACCTCTAGGTATTGTGGTTGACATGGGTCTGCAAAGATCCGTATGGACTAATTCTAATGGCCGTTTTATTTTTCTATCTGCCGCCTTCAAAAACTATTTACGGGCAAATTTTCCTTTAATACAACATTCGCAGACGATACAAATTCACAATCCGTAATATTTAATCCGCTTGTTAAATTCTTCGCCATTATTGTCCTCACAGCTTCCGGATCTCGATGTCCAAACCTCTGATGCCATATATGTTGACATTTTTCATGGTGATCATTGAAAACCTTTAATGTTTGTTCCGTTGTTTTCAGTCGATATAAATTCCCGACCTTTTCGCCTAACGCTATTACATTTCCAGCAGCGTTTAGAATTTTACAGTTAGCCTTGCTAAAACTCACGTTGTATCCTTTGATTGCCATCCGACTTATAGACAAAAGTCTTCCCTCGAATTTTGGAACGTAAAGTACACCTTTTGAAGTTATATTTACGGGTTTACCATTGTCAGCTATACCAACTATCGTTCCTTCGCCAAAACCTGCTACTTTTGCTCGCTTTCCGTCCGCCACAGTCACGTCAGATCCCGCACTTTCAGTAAACGTCGAGAAGAAACTTCTATCATTCGTCATGTGGCATGTTGCGCCGCTGTCAATAATCCAACCATCATTCGTTTTTCCAGCTAAGAAACACATCGTCTTATTTGAATCTTGAGCATGTTTTGCCTTTTCTTCTGTCTTATTGTCCTGTTTCTTACTGGATTTTTCTTCGTTTCTTTTTTTATTTAAAGCCAAGAATTTTCGGCAATCTTTGCAAAAGTGCCCTGCCTTTTTATAGAAATAACAGGTCTTTTCTGGCTTTCCGCTCTTCATTTCAGATTTTATGGCTTTCTCCGTATCCGATGCACCCTTTGCGACACGTTTTGAATGTTGATCTAAGAGTTTCGACTTAACGAGATCCAATGTCAAGTCCTCTTCCGGTCGACTTTCCAACGCTTGAATGAGACTTTCGTACGTATCTGGCAGGCTTGCTAGAATCATAGCTACCTTGAATGGCTCATCCAAATCTTGCCCTGCGTCGCCAAGTTAATCGAAGAGCTCTTCCATATCCATCATGTGCTTGTCCAGGCTTCCGCTTTTGCCAAGTTCCATTCGACACATTTTGTTTAATAACAGTACCCTCTTAGATACCGTGGCCTTCTCGTGATAAGCTTTGAGCGCCGACCACGTATCTTTTGCTATTATCGCTTTCTTAATCAAGAGTAACTGGCTTGTTTCGAAGAACAAACCAATGGTAGAACACGCTCTGCAGTCTGTCTTCTTCCACTCGTTGTACGTCGGCTCCGTTTCCTCTGGCTTTGGTTTCGTGAGAATATCCCACAGATCCTCTCTTTCCAGAAGCATTTGCATTAACTGCTTCCATGTCTGCCAGTTCAAACCGTTCAGTTTTGGGAAAGAAATACGCAAGCTATCGGCCATTCTCAAAGACAAAAAGTTTTCACTAGTCAGTATACTGGGCCCATAACCTATTGGGCATAAAGTATATATAAAATACTTATCCGCTATTCGCAATATCTGACAGGAAACGTCGTCGTGTAAAGATGGTATGTGTCGAAAATGAGAGACAGGATATGCGTATAAAAGCCACACTTATATTTGGTTAAAGTTAATAGCACAAGAATACATAAAGGAACGTGGTAGTTCATACAACGATATATAATCAATCAATAGAAAAGATGGTAGACTCCGCCCTAGTTATAATCCCTCTACATAATGCCCTCTAAATACACTGTTATGGAACGGTCATTACCTTAGATACTTACACAAATTTCTCTGAAACAAAGGCCCATGCATTTAAACGCTCTAATACTTTTTATACCCCCTCCCCTTTCGAAAAAACTATGGCTCCTCTGATTTCGTGTTTTGCAATTCGTGGCATCTCCTTGTGAGTCCGCGGCGTCTGTTGTCGGTTTTCTGCTTCTGCGAAGATCAGGGGGCCTATTCTCGAAAAATATTGCATACAAAAATATACGAAAATACTATAGCATACGTTACATATATTATAGAGTTCCCTAGTATTTTCGTATGCGATATTTTTCGAAAATAGGCCATCTGGCCGATCCGGCCTTGCCGAATCGGTAAATCTTTTGTCCACTCAAGGAGATCGCCTGTTCGGCGTTTCTTGTATTCGTGTAACAATGTCCGCATTACCGGTGGCGTAAAATAAACAAATTTTATTTTATAATTAATCGTTTCGTCGGTGATGGCTTTCGCCACTCGCGACATTTATATACGGAAATAGCAGAATAACTAGTGGAATTATTCAATGGTATTTTTCCATTGGCTATTTTGTCACTTTCGTATACGTAAGAAATTCATATTTTCAAAAATAAGGCCCCAGTCGACGGATGTGTCACAAAACCGTTGCCGTGTGAACAATTCACATCACTTAGAAGTGCGATTAGAATGCATGAAATTGTTTAATTGGTTACTTTGTTGGAGATCATAGAAACTGACTTTAGAACATACCTACACTTCTAGGGCTGTGTTCCGATATAACTGCCAGTACTGGCAGTGGTGAAAAATCCATTCCGTTATTGGTACGCAGCGCACTGCGATAGCATCTAGTAACATCAATGACGTCATGAATAGTAGCCATATTGCCACTGTGACTACTGCAGCTTCCAAGGTGAGGTAGCTACAGTGCAATATGGCTACTATGCTGTTCCGAAATACGATGCTATAGCAGTGCTGGCAGTAATGCAGTAATATTGGAACAGTTGTGACAGTGTACTGTCATGACGTCACGTTTACTGCACTGCCAGTAAAAACGGAACACAGCCTAGGTGTTACACTTTTAGTATTTTTCATTTTTCTAAAGTTGTCGCTCTGAAGTACAAAAACGAGCTTGCATACACACATTAGACCTGTGCGCCATTTTATTTTATACAGGCGGCGGCGTTTGAAGTAAAATAGTTTGGCGGTGGCGGAATCGGCGGATGATAATTTATCGGTGGCGGCGACAAATGGTGGCGTCAATACACACACACGCACGCACACACATATATATTTTTTTAAATAAATGAATTAAATTCTAAAATAATTAAATAAACAGACTTATATTTGAAAGATATATTTAAAAATTATCAAGAAACATAAATATTCCTTGTATTTTATATTATTCTCTTTATTTAACTTTTTCATTTTAAAAGTTTGCAATTATTTTAATTGTTTATCATGTTCAATAATGTTATAAATTATATAATGAATTTCACATAGTTATTTTAAATCCCTCTAATTGAGAATAAACATTAATTTCAATTTTTAATAAATATAGATAATTTAAATAAATAAAAACGATAGCAAACAATACATATAGTTATACGTATGTATAATTGTACGTATAATTATATGTATGTACATAATACATGTAATAATAAAATACATATAATAAGATTATAAAGATAAAACACAATATTTATTTTTAGAATATACTTGCTAACTTATTTCCTTGTAAAAAAATAAAATAACAATTTTAAAATAATTATAATCATCATATATGTAACAAAAATAAAATATTATTTGCTTTAACCATCAGACTTCTTACATATGAAAGACTTTTTCGCATTAAATAATAAAACTTATGTAACTTATTTTATTGACTTTAAATATATATTTTTTTATTAATTTAAAATTATCATAAATAAATAAGATTTTATTAGATTTTGATGGTTTTAACGCAGAACGTTTTGCTGTGATAAGTAAACTTGCAGAAGAGAATGCACGTTCAGATGTTAAACTTGTAATCGGTATAGCATAAATGCTGCACATCAATTTGTATAAGTTTGGCAAAGAATTAAGAAAAAAGAATCTGTATTCTCGACTGTGATTGGCTAATTCTTACGGTACGTCTTATGGTTTCGGTTATAGAAGGTGTGTGTTATAAGGGCCTCGCACATGAAATGCATAACAGAGCATAAGCATAGCGTAAGACCTCTGGACCAGACCTGTGCGCCGTTTTATTTTATACAGGCGGCGGCGAAATCGGCGGATGATAATTTATCGGCGGCGGCGGCGTAGCGCGGCGGCGCAAAGGTCTAACACACATGTACATACAGTCGCCTGCATTATAGTTGCGACGCTTTTTCTTCGATGGTTTTTGAAATGTAGCCTTTCTCATCGAGCGGCGAACGTAACTGGTTAAATCTACAAATAAGAACCAATCACGTTCTCAACTCTCGTTATAGTTGCGCGTTCAGAAACGCATCGAAAGAAAAGTGTCGCAACTATAATGCAGGCGACTGTACAGTCGTGAGCTAAAAGGTTGCAACACATTTTCTTCGATAGTTTTTGGAATGTAGACTTGCTCATCAATCGGCGAACGTAATTGGTTGGATCCATAGGTACAACCCAATTACGTTCGCCGTTCGATGAGCAAGTCTACATTCCAAAAACCATCAAAGAAAATGTGTTGCAACCTTTTAGCTCACGACTGTACAACTACTACGAGATTTTTTTTGCTTTTACTGTAAAGTTTTTCTGAAGAAAGGGTCCCAGATGCGCACGGACCCAATCGGACACCACCAATTACGTAATCTATTCTAACCCAACCAACGGAAATACTCTAAGCATCGGCCGCTATAATTGGTGGTGTCCAATTGGGTCTGTGCGCATCTGGGACCCTCCCTTTCTGAATATATATATATATATATATATATATATATATATATATATACACAGGGTGTTTCAGACCACCCGTACACCCCTTTTCTCTTCGCAGGATTAGGACCAATCAAAAATATGTTCAGACGAAAGTTGTAGGGTTTCAAAAGATCTATTCAATGATCTTATCAGTTTGACCTTGGATGGCGTCGCCAAGGTCAGATCGAAATCACATTAAGTTTTTTAAATGAAACACCCTATTTTTGATTCCAGAATCTAATAGCTGGTGTCAAGACCTTTCCAAAACACTACAAGAAAGTTTATTTTCGTTGACTACTTTCCGAGTTGTGCGGCTTGAAAGTTACACTACCGCCAACACCATGTAAATAACAATATAAAATCACGCGTTACGCAGAAAGCCGTGCAGCCGACACAAAGAAAGTAAACACGCGAGCCGGGCCAACAAAAACAGATCATGAAAAATCGTGAAAGTTAGCTGTCGCGACCGTAGATAGTCACATACATATGTATGTCATAATATTATGTAATTACATTATTACTTTAACGGTAGCACACGAGCAATAACGAGCGCGGCTTTCTGCGTAACGATGTCTAACTCGTGATTTTATACATATTGTTATTTGCATAGGATGTAGTAGAGATGTATTCACCACAACGCTATTGTGACTCAACTCAACACGAGTGACAATAACTCTCTCAAACTTGTCACCTACGTCTTCAATAACCGTCATATCAGTATCAATCGCGCAACAAAAATCCGACCCTCTTTATTAGTCTAGGTTTAGCCATGTCCTATTCCAATGAAGAAGCATATGATATGCTGCTAATTTTAGGTGAGTGTCGAGGTACATTCATTGCAGCGGAAAGATTGTGGCGGAAACGTTATCCTGATCGGACTCCTCACTCGCGAAATGTTTTTTCACGTTTGGCTAAACGAATCAAAATTAAAGGTGTCGTTCAGCCTCAACATAACAAAGGTACACAAATTCGTCGTCCGATTATGGATGAAAGAACAGTGGAAATTCTTGCATCGACAGAATTGAACCCTTATGATTCTTTAAGACGACGAGAACAAGATTCTGGTGTTAGTAAAATCAGTGTTTGGCGCATTCTAAAAAATAACAAATTTCACCCTTACAGAATGTCTGTTCATCAAGCGTTGAATTATAACGATATTAGACAGAGACTTGTATTTTGCAACTTTATAAGACAGCAACCACTTGATTTCCACTTGAAAATTTTATTTTCTGACGAATGTACACTTAAAAGTGATGGATCTGTTAATACTTGGAACTCTCGTTATTGGGCACAAAATAATCCTCACTGGTTGAGAGAAGTAGATCATCAAACCATTTGGAAAGTCAATGTTTGGTGTGGAATTATTGGAAGTCAAATCATAGGTCCTGTTTTCTTTGACGAAAATCTAAACGGTGATAGATATTCCGCCTTGATAATGACAAATCTTCCTGTCTTACTAGAAAATATTCCTCTGCAATTGCGCCTGAACATGTGGTTCCAACAAGATGCATGTCCGTCTCATACATCGAGAGTTGCTCGTGCGGCATTAAATACTATGTTCCCCGACAAGTGGATAGGCAAATACGGTCCAATCAATTATCCACCCCGATCACCAGATCTCACCGTCCTTGATTATTATTTCTGGGGAAGGATAAAAAACTTGGTCTATCATGAACGTCCGACTACGAGGGATAATATGATTCGAATAAGTGAAGCAATTCGATCCTTACGTGCCGAGGAAATTCTTCGAGCAACCAATGATTTTCAAAATAGAGTTGATGCTTGCATCGCAGAGAATGGTGCTCACTTTGAACATTTAGTCGCTTAACAAAACATACACTCATTCATTCCCGAACGTGAGAGGCAAGGGGACTCACGTGAATCAAGCACCCCAAACGTGAGAGGCAAGGGGACTCACGTGAATCAAGCACCCCAAACGTGAGAGGCAAGGGGACTCACGTGAATCAAGCACCCCAATGGAATGCAATTTTCGTCACGTCCACGTCGTTCATTCTGGATAATGCTAAGCACGGGAAAATGCATACAGTCAATCTGGACATGATTGATCATCAAACATAATCAATCCAGTTAATAAACAAAAGCAGAGTACATAAAACTTTGACTCCCCTTTTCCTCCCCCATACACATACGCATGCACGTATGCACACACCCACACACAAGATTAAATCCGACTAAGTAACCACCACATGGTACATCTTGAGTAATGCTGATGCTGGCGGTAGTGTAACTTTCAAGCCGCACAACTCGGAAAGTAGTCAACGAAAATAAACATTCTTATAGTGTTTTGGAAAGGTCTTGACACCAGCTATTAGATTCTGGAATCAAAAATAGGGTGTTCCATTTAAAAAACTTAATGTGATTTCGATCTGACCTTGGCGACGCCATCCAAGGTCAAACTGATAAGATCATTGAATAGATCTTTTGAAACCCTACAACTTTCGTCTGAACATATTTTTGATTGGTCCTAATCCTGCGAAGAGAAAAGGGGTGTACGGGTGGTCTGAAACACCCTGTATATATATATATATATATATATATATATATATATATATATATACGAGGTGTGTTCAAAAAGTATCGCGAATTTTGTGTTTTTTCAAAAATTATTTATTTATTCATGAATATCTATTTTGTCCCCTTCAAAGTAATCCCCATGAGATATTATACACTTGTGCCAACGGTTTTTCCAATCTTCGAAGCACTTCAAAAAATCATTTTTTTTTATCTTGTTCAGCTCCTCCTTCGATGCCGTCTTTATCTCGTCAAGCGTAGCGTAACGTCGTCCTTTCATGGGCCTCTTCAGTTTAGGGAACAAGAAAAAGTCACAGGGGGCCAGATCTGGGGAATACGGTGGCTGCGGCATCATTAGTGTGTTGTTTTTGGCCAAAAAGTCGCGCACAAGCAACGATGTGTGAGCAGGGGCGTTATCGTGGTGCAAAAGCCAATTTTTGTTCTTCCACAAATCCGGGCGTTTCTGGCGGATTGCTTCGCGCAAATTGCGCATAACTTGCAGGTAATATTCCTTATTGACTGTTCTACCCTGTGGCAAGAACTCATGATGCACCACGCCCCTGCAATCGAAGAAAACTGTCAGCAAAACTTTCACATTCGACCGAACTTGGCGCGCTTTTTTCGGTCTTGGTTCGTGCGGCAGCTTCCATTGAGATGATTGAGCTTTGGTTTCCACGTCATAACCATAAACCCACGATTCGTCACCAGTTATGACTCTCTGGAGCAAATTTGGGTCGTCGCGGACAGAGTCCAACATCTCATTAGCAATGTTCATGCGATGCTGTTTTTGGTCGCAATTGAGCAATTTTGGTACGAATTTCGCGGCGACCCGTCTCATGCCCAAATTATTGATAAAAATCGAATGGCACGAGCCAATCGATATGTTTAGGTCCTCAGCAACTTCTCTAACGGTGATTCGACGATTGGCCAATACCATTTTCTCCACTTCATTAATTTTTTCGTCTGTTGTTGAAGTGCTCGGGCGTGCGGCACGCTCTTCGTCGTTCACATCTTCTCGGCCTTCTGAGAACATTTTGTACCACCGATAAACGTTGCTTCGGTCCAAGGTAGCTTCTCCGTATGCCACAGTCAACATTCGGAATGCATCCGCGCACTTAATTTCGTTTTTCACACAAAATTTGATACAGGTTCTTTGATCCATTTTTTTGAATAGGTAAAAATCGAAGACGATCCAAAACACGTGCAAGCAAAGCAGCTGTCAACAATTAAGTGAACATTCAAAATGGCCGAGCTTGTCGGCATAAGTGAGAGACATGAGTACCAACATAACGCCACAAAAAGATCGAAATTCGAATATACGTAACCCGCGAAAATTCAAAATTCGCGATACTTTTTGAACACACCTCGTATAATATAATATAATTCATAATATAAGCTTTCTTGTGATGTGGAAACATAGGTGTATTCTCTAAATACTACCCTTCACTCATTCCTGGCTCCAATATACTTAATCGAATGGACGGGATCCGATAACGCACGGTGCGATAGCACACCAATCAACTTAACTTATCTAACCCAAACAACGGAAAAACTCTAGGCATCGGTCGTTGTGAGTGGTGGTTGGCTATCGGTCCCGTGCGCTATCGGGATCCGCCCTAATCGAATACTTATTCAGGGCGATAGCTCAAATATTTATTAAGTTATTGACAGTACGCAATTATACATGCGCACTCGATTATATCGCGAGCTTTATATAACGAACATTACCGCGCGGGTTCCGATAGCACACAAACCACTCACAATGGCAGATGCCTAAAGATTTTCCGTAGGTTGGGTTAGATAAGTTAAGATGATTGGTTGGTAGACTATCGGGATGTGCGTTATCGGAACCCTCCCACATTACCGACCGGGCTATGATCGTACGGCACTTGTCCACTATCTTTTTTTTTTGTTTTTGTTCTCTCTCTCTTTCTCTCTACTATGCATATGCAAATAAAGAAGCAGTAATCTATTATAAAACAAAGAACCAACACATGTTGTCTTGCAAAGTCCTTATTCACTTGCAAATTCCTACATTTTATATGCTTTCAACGTCGAATCGACCAGAATTTCGACATTTGGTTTTCGACGTTAATTCAACGTCGTATCAGCTCGACATGTCTAACTGGATTATCACGAATCGGAAGTATACAACAAGCCATCGACTACAAAGCCCTAGTCAAAGCGCTAGACGAGGATACAGGGTTGCAGGATTTGTTGAAAAAATACAGCAAATTGAAACTAACGAAAATTTTGATTTCAGACACGCCCACGTCGATATACTGTGACATCAGCACACCGGATAGTACGCCCAAATCTAACGCCACAATTCCGACGACAAGTCTTTATGGAACTATATGCCCTAGCACATCCCAGAATAAAAGTGATAACCACATTAGTATCAGAGCGATATGTCTGGCCAAGCATCAATAAAGATTGCAAAGAGTGGACACAAGTATGCACCCAATATCAAAAGGAAAAAGTCACGTGATACAGCACTATACCAATAAGAACCATTGACTGGCCAACAAGGCGGTTTAAGTACATCCACGCGAACATCGTAGAACCGTTGCCTGTATCAAATAACCGTCAATACTGCCTCACAATCACAGACAGGCTGACGCGATGGACAAAGGCAATAATGCTGGAAAACATAATCACAGAGTCAATAGCAAAGCAGTTATTCAACAGCTGGATAGCGAAATTCGGAACATTTACTAAAATCACGACAAATCAGGGTCGGCAGTTCTTGTGTGCTTATTTCCTCGAGATCAAAATGTTGACGCAATTCACCAAATCGCAGCATATAAGAACCACGGCATATCCGTCTGTGACAAAAGAGTGTCCTCATCTCTAACCCGTCAACGCAGCCTTCCTGTGAGTCCCTACTCTTTAGCGAGTGCGAGCGAACCCCGAAACATATAAAGTGCTGTGCTCAAAACGGGGCACAACAGCTGTATCGTCAATAATGCCTGTCCATACGTTGATTTTCTAAGGATACTGTGTATGCGTTTCATTAATCCAGTGTGGATTTTCATCGCTTCGATATCTATAATACATTTATATCTATTAACATGTCCAGAACGTTCGAATGTCGTTTCATCCTAAAAAAACAAATTCTTAATAAAAATACAGGTTCTTTATTAATTTTCTACATTATTTCTTCACAAAAATTGATTCAATAATGAAAATTATCTTCAAACAGCCTGCACCAAGTAAATCTTGAAAAAATGGAATTTATTTTTTATAAAAATTCTATAGACCGATGCTTTACTGTTGTATTGTTGAGTAAGTTTTCATATGGATAAGTATAGATTGTCAATGAAAAATTGTAAAACATTTCGAGATTCATCAAAATTCGTTACCGTAGTCAGTCTACCTGATTTTGGTCGGTTTTTTTACATCATCCTGTTCAAATCATTTAGTTATACGTATAACAGTAGATTACTATATACCATTATTGTCTCTTCTGAAAATTTTATTGAACAATTGCCTGATTTCTTCGTACGATCGTTGAAGATCATCCCAACGTCGCATCCTTCATTAATAGTATGCGTTTTCTTCTGAAAACTGTGCCATTTTTACAAGAAGCGTTACAAACAAGAATTTACAAATAAACTCTACTAAAAAAAAGAAAGTAACTTTTAAAGAAAAGTTATAAGAAAAAAGTTGAAGAGCGAAAAGAACTAAGGTGGTTCATGGAATCAGATAGGATCCGTATTGCTAGACTATTCACGGTGATTACTTAATTTGTGATAAGTTGCGATTTATTTACGCAACACGTAATTAATAAAATCTTATTGATAAAAATTCAGAGATTTTCTGAATAGGTGGACCTAACCACTTATTAACGTGTTTACAATGTTCGGACGTCGTTTCTTTCGCACGGACAATAGGCGAGACTGTGAGACAGTGATGCCAAAAGGATGACGTAAATAAAAAGCAAAAACGGTGTGTGAGCTCGCATACATGAATAACGCGGTTTTCTTGTGTGTTTATTTCCTTTATTACGATTGCGTTTTCTTTTTGGCATCACTCGGTTAGGGCGACCTTCCTATGACAAAGATATATACTGGAACTAATCAAGAGAAAAAATAATGATATATCAAAGTTTACTATAAAACGTACAATCAAATATTAATGCCAATGTCGATGGTACTCTAGCATTCTCATAATTCAGAAAATATTTAATGAAAATAAATTGTATTAATGTTTTGAAAAGCATTTGACACCAGCTATTAGATTTTCTAGAATAAAAATAAGGTGTTCCATTAAAAACAATTGACGTGACCTTGACTTGACGCCATCCAAGGTCAAACTACTAACATCACTAAATATACAACTTTATACATTGCAACTTTTGTCTAAAACATTTTTCTCAAAAGCGCATACCTTCCGAGATATTCAGTTGATCTGGGACACATGGGACACCTTATATACAAGATGTGTAAAAAAAAAGTATATTTCACTTGCACACCATTCACTTTCCCACAGATCACTCACACGCTTGACCAATGGAAAATCTCTAAGCATCGGCCGCTGTGAGTGGTGGTGGGCAAATAAACCGCTCCTTATAAAAAGTCCCGGACCTCTTGATTATTTTGAAAACTAAGCATTTTTGATAAAAATGTTTAGATAAAAGTTATAGGACATAAAATGTTCTATTTATTGAAGATATCAGTTTGACATTGGAGAATGTCGCCAAGATCAGATCAAGATCAAATAGATTTTTTTAAATACAATACCTCATTTTTAATTCCAGAATTTAATAGTTAATTAAAAGAGCTTTACAAAACACTATAACATAGTTTATTTTCCTTAAATATTTTTTGAATTGTGAGGCTTGAAAATTAGTACCGCCGACGCTCGGTTCCATTTGATTCTATTGCATGCACGAGATACCCGCGCGTGCTGCGAACATCATAATTTAGGCTTTAAAGGAACGACAAGTATAGCAAATGCTCAAATTGATGTCTATGTATAGTCTGACAATATGCTAAACAATCAAGGAAATTTAAGACTACATTTTCACAAATTTTATTAAGTATTGCTCTAATTTCGTCTATTATTCGTTGACGCAAATTATCCAGATTTTGAGGTTTTGTATTATAAACTCTAAATATTTCCATCTTTAAATATCCCCACAAAAAATAGTCGAATGGACTTAGATCGGGTGATTGTGCTGGCTATTCAATGTAATCTCTTCTTCTTATCCACCTATTTAGGAAAACTTTATTCACTTATTGGCGTACTTGTAAACCGTAGTGAGGTGGCGCCCCATCTTGCTGATACCAAACATCATTGAAGTTTTTACAAGCAATGTTCCATATTGCCGGTAATATTTTATTTTGAAGCATGTGTAACAATAAATAATTCTCCGCTGTTAGGTTTCCCTAGAATGGCCCAGCAATAAGACATGATCTCTACCCTGGTAAAAGTTTACAAAAGAAATTCACGTAAAAAAATTTCCATCTGTCTGAATCCATTTTAGTCCTAAATTTGTACCCAAATTATTTAGTTTTATACCAAGTGAATCCATGTTATACCGAGTAAATCCATGAAAAATAAGAACAGCATCTCATTAAATCTGTCGTAATCCGAAGTCGGCGGAAAGATTCCAGTCTGACTAAATCTGATCTAAACCGGATGCCTGATAAGAATATTATAACATTACATAATTCTAATAAACAAAACAATATTTTTGCAACATTTAAAAAACCTTTTTTGCAACAAAAAAATTTCTAAAAAAGGAATTTTTCTCAAAAACCTTTTTTTTATAGTTGGAAAACGCCTTTATGGGTCCCCACGCCTGTGGAGACAAGACGAGGGGTATGTGGGACTCCTCAGCGCTCTGAACAGGGTGCGGGGTTGGCAGGTGAAGGCCGGCTCCCTAGGAAAACTGTCTGACCACAGACTTATCTCCATGGAGTTGGTCTCCCCCCCCCGCGGAGGTGCGTGAGCAACGCAACGCCGACGCATAGAGGAAGGAAAACGATGGGTCCTGAAGAAGCTCGACCCGAAAGCCCTCGAGGTCAGTCTCCTAGCCTCCATATGGCTGGAGGGGGGGACTGACCTCAAAGCCGAGGAGGAGACGGAGCGCCTATGTAATGCAATGTCGCACGCATGCGACGCCTCCATGCCCCGCAGCCGGCCCATGGCGCGCCGTGCCACTTACTGGTGGTTCGAGGAGCTTGCGGAACTCCGACGGGCCACCGTGGCCGCCAGGCGGGCACACACGTGTGCCAAGAGGCGGGGCATGGAGGACAAGATGAATAACGCCGTGGCAGTCCTCAGAGAGGCCAGAAAAATCTTGAAAACCGCCATTGCGCGGGCGAAGACTGCGGCATGAGAAGACTTGCTCTCCGAGGTGGATCGCGACCCATGAGGGAGACCTTACCAAATCGTAAGGAAAAAGCTCCGCCCATGAGCGCCTTCAGTTACGGAGACGCTGGACCCCCAGTTTCTCCAAGAGATGGTGGACACATTGTTCCCTACCAGGAGAAGGGACATTCCTCCGGGACGGTGTCCCCTTCCCTGACCTGAGGCAGACTCGGCCTCACAGCCCTGCAGGCGGCTCCCATATTTAGAGTGCCCCCGGCGAGCTGAGTTAGCCGTTAAAGTCGACTGGATCCGGGGTGCTCCGAAAGCATGCTGCACGCATTCCCGGAGTCTTCCAGTCAAGGACCAGGGCAGGACACCCAAAGGAGTTTTAGTGGGTAGGACCCCGCCGGCACGTCGGTGGCGGGGAAGAGCCCCACATAACAATCGGGCCTTCCCCGGGGAGCGGGGTATGCAGTAACGCATTTCCCCTTCGTTACCAAAAAAAGGGAGAGGGAGTATGTGGGATTCTCCAACCTAGACTTGGCCGGCATACCCACTAAAACCCAACTTTTTCCGGCATCTGGACTCAGGACGGACTACGGGATCAAACTGAGCATGTACCGCGATCCGTCCTAGCTCAAACAAGTCTCCGCCCGAGAGCGGAGACTCCCCTCCGGAGTTAGCAGCCGAGACTCGACCGAAGTCGAGCCCCAGCCGCCCAAACCGGGATGCCAGGGGTGCGACGGGTCCCTAAAAGAACCCTGGGTTCGCACTCCTGCATCACAAGCCCCAGACGGGTCAGCCGAGCAACTACCCCGCCGCTGATTCAGCCTAAGGCGTACTTCCTCAACAGTGGAGAGGGTAGGCCCAATCTAGTCGGCGCTGTGAAAGTCCCCCCTCTCTACTATTCCTTCCCGGCTATCCCCTTCTCCCCTTTTTTGAAGAAGGGAAAGGGGGAACTACAAGCGCGCCAGCGAGCTGTCGCTGGCGGCGACATATTTGTCGCCGCCAGGGCGCCGACGATCTTCTATTTTGGGCAGGGAGAGGGCGACGGACTACTTCTCCTTGCCTGATCCCTCCCTCTGGGGAGGAGAGGAGGAGGACCTACTGGTGTTTTCGCAGGTATACTTTCCTCCTTTCCCCTTCCCCCTCTGCGCCTCCTCTCCGGTGCCTCGGGATTGTTCTCCCGTTTTCTCTCCGCTTCCTCGTTCTGCGTCATGACACTGACGCAGAAGGAGGCCACCGCATTCCTTTTCTCAGAAACCTAACCTAGCCTAACCATTTTTTGGAAATTTCCAAGCGGTCACCCATCTAAGTCGCGACTCCGGTGAACGTTGCTTGACTTCTCTGATCGCCGCGAACTGATTCCTCGTGATGACCTGTGAACATTTTATGCTGATACCTATATTATAACTGATATATCTATCTATATATATATATAAAATCATAGGGTGACACTCTTTTGGACACAGCACGATTGGACACCAACCAATCATCTTGACTTATCTAACCAAACCAACGGAAAAACTCTAGGCATCGGCCGCTGTGAGTGGTGGTGTCCAACCGTGCGGTGTCCAATCGTGCGCACCCCAAAATCATACATGGACTTGGTTAGGCGGAGTAAAGGCGTGTGGATGTGTGTGGCGAACCGGTGTGCGATAGAGGTTGAAATAGCATTAATTAAAATAAGCTTAGGTGTAAGAAGGCGTGTTTCGGAGAGGATTAGAGGTAAGATGAAAGTGGAATTGGAAGCAAAGGTAGACGCTGAGGATCGGAAGAGAAATAGACGGATAAAAATGAGGCAAAGAAAAAGAGGTTATAGCGGGCAAGGGAAAGACGGGATCCGCGGGATTAGGAAAGGCCGAGAAGGCCGGTAAGGTAGAAAAACTGGAGATTAACCACGGAAGGAAAAGAAGAGAGTAGGAGATTTTTTTTAAGCTAGCGGAAGAAAAAGATAAGGGGGAACGGGAAATTTGATTAAGGTAATAATGTCGGAATTGAAGATATTAAAAAGTGATAAAAAAATGTACAAAAAGAAGATAGAAAAACCCAAAAAATTAAAGGAAATGGAAAAAAAACTGGAAAGAAGGAATGAAAAGAAACACGACAAACAAGGTGTTAGAAGGAGAACAGGAAGATAGGAAAAGCGTTAGAATCGTATGGAGTTTAAGGAGCAGGGGCCGTATTCTGTAACTCTTAACGACAGCTAGGGATATCGTTACGTGTCGTCGCGCAGCTTTTCTACCATGTATAATATCTGCGCAACGACGCTGTAACGATACCGAATTGTCGCTAAGGAGTTACAGAATTCCGCTACAGGGCGGATAGCAAGGTGAGTATAACGACTAAGTGTAGCGAGATAACTGGATTAAGTGAGAGAGAGAGATAGGCATATTGTAACGACCTGACTTTTTCCGCGCACGGGGCGGCGTGAGTTCGGCGGACGAGGACGCGGATTGAGGTCGCCAAGAGAACTAGACAGTCTTTTGGGTGGAAAGAAATCAGCGAATTTATTTCGCGTAACGTGTTGTACATTGTAATGGCGTGGCGTTATTGCCACGACGCGCGGACGGACGGATGGCGGTGACGCTCGGACGGACGGATGGCGGTGACGCTCGGACGGACGTAACACAACTTAGAAATTACGCGCGGACGGACAGACAGAAACCAGAACGCGCGGACGGACGAACGGTATTTACACGCGAGATTCGTAACGGTCGGCTTTTAACGCGGTAGCGTACACGGTGTCTATTTACAAGTTCGGGAGAGCCGAGATTCTCGGAACTCGGAATCCTTGTTGACGCGCGGGTACCGTGGCCACGGCCGTAGATGACGCGCGCGCGGTACAGCTGTACTCGGTCCCGATCGCGGCGCGCTGCGGTTAATACCGCGATGTTCGGCGGTTATAATCGACTCACGCCAAGAGCTCTTGGTAGAGGCGCGGAACTCCACACCCCAGGTCGTAAGCCGATACCGAGACGGGACGGCGGATCGGAAAGTGCCGACTCCCAGGATCTCCTGGTGGAGCCCAAGATGGACTTGAGCCCGTGAACCGGCGGTCTAAGAAGGCGGATGGCTCGTGTCAAGATCGCTTGACTGAAGCTAAGGCGCTTAACTCCGTGTGAGCACTCGGGATAGGCTTTCTTCTGCGGACGGGAGATCGGATGGAGAAGAAAAGAGCCTCGACTCTAGGAGCGGCGGTGCTTATATACCCGAATTTCGAGGGCAGGGACGGTGCGGGGGTACGGAACGGAACGGAAATCGGTGGGGGTCTCCCCGCAGCTCGAGATCGGTCCAGCGGCCGCCACTCCGGTCAAGCGTGTGCGCGCGGAGATCTGTCACGGAGATCTCATGCGCGGATGCGTCAACGCGCGTTACGCCGGTGTTTATATGTCTTATTGGCGCTACACGCCGTGTTTTCGCTGTCCGGCGGTTGTTCGGCCGGACAGCCCAAAACAGTGGACGGTCCGAGGGGGGGAGCGGAAAGGCGGTTTGTTACAATATTTAGGAAATGGACAACGGAGCGAGACAGAGAAGATAGAAAATATAATATTATTATAAAGGGGATAAAGTTGCCAGAGGCATTAGTGAATGATAAGTTAGGAAATAAGAAATGGGTAGAAGATCTGATTAAAGAAAAAATAGGAGTATATTGTGTTGTGTCCGGTGGTGGCCTTAGGCACGTCGGTAGGTATTTCGGGATCGTTTACGGTGCCTTAGGAGTTAGGACTCTTAGGAAGGGCCGCTTGGTGGTCGAAAATAAAGACACTTGCTGTTCCAACGTTAGTATAACTGTATATTTCTTCTAATGTTTTCGTTTACACTTGCTGTGTGTCGAGGCTTATTACTCGTACTTTTTCTTCCCGGACGGCCCGGTATATATAAGTCGGCTTTTATCTCCGAATTGTATTACAAGCGACGTGTAAGTTATGCACTGCGAGTAACACACCAGACAGCTGTTCGTTAGACTCTTCCGTCGCTTTCCGATTTTGTCGCGATATTTATGCAGAAATCTGTCGTTTAATTCGGCCAATCCTGCAGCATGCAGCTCCCACGCTTAGCCGAAATCCGAATACCGGAAAGCAACTCAGCAGTAGCTGGCGTAGTGCGATAGTATTTCGGGCCGAAAGCCCGACAGACCATCAACGTCTTTCGATTCTTTCGCGTATGCGGAATTCAAATCCGCTGCGCGTATACATAGCAATAGAAATCTTAATTTCCTGTTGCTATGCGCGTTATTAACGTAGTTGTACTGGGTACAACAATTGTAAAGCAACGAGTTGTAGAGAAAGTGGACCTGTAATTATTGTGAAACTGAAAAGCAAAGAAATAAAAAGGAAAATAACAAATCGAAGTTAAAGTTAAAAGGAAAAAGGATATTTTTAAAAAATGATATGAGTTGGGAGCAGAGAAGGGTTCAGGAAAGGATAAAAAAATAGGTAAAGGAACAGAAAGAGAAAGGTGTACAGGTAAAAATAGGATTTGGTAGAGTGAAAATAAGAGATATATGAAGGCCGTGGAAAGAGATAGAGAGGGAGGAAGAAAGGAGAGAGAAAAGAAAGGAAGGAAACAGGAGAGAGAAAATTCAAAATTTCAACTAAGCCGAGGAAAAGAGGAGGGTCGTGAGGTAAGAGAAGTAATAGACGGAGGGCACAGGAAAAAAATTTATTTTAGAATGTAGCAGGAATAGGAAATAAAGACAGGAAATTTTGGAAGTGTGTAAAAGAGTTCGAGGTAGTAAGTATGTGTGAAACATGGGTGGAACAAAAGGATGGGAAAGTATAAAAGACAGATTACCTGAATCAAACAAATGGGTGTGCAGCTTAGCTAGGAAAGAAAAGAATAAAGGGAGAGCGAGAAGAGATGATATAATAGATAAAAGAAAAGAGAGGGAAGGTAGCAGGAATAGGTTAAAAATAATAGAAAAGAAAGAAAGGATGATAAAAACAGAGATAGTGAGGGAGAATGAGAAACAGACAATTATTTCGGTCTATGGTGCATAAGGGAGAAAGCGCCCAAAAGAGGAATTAGAGAAACTTATAGAAGAAGAGGAGGAAGGAAATATAATAATAGGAGGGGATTTTAATGTAAGAATAGATGAGCTAGGGGGAAAAGATATAGGAGAAGAGGAGAGACATAGTAAAGATAAAGTAATAGAAAATGAAGGGAGGAAAATAGTAGAGTGGATAACAAAAAAAGGCTGGTACATTTTAAATAGGACAATGGAGGGAGACCGAGAGGGAGAGTTTACATATGTAGGAGTAAGAAGGTATACGGTTATAGATTATGTTATTGTAAGCGTAGATATAAAAGATAGAATTTATAAGTTTAGAGTAAGGGATAGAGTGGACTCGGATCATTTGCCATTGGAGATGGAGTTCAACAGGGAAAAAGAAGAGAAGCAGGATCCAGAAGAAGAACAAGAAGAAAAAGGAAAAAAGGAAATAGAAACAATCCTTTGGGGCAACAAGACGAAAGAGATATATGCAGAAAGTACGGAAGAACTATGCAATATAAAAGAACTAGAAGAAAAGGAAACGGACACATTGGAGGAAAAATGAGACAACTTAAAGATTATACAGGGAGCAATGGGAAAGAAAAGAATAAAAAAGAGAAGGAAAAAAGAGCTGGGACATAAAGATTGGTGGGACAGGAGCTGTACCAAAAAGAAGAGAGAGGTGAAAAGAATCTATAGGAGATAGAGGAAAGGGAATAGAAAGAGACAGATATATGTTGGAGAAAAGAAATCTGAAAAAATGATTAAAAAAGAAACAAAAGAAGAAGAGAAAGAAGAAAGAGGATAAATTGAGGAGGATGAAAGGCGAAGCAGACGTGTGGAAATAAATAAGAAAAGAGGATCAAGGAAATCAACGATATATAACAAGATAGGAAAAGAAGAATGGAGGAAATACTTCATGGACCTGCTTGACGGTTCGAAGATGGGGCCGACGGTGAAAGGAATTAAGATAGAGGAAAGACAGCAAGCAGAAAAAGAGAAAATAAGTGAGTCAGAAATAAGAAGGGCAGTTAAGAAAATAAAGATTAGAAAAGCACTAGAAATCGATAGAGTTCCGGTAGAGGCATGAAAGTACGCTGGCAAAGAACTGTGGACTAGACTGGTGAAATTAATGAAACTGATCTGAATTACAGGAGAAATGCCAAATAAATGGAGGATGAGTATAATTTTACCTTTGTATAAAAGAGGAGAGAGAAAGATAGTCAGCAATTACAGAGGTATCTCTATCCTTTGTTCGGCGTATAAAGTCTATGCTGAAGTGATAAGAAACGGACTGGAGCAGGAGGTTGAAGCAAAAGGCCTGATCCCGGTGAGTCAAGCAGGGTTCAGGAGGGGAAGATCGACGATGGACAATATCCTGAGTCATCTGATGCAGAGGGAGAAAAGAAATGGAGGAAGAGACGAAAAAGTTTATATATTATTTGCGGATTTAAAGGCGGCCTTTGATAAAGTGGATAGACAGAAACTGTGGATGGTATTGAGGAATATGGGTATAAATGAGCAGATAATAGAAAGAATAGAAAAGATATATGAAGCAACACAGACAGTGATAAGAACGAGCCAAGGAGTCACAGAAAAATTCTCAACTAGGAATGGAGTGAGGCAAGGTTGTGTAATGAGACCACTCTTGTTTAATTTGTACATAGCAAAACTAGAACAGGTATTAAGGAACAGAGGAATAGGAGGAGTAGTAATAGAAAAAACTAGAATATGGGAGTTAGCGTATGCGGACGACATAGTGTTGATAGCAAAAAGTAGAGAAGCAATGCAGGATATGATGAATACGTTCAAGCGCTTCTTGATAGATAGAAAATTAAACCTATGCCCAGATAAAACAAAGATAATGGTTTTTAATAAGAAAAGGAAAGAAAAAATAGAAAAATGGAAGTGGAGAAGAGAAAAAATAGGAAAAGTACAATCATTTAAATACTTAGGTTTTGTGTTAAATAATAAGGATAATTATAAGAAACATTATAAGAACTGATAATGGATAAATTTAGAGTAGGATGAGGTATCAGCTGGGAGATACGAGAATAGGCTTAAAGAAGGGAGAGCAGGAGAAATAGTTAAGGAGTGTTAGTGGAAGAAAGAGAACTATAATTGGAACGATATAGAAAAGAAAGGGAAAAATATTACAATAGGAACGGCTGGGAGATAGAGGCAAAAGAGATAAGAGAAAATGTAGGGGATGACTTAGAAATGAAATTAATAGACAGGGAAAGGGATACGCAAAGACAATGGAAGGATAAAAAAATTGTAGAGGCAAGATATAATAGGATATACAGGAGAATAAGTTTGAAAAGAAAGCTGCCGATATACTTAAAAAGTAAAAATATAGAAGATACAAGTAAAGGTAATGAAATAAGAGTGAAAATAAAGCTAAAATGTGAGAATTTTGAACAAGTGAATAAATATTGGTTAGAGGAAATATATTGATCTTGTATATTTTGCGAGAAAGACAGGGATTGTATAGAACACTATATCAAGGACTGTGAGAAAACTAGCGGATGGTTTGCAGAATTAGGAGTTGATAAAAATAGGGTCATACATCAAATATACGAAGAAAACTTAAATAGGCAAAAGGGAGTAGTAGTGAAAAAGTTATGGAAAGAAAGAAAAAGAGTAATAAAAAGAAGAAGAGGGGAGGCAAAAGAGAGAGTGAGAAGACAGGAAGAAATGCAGGAGAAGGAGAGAGAAGAAAGAGCAGAATAAGACTGTAATATAGCTTTAGGTGTTATAAAGTAGTATGTAGAGAGGAATGTTATATAAAACAAGGGCTGTGAAAGGCTGTGAGAAAACATGCAAGGTAGCATATAAATAAAAAATAGAGTAGAACATAAAAATAGTTTAAGGTGCGGAGGAATGAATGTTTTAGAAAAACTTTGTAAACCAAGTCCCCTTCTCGGCGTTGTAAGCTGAAGAGAAATAAATATCTATCTATATAAAATCATATATATTCTGAAATTATTCGGATTGAACGCAGGGATTAAAAAACTTAGAAAGCTTGTTTCGGATTGTTGTCGGATTCGTTCCAATTAAACCTCAAGAAACTACACAGATTAAAAAGTATTGAAAACCTTGTCTGGACTAGCCTCGGATTCGTTTGCATTGAATTTACGGATTGAGAAGGCTGAAAGTTTTTCCGAATGAGTTTCTGAATCATTCGGATTGGATGTACGAATTAAAAAAGTTTGAAAGTTTATTTCGGACTTATGCAGATTGAACCTCGAGAAACCGCATTAATTAAGAAGGATTGAAAACCTTGTTTGGGCGAACCTCGGATTCGTTTGGATTGGACTCACAGAGTAAAAAGGATTGAAAGAGATTATTAGAATAAGTCTCAAATTCATTCGAATTGGACTTAATGATTAAAAAGGATTAAATAATTCGGATTCATTCCAATTAAAATGGTAAAGGATGTACAGATTAAAATTGATTTCCTAATGTATTACGGATTTAATAGGATAGAATTTGGAGTTGATGAACGGATTGAAAAGGGTTACAAATTTGATTCGGATGATCTCGGTTTAGAACGGACACAGATTTCGGAACTGTTCGTAAAAATTCAAAAAAGCTTGTATTAAAATCCTACCCAAAACTTTTACCGAAACTTTTAGGGTAGCTTATGTAGCCTCCAGCCTAGTGAAAAATAGGGGAAAAAGGAAGAAGGGAAGATACAAGGGAAGAAAGAAGAAATGCACACACAGACATGCACGCGCATGCGCCCCACAAAAGGTAAAAATCAGATCTAGCAACATTCACGCGATACACTATAAATACTGTTAGTAATGGTGGTAATAAATTCAAACCTCATAACTCGGAAAATATTAACCCTTAAACCGATCCCGTAAAATAGGTAAACACATTTTCGGGTCTGGGAGACTTTTTTAACTTTGAGAAGCTATAACTTTGGTTCCAATCAACATTTTTCAACAATCTTTTTTTTCACATGAAAGTTTAAAATCTCAGAAATAGCATAATCGGCATTGTCAAAGAATGATTTATTGTGAAGATATTATATAAAAAAAAGATCATTAAGCAAAAATAAGAAATTGTTCAAAAATCCACTTTTCCTTTAAAAATCATATATCCTCAACAAAAAACTTTTAAGGACTGTCAAATATGGCATTTTAAAGCTAAAGAGTACTTTTAAAAAAAATTATGTTATCTTTGCAACAAAAAACTTTTAAAGACTTTACAATACGGCGTTTTAAAGCTAAAGAGTCATACTTAAAAAAAAAAAACATTATGTCACTGCCATTTCTATTAAAAAATATACTTACGTAACAAGGTAAATATGAGATATTTTTCATAAACTCAAGGTGTCTAAAATTAAAAATTGATGTGTTTCATAATATATTTTGGAACGCAAAAATCCTCTCTTTCATGGCGCTATAGTATTTTAACTTTAGACAGAGTAACATACGCATATGAATCTGTTTGAACGTGTTTTGTCCAGTTTCTTTAGATAAGATTATTCACAAGAAAGTTTTACTCACACACTATATGGGTTGCATTGACCTTAACAAAACTTTGCTGCAGTGCTGTTCGAATTCTAGTTGATCATCAACCACATCAATCAAAAGAGATTTCAAACTTTTTTTACATCCTGATCCGAGCCTCCTATTTCATTCCGTCTTCACACAACAAGCAATCAAAACTTCATATAGGATCTTTCAGACCCACTTATGTGTTTAAGGGTTAAAAAACAAAATTAACTTTTTGTAGTGTTTTGAAAAGCTCTTGATATCAGCTATTAGATTTTGAAATCAAAAATAAGGTATTCCATTTTTTAAAATCCATTAAATCTTAACCTGAGCTTGGCGACATCCTCCAAGGTTAAATTCGTATCATCAATAAATAGACCGTTTTATGTCCTTCAACTTTTATCTGAAACATTTTTTTCAAAAATGCTTAGTTTTCAAAATAATCAAAGGGTCCGGTACTTTTTATACACCCTGTGTGTGTATGTGCGCGCGCACGCGCGCGTGTGTGTAACGCAGTTACATCATTACAAAATATTTAACAAATGATACACTTACGATATTTCATAAAAAGATATCCTCTGGACGTAAATTAAAATGTTCGTAGGATCTTATACATGCAAATATTTGTACATCACCTTGATATCCGTTGGATAATTGACACTGTCCACGGGTATCTCGTGATTATTACGATTATATCTTATAATAACGTTCTTATTACTGCTATAAAGCTGTGCTGTGTGACATAAACTTGAAGAAATTGAACATGCACGCGCGCACACATATATACATATGACAAGCGAAATATTAAATATATAGTCTTTTTCTTGGAGGACTATTTTATTAAAATTACGAAAAGAGTAATAAAAAAACGTTGGGCCACATATATTCATTAACCTATACATTTTTCTTTTTTAGAAAGGAGTTTTTGATTATAACTAGCGGACATCAATAATATCAAGCGGATTATGCAGGGCGATCGTCGAAAATCAATTTCATTCATCATCTTTTCTCTCGCATCTCTGTAGGCCTTGTGTCATTATAATCTTTAACGCAATGCACTTGTAATATCAGTGGAAATTTCAAATTTTATTAAATTGTCATTTTAAAAATATTATTCGCGTATCGAACTTCAAATGGTGAACTCACTATCCTTTCTGGACACGATAGGATAATCCACTAAATCTTACGAATCATAAAACAGACTCCTTAGAGCAGTTTCTTCTTGTATTTGTCTCTCAATCGTAGAAAATTTTTAATGTAGAAATAGAATTACATTTGTTGCAACAAAATATAGAATTTTCTTTTAAAATTTACCTTTTAAGTTATGATTGTTGTGCGTATAGATAAGATGGATTTTAAAAAATTTTACTATACTTATAAAATTTTTGTAAAATTTTAGTAAAATTTAAATAGAATCAATATTAAACAGGTAAATTATATGAAATTTTACTAAAATTGTAGTAACATTTTTCAAAAACAATATTGTCTTGAAACTAATAATTTTGAGACTAAATTCTAAGAGAAAAATTTTTTTGTATAATCACGTGGAATTTATCCGCCTCGTAGTAAAAAATCACACCTGGAGATAAGCGTGACTAAGAAAACGTTCACCCAATTTATAAAAAGAAAATTATTATCGCTATTACAAATGGCGATTAATATGTGTTTTGCGTTTGTGTATTCGAATCTTATTTTAAAGTAGTTTCTATTCTTTCTTCTCGAATGGGAATTTATTTTATCGCGATGTGTATGGGACATTAATCCCGTTACTATTATAAATAAAAGAATATTATTCTAGCTAATTCAAGACGCTAGCTACACTATACAATTGGGAAATGTTATTTTAAGATTCGGTATTTCGTGTCGTATCATTCCTTGGAACTGCAAATTCGTAATTTTATAAAAGAACGTAATTTCCAATTAAGAAACAATTATGAAATTATTGCTCACAAATTACTTTTTTTTTCATTAAATTTACATAAAAGTTGATTGTAAAATCGACCATAATTATTTATAAAAATTAAGATGTAAAATAAAATCGTAATGGCGAACACAGAAAAAATTTTCTCTTAAAATTATGATAATTATAAGATAATAGACATAAAAAAATTGTATAGTTTTAGTAAAATTTGATACAATTTTACTAAATTTTATTAAAATTTTGGAAAATTTGATTAAAGGGACATGTACAACCAGGAGGCTAAAAAAATGGTAATTTTCTGGATTTTTTTTTTTTTTTTAGAAACTGTTGGAGTTATCACATTGGGTTTTTTTTAGTTAAAAATATATATTTTAAAGAAACTTTATGATTTTTTTTATTAAGAAATTGCGCAAAATGATGGAGATATGGTGTCGTGAAGAGGCAGCCCTGAAAAAATTGCCCAAAACGATACCAGGTGTACCTTCGCCAAAAATCAACTAAAACAAAAAATGTTTATGGAATTTTATAACATATAATAAATATCTTTGGCGTATCGGGGCTGATTTCAAAAATATCAATTTTTGACAAAATGGTGAGCGTTTAAAGTTGCAATTTTCAAGACAAAATTCGTTCGTTTTCTCGCTCCCCGCAAAAAACTACGAGATCTAAAAAAAATCCCTCCGCAATAAATAATCCCTACGCAATAAATAATCATGTGTAGAATAGCCAGTATAAATTTCAAGCAAATCGGTTCAGTGATTGTCGAGATATTTCTGGTACCAGTTTGAAAAATGTCGTTTCGAGAAAAACGCGTTTGAATCGACCATAATTACAACATATGTTTTTGTTAAAAAAACATGAAATTTTTTTAACTTACACAGAATCGTCAATTCCAGGACCATAGTACAAGTCCTCTGCAGTAGATGCAATGCACATATCGTCTAAATTTTGTTGTCAGCGACGTATTCGCGCTTCTTTCCTCTGTTCCTGTGCGCGTACTTCGGCTTGCGCTATACGGCGATCATCTTCGCGCGTAAAATATTGGTGTGCATTCGGTCCGAGAGAAATGCCCATAATGCTCATTATTCGTAATATTGAAGTTATACCATCGTTGAATATGCAAGCAGCTATGTCTGCAGCAATTTCTACTGTAATAGTGTACCGCTGAGCATTGTTTTTGAGGCTATTTTCCAAATTATATTGTTAAAACTTTTATTGCTATTCTGAGTATAGCCACCAACACAGCTTCCAATAATGCGTCTTTACTGAGATATTAGACGAAACCGAAGGGACGGGCCGTGGTCCAACCACGATATCTCAGCGGCGCGCCAATGTGCTATAACTTCATCATTTTTCGAATTTGAAATTTTCACCAGACATTCTCAAAATATTAAACATTATAAATATGTAATAATTAAAAAATCGATTTTTTTTACCTTCCTGGGTGTATATGCCCCTTTAAAATTAGACTAAATTTACTAAAATTCTAGTAAAATTGTTGACAATGTCCACGTTGTTCCATAATTTTAAAGATAAATTGTAAGAAAAAATTCCTTATGTAATTCATTATAGCATAAATTGAATTCCTAATTTTAGAACTTCAACAATTGACTAAAAATTCATTTATTACAAGATATACATTTTAATTCTTATTACAAAGATAAATCATTTAATAATCGTAAATAAAAGAATTAAAACACAATATAGAAAAAAATTTAAAACAATAGTGTGAGAATTCTCTAATTTAAAGAAGTCATCTTAGAAATTTCGGATTTCTTTATCGGTCTCATTCGACTCATTTTTTTTCCTTAGGGCTATTTTGTGCATTTTGAACTGGAAACAAATACAAAATTTTCTCTGCACTTTGCGCGTCGTTTAGTGTTTGTCGTCACTCTCATCAGTACAAATTTAATTCTAGTCTTAATCGATTAACTTTTTCGCCAATCTATAATTAAGAAGTACGTTGGATATCGCATCAAAAGCTCTCTCGCGGAATGATTTGTTTCGTTGATTTACAGACTGAATTTTTTCTTAGAATTTACCCTCAAAATCATGATAATTAAAAGAATTTTATTATAGTTTTATTAAATTATATTTAAAATTACATTATTATACTACATATTATAGTATATACTACAGTACTACTACTATATATTATAGTAGTATATACTACAGTATATTTATTAAATTTTACTAAATTTATAGTAAAATTTTTTGAAGTCCATATTGTTCCACAATCATCATAATTTTGAGGGTAAATTTTAACAAAAGAAAATTCTCTCCGTTTACATCAAAACTAAAATGATCACTCGAGAATCGCGATCAGTGGATGCAGGAAAGAAATTTTGAAATATCCAATTTAATCCAAACGCAATTCTCGTGAAAAAAATATATATGTCATGCGGTTCGTGCACGAAGAACTATCAAGTGCTATCAACAGAGTTCCTGCTTCCTAAAAGAATCACTTCTTTTCACAGTCGTATTTCGTCGATTAGTATTTAAAAATCAATCCGTAAAAGACAAATGTGAAATTACGACCAATCGCAGGTAAATTTTCCATCTGCGTGATGTATATTGTAATGCTATAACAAACTGAGATAATGAAATAAAATATTAAAAAAGTATTTTAATCTAGAGAGCAAAAAAGTAGCACATTTTGGAAAACTTTTTTAAAGTAAAACTGTTGCACATTTTTCTATGCTTTTACACATTTCTTTGTACATCTATATAAATAAAAATGTAAATGTTCGTTTGTTCAAAATTTTAAATCTCCGAAAGTTCTTTAACAAATGCTTTGAAATTTTGACACAACGTTGTATTCGAATACGCGCTTGTTTTTATATAAAAATTGTATATCCACAAAAAATGTATACCGCGTTTTCTCTTTTTCTACTTTTCCATTTATCCAGACTGAGCTACAACAACGCGTAGCGAGACACAGCTAGTATTAAATAAATCTTCAAATATTAGAATAGCTAAATATTTATTAATTTGTACATAAATTTAAAAACAAACCTATTTTTCAACTTGGATTTCTAAGAAACTATTGAAGCTGTTAATTCTGACTTTTGAGAAATTACTGAAGCTATCAACTTTAATTTGTGCATGTGTATATACATACACGCCCACACGCACACATATATACGTGCGTGCGTGTGTGTGTGTGTGTATGCGTGTGTTGAATTAGGATTATTGTACGTGAAAGAGATTTGTATAAATTATTTTTCCATACATGTTAAATTTAATCCTTTCTCTCTGGTCCAAATTTCGTGTAAGATCAGTTTTTATTCATGTAAGTTTTTCAAAATTTTAAAGATTATTTTCCTTATATTCTCGTAGGAAAAGTTTATGACAGAGAGGACCTTTGTGCTACGTGACAATGTGATGCCATCGTTCCCTGTGACAAATTGACTCCCTGCATTGATTTTTACATCAAGCATTATTAATTGGCAACGTTATCTTTTTGTCTTTTTATAAAAAGTGGAACTATTATAAAAATTATTATAACTATTCTATTTTCATTCTAATTTAATGTCTGAATGTATTTTTATTTAAAAATTATGATCCTCAAAAAAAAACTTATTATTTAAAAAAAAATGAATTTGCAGAACACAATTGAAGCGTCGAATCGTATGAGCAAAACAATGTGGAGCCCCTTGGAGAAGACATTTTTGTACTAAGATATTAAAAAATTTTTATTTTTTACGATACTCAATTTTTCCTATTTGTCCCTTATTAAATCTCATTTTCATGTACCCAAATAATATTAATATTTTTTGAAAAATTTGAAATTTCTGTATTTTTTTTTAAAGCTTTATACCTAAACTATACCCTAGTCACTAAAAGAAAACTCGGTTGCGTATATGGACAGCATAGTTGGGAGAGCACAGCGCACTATCTAGTATCGTATACATAAATATGGCATATTCGGGTTCAGGCTTAGAAAATTGAACAGATAAAATAATTACATTTCAATGTGATATCAAATCAAAATCGTAATATATTTAAATTACACATTTCCCTCGAAAAACATCATTAAATCAAATACCGTTCAACGGTATTATTTTGTGAATCAATAATCGCAACGATATGTTCTAATATCACCCATTTAAACTCAAACAATGGAGAAGGTGATTTCCCAATCTTTCTGTAGACGGAGACTGCGCAAAATAGTTTTTGTCCGACCCAAACAGCTTTTTTTTCAATAAATAAAATATAGAAAATCTTAGAGTATTTCCTTGTATCCTTATTATAAAAAATTACAATTTTTTAAAATCAAATAACTTTTATTCATAAAAAAGGATTAATCTTTAGTAATTAAATTATACTATATTTTATTTTTTCAAAAATAAATGCAGACATTTGTTCTAGAAGTTTAGAAATATGTTTATAAATTTTTAAAGATTTTTTGAATACCTTTAAATACATGAAAAAATGATCAGATGCAAGTTACCCAAGTTTGTAGAATGCCGTTTTTACGTTACATTATAAGAAAAAACATCGATACTTGTTTTTTAAAACTATGCCATTTTAATAATTTGCAATATTTTTTTATTTATCCTAGTTTATGTGATAATCAAACGTATTTTATTCATACGCAAGAGTTGAAGTCGATAATTTCAGTAGTTTTTGAGAAATTGTGCCAGCCGACCTGAATAATGTGTTTATTTTTACGTAACATAAAAATCAATAAATATTTGACCATGACAAAATTTGTAATTATCATAGATATTTACTACAAATCTACAAGTAAGTGTTAGTAAAAATGTAGTATATGTGTAACAGTTTTCTTTAAAAAAAATTATCAAAAATAAGTTTACTTCTTTGCCATCTAAACTAGAATAAGTCTCTTAAATGTAAAAGGTACACGCGTTTGTAGTAGTCGAAACAACAATTGCACGCGTCCAACGATTTAATGTTATCTGCTGTAAATAAAAGAAAGCCGCAATTAATGAGTCGCGTGAATAAACGTGCTCTAAATTTACAATAAAAAAAATAAAAATCTTTCAAAAGCGCTAATTGTTATATATATATATATATATATATATATATATATATATATATATATATATATCATATATATACATATATACATATATATATATACATATATATATACATATATATATATATATATATATACATATATATATATATATATATATACACACATACATACACACGCACGCACGCACGCACGCACACACACACGCACACGCACACAATTATAATTATTATAATTATAATTGTTATATATATATTACATATTTATTAATTATATATATTGTTACATATACATAATTCTAATCATTATATCACATTATTAATAATTATCATTTATATTAAAAATGTAATAAAACTTTTACTTTTGTTGATAAAACAAGAGATTATATTAGGTTCTGTGGAAACGCGTTTGCTTTGTTTTTATTCATGCGACTCCTTTTTGCAATCACTGTTGCATGAGTCTAACTGAAGAAATGCAGAATAACATTACGAGTAATGATAATTAAGAATGAAACAAAACATCGCGTGACCCTGCAAAGAACGCATGCATAACATTGTTGAAGGGGAACACAAAACAAGTATTATCATATTCATCAATATAAATAATAACAACAATAGGCGATACTGTAATAATATATAGAGAAGAAGGTAATGTTATGGTTTTCATTTATATTTACAATAACTTTGTTAATAATTAATATTTTAATTAAAAAAGTTAACATTTACATTCATCAATATGTTGTTCAATCGACTCTAAATTCAAAGTACAAAATATTATTATTCAAATTACAAAATATTTATTATAGATGTTATTTATGAAAATTTGACACTACACAATGGATCGAAGAAAAATAGGAATGATATTGTAAACCCTCAACTAAAATATTTAAAAATTTGTTTTGTTTACAATTTTGTAAAAAATACAGTGGTTTATCATAAAATTATAAATTTAGTAAAATTAAGAAAAAACTATTGTAGAATATATGTATGCAATGTACTTTCCTGTATACATGCAATGTACCTTTTCTGTACATAGATTGCACTAAAAATCTATAATATGTAATGTAAACTAGAGATTAATAGAAAATCAACTTATCGAATAACTACTTTGAAAACTTTGAAAGAGGCCACATTAGGCTTTTTAAGACGTCAATATGTTTAAAGAATTAACAAAATTCCATGTTATTGTTTAACTTAACATAGCTTGAAATATGTATAGTTAAATAAAATATTAAATAACAAAAAAACATTCAAGTGTACATATATTTATGTGATAATACGTCCAAGTTTTAAAAAAATGAAGATATATATAATTCAATGCTAAAATATATCTTTATCAAAAATATCAAAATGTACAAAAATAAAAATATATCGGCTGTTGTGTATTAGCGTATTAGCGCTATTTTAAGCAACTAAACAAATAATTCCATAAATAAACATTAGAATTCCAAAACGTAGATATTATGAGTGGCCATAATACCTACAAAGATCGTATTGTCACCTTCTTCTCCATATACAGCATGTCCTTATATAAGTAGCCACCTCTGTTTATCTCGCAAACTAATACAGACAGACCTAACAAAAATAATATTGAATTAAATAATTTAATCTAAACTCTTTTGTGTTCACAATAGTATAGTTCAAATTATTTTAATATTATTTTTGTTAGGTTTATTCCTGTTTGAAATAAAAAGAGGTAGTCACTTATCTAAGAACACTATCCGTGTACAGTACTGGACAAAATAAATCATATACCTTACAAAAAATTCAATTTGTTAGTGTAACTATTTTTTTAACAAGCAAATATATTATTAAATATATTATTACAAGAAAATTAAAGCATTTCAAAGTATTTAAATAAAGGAAATATGAAATAATCAAAATTGTTCTTAATTTTTTTGTGAGAGATTGATTATTTAATATTGTTGCATTTTGCCCTGGACAAAATAAATCATACACTTTTAGAAGTAGTAATTAACAAACAAATAAAATTAATTCTAATGTTGCTTAGTACTTGGTGTGGCCTTTAGCTTTTAATACTGCTTCCAGTCGGTGAGGCATACTATCGACTAATTTCTTTATTCAGGACCAATTTTCTCGCAGGCCTTCTGGAGTGCTGCATAATATGATGTTTTGTCAGTTACATTCGTTTTATCCATATTCCCGTTCAAATAAGCTCACAGATTTTCAATCGGGTTTAAATCTGGTGATTGAGGTGACCATTCGAGGAGTTTTACTTTATTGGATTTGAAAAAAACAGTGGTTTTTTTCGCCTTATGCTTTGGGTCGCTATCTTGCTAAAAGATAAAGTTGTTTTCTAAGTCTAATTTTAAAAGAGATTCAAATTCTCGCATAATCAATACATCCTTCTGCCGTCATAATACCTTCAATTTGAGTCAAATTACCAGACCAGGTAGAGCATCCCATACCATAATATTACCACTTCCATGTTTTACATATTTTTGAATATTTACTTCTTTGAGAGCTTCACCAGGTTTTCGCCACACCCTAGACCATCGTTTTTGTCCAAATAACTCAAACTTGCTCTCATCAGATCAAAAACTTAGAGGCATATTTGCGTGCTTTTTGGTAAACGCTTTTTCTTATTTATTTTATTGATGAAAAGACGCTTTGATGCAAACACATTTTTTAGTCTAAATTCCCTAAGTCTGCGTCGCATAGTGCAACTACTGACATTCAATTTCATAGATTCCAGAATGTTTCGCGATAATAACTTCGGATTTTGTTTTACCATTCGAACAATTCTGGTGTCATCACAAAAAATTGTAGCCCGCTTTCGACCTTTTCCGGAACAGTTTGTCACAATCCCATGTGTTTTGTATTTTTTTCCAAATGTGCTGCACTGCTTTAACAGAGATTGAGTATTTATTAGCAATTATCCTAAAAGAATCACCATTCTGTCGGTCGCAAATTACGAAATTTCGGATATCAAGAAAAATTTGCTTCCGTGACATTGTTCTTGCTCGTTACAGTTACTCTGATTCACTAAACACATAAATTCTAAGCGTAGATACAATGTAAACAAACAGTAGAATGACGAATAATAGCAGAACGACGAAATGTAAACATTGGCAGTTTCCTACGTTATACTATTTAAATGTATGATTTATTTTGTCCAGGGCAAAATGTAGTATTAAATAATAAATCTTTTTACAAAAAAATTAAGAACAATTTTAATTATTTCATATTTCTTTTATTTAAATACTTTGAAATGCTTTAATTTTCCTGTATTTAATAATCTACTTGCTTGTTAAAAAAATAATTACACTAACAAAATCAATTTTTTTAAAGGTGTATGATTTATTTTGTCCAGTACTGTATGTGTGCGTGTGTATTTATAAATATAGGCGAGTATCTCCCTATCCTTCTAGAAGCTTTGTCAATTACAACGTAACCAAAGGGGGTTATTAATACGATAACGACTAAAATTATCTAATTGTCGCGTGATAAGGCGGAACACATCTAATGTGTTTAGCGTTAAAACTCCAATGCGGCTCATGTAATAACGTCGAAGTCAGATTCCCTAGAAAATTAACAGATTCTATTTCTACATTAAAAAAAAAACACAAATCGTACAAGAGATAAAATCTTATCTAAAAAAATTTTTTTTAATAAAAAAATAAATTATTTTGAAAATACAAATACAAAAAAATTTCGTAAACACTTCAATTCTGATGTTAATTGCCAATTTTATTCTTCTAACTTTACAAAATTTGATAATTAAAATACAATTATTAAACAGTTATTAAAATGTTTAAAATTTTAGAAATCAGGGATGCTCCATGTTTCTCACTGAAGGGTCTCTGACTGAAATGAAATGAGACTGACTCTTATGTCAAAAAGAAAAAGAAATAATCGGAACACAATCATAATTAACCTGTCTTCCGCCTCCTGTAAAAAATCAAGGCGTTACAGCTTAGTAGCTCACGTGCTGAAGCTTAAACTTGACTAGAACTAAACGAGTGTGCGGAGGATAACATATTATATAATTCTGTCCATTCCTCTCTCTCTCTCTTCCTCTCTCGCTTATGCTTAATCTACAAATTTATTTTTATTCTTTATTTATCAATTTCATTAATTTTTCCACGCCATTATCTTTTTTCGCAGAGTCAAATATTTCGAATACACTTAAAATGACGCTCCACATTTTATATTCTGAAACATTCTCATAAATTACTAAGAAGAAAAGTTGTTAATTTAACAAAACTTTTCAAATTTTTCAGTTAATCAAATTTCTTCAACTCAAATATTTTATGTATAGAAAAGAGTAGTGGGGTAAGTCGGATTTATTTGCAATTTTTGTGAGAACATCTCCTTATCGAGAGATAAGGAGCAAATAAAATCCAATCGTAAAATCGAAAGTGCCGTTGGAAAGATAATTTAACCTGCTTCATTTTTGCTTGAGACCATTTTGACGTATTTCTCACCTGTGTTGAATTATAATGGAAAACGTAAAAACGTTTTTTCCAGACTGATTTGGGTCCATTGAGTTCCAAATGAGTCCAAATCAACTACTCACTAGAGGAACCCCCCCTAATAAGACACTTCTATTTTTACCGACTTTTAGACAGAATTTTCAAAGATTTTAATGTATTTTTTTTAGCATTGAGTAAAAACAAACAATATGATAGTAAAAAAAAAAATTTTATTAAAAGAAAATAGTGACAATTTATATAATTAGACGTTTCCCGGTCATGTTATGATATCGTTATATAATTGGAATTGAAATCAATAAAATTCAATTACTCTGAGTCTAATAACTCAGAATATTTTAGTAATTTAACATTTTTAGGACCAGATTTTGTCAACCGATCACTAGTGCTATGATCAGATTGCAATTTCGATGGAAAAGTCCAATTTGAGCATAAGTTTTTTTCAAATTTTGGAACAAATTTTACAATAAACCGCAAAAATGATTACAAAACGCTTGATATTTTTGAATTCTACACTCTTCAGTTATCTTAAATCAATTACGTTTCAAAATTTTAACTCTTTTTAAATAATAATTTACAAGGATTTTTTTTTTTTTAATTTTTGCACAATGGCTGAAAATACATATATTCGCGTCTATTCTACGAATATTATGACAGAACTGTTATCATATGTCAAACTGCTATCATATGTTCAGTGTCTTATAAGGGCTTTGCATTATAAATGGCAAATTGTTTAACCGTATTCATTTAAATTAAAAAAGTCCTATTTGGAACACGGTCCGATTTAGTCCACTCTCCCCTATGTTAAATATATAAATATTTGATGTAAAGTTCAAGTATTTTATATATTTAAGTTAAACATATAATTTTATTCTCATTGTTGAATTATATCTGTGTGCCTCGTTTCCGAAATATATCTTTCAAATATTTTCCACATTAATATTAGGTGTAGTAAAAAGAAATCCATTATTTTTTCAATCGAAATTGTCGAATCCGACCGTCATGCAAGCACTGTTTCGATTGCCCAGGAGCTAAACATTGCACAAAAAATCGTTTGGAATCACTTAAATAAGGCTGGTTACAAAAAGAAGCTCGATGTATAGGTGCCACACGAGTTAACGCAAAAAAACCTCATGGACCGAATTTCCATCTGCGAATCGCAACAAAATCGACCCATTTCTGAAGCGGATGATTACTGGTGATGAAAAGTGGAAAAATGGACACTTACGACAACGTCAAGCAAAAACGGTCATGGTTGAATCGCGATGAGCCGGCGCAAACGGTGGCCAAACCAGGAATAACGGTCAAGAAGGTTTTGCTGTGTGTTTGGTGGGATTGGCAGGAAATCATCTACTATGAGCTGCTCCCCTACGGCTAAACTCTTAATTCGGACCTGTACTGTCAACAATTGGACCATCTGAAGGAAGCAAACGCCCAGAAGCGCCCTAGCTTTGGCCAATAGGAGAGGAATTGTGTTTCATCAGGATAACGCCAGGTCACACACATCGATAGTGACTCGCCAGAAGCTCCGAGAACTTGGTTGGGAAATTCTTATGCATCCACCTTATAGTCCGGATCTGGCACCAAGTGATTACTACATGTTCTTGTCTATGGCGAATGATTTTGCTGGTGAAAAATACGTCTCAAGAGAAGCTTGTGAAAATCGACTGTCCCAGTTTTTGCGATAGAACGAGGGTGTCTATGAGAGAGGCATAATAAAATTACCTTCAAAATGGCAACAAGTTATCAAACAAAACGGTGCATATTTGACCTAAATCGGATCATTCTAACTATGCTAAATAAAGCCTTTATTTTAATGCAAAAATAATGGATTTCTTTTTACTACACCTAATATTTTGGGTTTGACATACGATATTTTGCCTAGTCTATTTAGCACTTTATGTGAGAGTGTTTTCTGTATTATCGCATTGGTTTTCTCTAAGGTTTTTAGGAATTTTTTGAAAACATGGATAAATATTTTTCAAAATTTATTTCTTTCAAAATTTAGTTCTTTATTTATTATTTACTTACTATTATTAAAAAAGTACTTTTATTCCAAAAAAGTACTTTTACCCCAAAAAAGTACTTTTACTCCATTTTTTACGTTTTCAAGTCCGAAAAAATATAAAAAATTAATAGATCATTGATTGATACGTAAATGCATAGCTAATTAGAGATGATCCTTATTTAGCCAGAACTGTATCTTAATACTTAATATCTTGTGTGATTTTATATACATCTTCAATTCATCAAACTGCACGCCAAATAAATTTTCGATTGATCGATTTTGAAATACAGTTTTAAATTTTGTGAGAATAGTAATATTACAATATTAATTTGGTTATAAATTTAATAATAATAATGTTAACAATCATGAACGTACTCGAAGAAAGAAGGGGTTTAGGGGGTTCAAACCTTTCCAAAATTTTAAAAATTATTTGCGCAACACACTGGTAGATCATCCGAGTGGCTCTTATGTCAATTCACAGACATTGCTGTGAATCCTGAAGATATATTAAATTACTTTAAAAAAATCTTGTTTTATAATTCTTTAGTATTGTAAATTTTGAGTAATCTTTGTTTTATCCTTTTTCTTTTATTTAATTTTATTTTAATATTGCATTTTTAATAAAATTTAACAACGTTTTTCGAAGATTTAGAAGATTTTTCTATATTCTGTTTCAAATTTCTTTTCCTAATAGAATGATTATGAATATTTTATAAGTTACAGATTACAGTTTTGATCATCGCGTCAAGTTGAAAAAAAATTTTAATTTTAACTTTGTAACAATGTAATTGTAATTTTTATGAGATTTTTCTCTATGACTTTATATCGCTCTTTCCTTTCTTTATTATACATAATTTGTTATTCTTAATTTATTATTTATTCATTTTATGGAAATCAATGAGATCGTCTCTTTGCTTCACATGGACGTCCCTACAAAATACTTAGCTTGCTACCCAATTGTAATGGGCACGGTGACTGGAATTTTTACTTCAATGTAATGCGAAAAAAGTAAGCTGTCTCGTCTAAATATATTTGTCTCTCACTGAAGATAACCTGAACATGGACCAAAACATTCCAATTTATGGTTTGGACTTTTTGAATATAAATTATACAGTACTACGCACCAAGAACCACATTGTACTTTCATTAGTCCATTGTTTTATTTATTTTATGTGTAATAATAATAATAATAGCAATGTTTAAAAAATTACATTTTGCCTTTAATAAATTGTATTTTATCTATATTTCCTTATTAAAAAAAAAATAAAAATTATAATTTACAAAACTAATATTTTTCTCGTTTAAAATCAAGAATGAGGAAATATTCTAAGCTTTAAAATAGCAATTTGTTACGCAAAAAATTGTTGTTTATGTGATAACAAAGTTGATATTCTCTTCTCCCCCTCCAAATTCTGGGTAAGCTCATGTTAATAAGTTAATAAAAAATTAAGTTAATTCTAATTCCGACAATAGCCATGAGTATTCTAATTAAAATGACGTATGAGATTTTATTTTCAATCTACTGGGATATTCGAAATTATGGTTATCCATTATATAAATCAAATCATCAATGCAAACATCAAATGTATCTATTGATAAATTATTATTCATATTTTTACTAAAAAGATAAGAAATCAATTTTCAAACAATAACAAATAAAAGACAAAAGTAATTTTGAAGAATATTTTACCTATTTTCTTAAAAAAAGTTCCTCAAAACCTTTTAAAAAATTAACTCGATAAAATAGAAAACCAATTCTCATATCGTCATTCATGCATGGATCGTTGATTATCACGCATGGAAAGAGCACATCGCATATATTATAAATCTTTTTCGAAAAAACGAAATACTAAAAATAAAACTAGCAAAAAGGACGACCGCCTTTCTACAGCTACAATATCAAGAGGCGCGGTCGCGTCTCGCATTATAATTTACAGTGAAATCTGAACATTGTGCAAACGAAGTATGTACGTGCTTTAATCGCGTATTGGCCGTAGCACATGGCGCATTGGTTTACATCTTAAGTAAACTATATTCTACACCAAATTTATGCATCGATTATAAAGGCCATAATCACCGACGAGAGATTATTAAAGACCGCTAACCTTACAGTAGTTTGTGTGACTTAAATTTTTAATGATAAACTGACAATACAGTACTAATTTTATAATTTATTATTATCCTGAAGTTTCATAGATATGCTTACGTATTTGTAACCTGAAAATTCTCGATTTTTATTAAAAATTGCAGTTTTGATGTTAACATCCAAGTTTGATTATCGACAGAGATAATAACTAATCAAAAAGAATTACAATTTTGAAGCAATATACAATGATGTTATTAAATATAAGTATTCATACTTGCTTATGAAGTATTTATATAATAAAAAAATCAAGATTTTAATAATATATTACTCAAATATTTGTATTAACAATCATAGTCGATAACGTCATCACTCTTCAATTACCGCCCGTGGGGCCCCAGTGACGATCCCGAAAATTTATCCAGGGTTGACGGTCTTTAATAATCTCTTGTCGGTGCCATAGTACACCGAAAAATTTAAACAGTAAAATTTGAGCAGTAAGTGAATCAGCCAATTATAATCGAGAACTCAAAACAAATATAGCAAGCGATAGAAAATCTAAACTGGTTGACTTTCTTACTGCTTAAGTTCTTTTGCGTATAATGACCCAAAGGCTTATTTCAAGGTGAATTAAAAGCCAAAGCATAGACTTTTACACAACGCATTATGCATAGAAAAATCAACTAAATAGAACTATATTTTTATACTCCCTTCTCAGTGCATAGCGTACAGGGTATCAGAAAATAACCATCCATGATCTCATGAGTTGATAGAGCAAGTCATACTAAGAAAAAAAGTCCTTTACCATTTTTTATTATTCGTAATAGTTACCAAAATAAAAATTAGTGAAATTCAAGACACGTAGCAGCTTTGCGTGTGTGGCAGCCGAGCGCCAGCGCGCTGGCCGGTAAACAATGGCCTAATTTACATTATGCGGCCTGACCTATGCATTAACCTATACCCTGACCTAAAATAGGTCACTACTGAGACGTTTACAATGTTTATACCAAAGTATAGACTTTTACTATGGCTACCTTCAGCTCTAATATAGATAACTTTACCTATCATGTTAATACCATCTATTGAGAAAAACAAAGACAAAAAATACCTCGATAAGCATATCGCGCGAATATGTATGTACAGTCGTGAGCTAAAAGGTTGCAACATATTTTCTTTAATGGTTTTTGGAATGTAGACTTGCTCATTGAACGGCGAACATAATTGGTTCTTACCTGTGGATCCAACCAATTACGTTTGCCGATCAATGCCGATCAAAACCATCGAAGGAAATGTGTTGCAACCTTTTAGCTCACGACTGTACAGTACAATTTAAAAACTCACTTTTTTCAAATCACTGGAAAAAACCAGAAAAATATATTCCAATTCTTTTTATTACTTTTTTGCGAAAAATTGCTGTTTTTTTTTCGGTAAATAACGTGCTACCTAATTTTGCAATATTATTAAAATAAGACACATCGTGTAAACACTGGAATTAATATTGAGCTAATTTTTAGGTTATATTATATAACCTAAATCGTAATATCCAATTTATATTTGGAATATTACATCACTTCAAGTTTGATATAATTATTAATTATTAAACAAACTGTTGATTTACGCATTGTAAATCCTCGTGGCGGGAGACTCCCACCGTGGTAAATTCTGCATAAAACAAAGCCATTTATCAGGATTTACTGGTACGCTTTGCACCATTTTAGTCTATCTCCGTTTACACGCGTTATTTCGGGCGGCCTGACAGCACCTAAGATTAGTGAGGGATCGCAAAGAAGTTCCCTGACCTAAGCAAGTCCACAACTGTTTACATCGTCGTGACCTATCGCGTTTAGATCTAATATAGGGTATAGGTAGCGGTCTAAGCGCTCTAAGGTGTAAACCATAAACATCAAGCCTATGCTGTTTCTCTCTCCTTACCGCGCCGCTACCCGCAACTGCCCCTAGCTTGGCGACTGATGGGCGGTCCCTGCGGTGGGCAGGGAGAATACGCGCCTCATTCGCCGAACTTTACTAATTTTCAAATCGTTAACTATTACGAATAATGAAAAATGGTAAAAAACTTTTCTTCTCAGTATGACTTGCTCTATCAACCCATGAGAGCATGGCAAATTATTTTCTGACACTCTATATATATTCTTACGGATTTTTTTATCTCTTCTTATGTGCTTCATACAGGGTGTCACAAAATATTCGTTCATGCTCTCGTGAGTTGATACAGAAAATAAAACTGAAAAGAAAAGTCCTTTACCATTTTTCAAAATTCGTAATAGTTATCAAGATAAAAATTAATATAATCGGCAAATGAGCACATACTTTCCCTACCCACCGCACGCGGGGACCGCCCGTCGCCAAACCATAAACAGACGCGGCAAGCGGAGCGGTGAGAAGGGAGAAACAGCAATAGCTGTCTTACTCGCCTCATCGCGTTGCCTGCCGCGGCTGCCTATGGCGACGGACGGGCGGTCCCCGCGTGCGGTGGGTAGGGAAAGTAAGTGTTCATTTGCCGACTATATTAAATTTTTATCTCGGTAATTATTACAAATTTCAAAAAATGGTAAAGAACTTTTCTTCCCACTTTTACTTGCTCTATTAACCCACAAGAGCAAAAAATATTTTGTGACACCTTGTGTACATATATACACACACGCGCGCGCGCGCGCGCGCACGCACATATTATTTTAGCTCAAGGAAAAAAAATTTTTAGATGATTTCAATACGCTTTAAACTCGTATCAGACTATCGGTTGACAGTTTTTGGATGACGATTCTATTTTAACTACACGATGCAACGAGCTTCGGTTAAAGTTACCGATTATGATGTAGCGTCTCATTCTTCAAGCGCCAATTACCAATCGTAGCCGGCAGCCTAAAGTCTTATACAGACTTTAGATTATATAGCAGAAATTCGCTGAATTATGTCATTTAATGTAAAAAAGTGTGGTTAGGACATAAAGCTTTATAAACTTTCTACAATAAGCTATTGATCGGTGTCATAAGTCGTAAGCCATAAGAATTGATCAATCATAGTCGAATATTCCCTTTACATTCGATTGTGATTGGTCAATTCTTATAGCTTACAACTTATGATATCGACTAATAGCTTATTGGAAAAAACTCATTAAGCACAAGTAGGTTCTTTAACGCTTGTTATATCCGTATCAGAAATTGAAATTGAGATTAGATTGAAATTTAACCAATCGGAAGAAAAAAAAACCCAATCTCAATTTAGTGAAGTTTAATTGTTCAAATTCCAATCCAATTTCAATTTCAATCTCTAGTACGATATGGGCATTACGCTATGCACTCTTTTATAGGTTATGTAAAAATCTGTGCTTTGGCCTTTATGAGCTTACTACAATAAGCTATTAGTAATAAATCAGAAATCAGAAGCTAGTTGTAATGAGTTAATAGTGCGTCATAAGACAATAATAAGTCATTACAGTAGAGTCTCTTTAACTTTGACCCTATAGGATGATAACAACAGAATGCCAAAATTATAGAATACCCTCACCACAGCATGAGTCTATCAATCACCGTGTCCTTGCGTGAGCAAAGTAGACTCGTGCTATGGTAAAAGTATTCTATAAAAGAAAGAGATATGATATTAGTGTTTGTGAAAGTGCGTGTGAAGGAATGCAAAAATTATAGAGGACCAAAGTTAAGGAGGTTCTACTGTAGTCAGTAACAGAATAGAGATGACCAAATTCCATATCTTACAACCTAAAACTTAAATTATATTATGACTGACCAATCAAAAAGAAATATAGGTCTGCCATTTTTAATGAGAAAACCGTATCCTAATACTTAAAACTTGTCGACAGCGGATTCGAGTCGAATGTCGGACGACGAGAAGATTCCCGCAAAGCAATCGGCCGTCGACGACAAATCCAGGAGCGATAATCGACCGTTTGCCGTCGGCTGAAATGTTATTAAACAATGATCTAATACGACTTATTATGGATGCAAATTTCTTAAAAATTATGACTAATTCTGACTTATAATTAGTATCATATGATGTGTAGTGACAATGGTTGATTAGCTTATTGTAGAAAGCTCATTACAGCTCTCAAACGCAATCAAGCTTTGGCATAGAATTTATATAGACTTTAAGACGCAAGCCATTGTGCCATGTTACGTGCTATGGTTCTATATGTCGAACTGAATAAGATTATCAGTCTTTTTTCATCATTTAGAAGAGAAACCAGCGCACGCATGATACGCGTAATATATTGTAATAATAATGCATACATTGTCGGAGAACATATAAATATACGCAACGTGCGCATAATTGCTAATATTATCGTTACGACAGAATGTAGAGCAACGATGCTTCGTGTCGTCACAGAAGATGCTTTCTTCCGAAGAGATCTCTTCATAAAGCCCAGCAAACATAAATATACGTACTATATAATATATTTACATAAAATTTAAAGATTTTATATCTATATTATATGGGAGTTATATTTATGGTTTGCTGAGATATTCAATAAACACTAACAGTAACTAACATCAGTGTTATAATTTCACATTCAACAATATAAATGTAATATAACATGTATTTAACAATTATGTTGCTAAGCGTGAAATTATAACATTAATGTTATGTTACTGTAAATTGGTGTTTACTGAATTATATTTTAGATGATTCTCATTTTGCTCGCTTCAAAACGGAACATTCTGTAGTAAACATCAGAATAATATGTTAATAGAAACCTTGCGGAAGGTTTCGCAATTGGTTCATGAATGTATGAGTAATCGTAATGTTGAGTTCCCTCTTATTACTCGACTTCAATTGCAATTTGCAAAAGCGAACTGATTTGGAGTTACAGCTTGTGTATCATATACTTGTCAAAAGAGTGAATTGCCAAACCTATACAAGTACATTCGTTCCTTCCTGCGTTAGTTCTTCACAGTACAGCCATACAGAGGATATGGACAAAAGCGTGTCCCTACCTGCTCAATGTATCTTTCGATATCAAAACTGTTTTGTCACTGTGGATACATATTACGCTCCGGTATCGTTAGATTGCCGGTAAAAATAAGCTTCTATATAACGGTTTCGTAACGTCACACACTGCACTTAATGGTGTTCTCATCACGATATTGCAAATTCACGTTGAAGTTCATTTCTAGTTGATCTCCAGTGAATGCTTCTCTTTTACACTTAACTTACAGTCACATATATAAAATTTGCGGACATATTATATACAAGTCTTTAGATCCGTGTTGTGCATTGCGATCCACTTGTCTTTTAGATGACGATGATAATAGTAATGATGATGATGATGACAATGATTCTTTAACGATGTTTATTCATCTTTGGTTGGGGCAATAAACGCAATGTATTCAAACATTTGTTCGATCCTCGGATACTCATCATGGAACTTTCTTATGCACATATTCGCCCAAATAATATTTAGTACAATCTAGTCTCGCTGTTGCTAATTTTCGAACATTATGATGCCGTCTCGTCATCGGCTAAATTGTGAAGATCCGAATAATTCACGATGGCACGGTGAAGAAACTCATATTGTGCCTGTAACATGTATATTATACAAAATTATAATTTGATATAATCAATATTTTCTATTATATTTCTTGAGATTGTTCAACGATTGTATCATTAATATTTGCATCAATAATTTTATCTATATAAAATTATCTAAAATGGCTTTATCTTATCTTTATCTAAATTATATATTAGAATGTATTACTTCCATTTTATTTTAGATAAAATAAACGTTATCTTTTTTATATTACTGTTCAATTATGTTTCAATTATCTCTAAATTAATATGAATATCAATAAGTAAATAGTAACTTTATTTATACTGGGCGAGACCTGATCTATGCTCTGTTACCTAAATAACAAAATATTTAAATTGCGTAATCTATCTAAAACAATTATAGTGCGTTATATATAAGACATAGGACATAAAATATCGTCTTGAAATTATTGATCAACCATTTTGCTAAGACTCCTATCATTTATCCTAAGGCCCTTAATAAAATGGTTTATAAGCTTAAAACAATGCTTTATAATATGGATGTCAACTAACTTTTGAGGGACCAGATTTCAAATTTTGACGACCATTATCACGAGCCACACTTTATTATCTCTAGTATAGATGTAGTAAAAAAAAAAATCCATTATGGAAATCGTCGAATCCGACCGTCATGTAAGCACTGTTTCGATTGCCCAGGAGCTAAACATTGCACAAAAAATCATCTACTTAAATAAGGCTGGATACAAAAAGAAGGTCGATGTATGGGTACTACACAAGTTAACGCAAAAAATGGACCAAATTTCCATCTGCGAATCGCTGCTGAATCGCAACATTTCGCAAATCGACCCATTTCTGAAGCGGATGGTTGCTGGTAATGAAAAGTGGGTCACTTACGACAACGTCAAGCGAAAACGGTCGTGGTCGAATCGTGGTGAGCCGACGCAAACGGTGGCCAAATTAGGATTGACGGTCAGGAAGGTTTTGCTGTGTGTTTGGTAGAATTGGCAAGGAATCGTCTATTATCAGCTGCTCCCCTACGGCCAAACTCTTAATTCGGACCTGTACTGTCAACAATTAGACCGTCTGAAGGAAGCAATCGCCCAGAAGCGGCCAGTAAAAGGCCAATAAAAGAGGAATTGTGTTCTATCAGAACAACGCCAGGCCACACACATCGATAGTGACTCGCCAGAAGCTCCGGGAGCTTGGTTGGGAGGTTTTTATGCATCCATCTTATAGTCCGAACCTGGCACCAAATAATTCCCACCTGTTTTTGTCTATGGCAAATGATTTTGCTGGTAAAAAATTCGCCTCAGAAGAAGCTTGTGAAAATCGACTGTCCCAGTTTTTTGCCAATAGGAACGAATTTCTATGAAAGAGGAATAATGAAATTACTTTCAAAATGGCAACAAGTTATCGAACAAAACGGTGCATATTTGACCTAAATCGGATCATTCTAACTATGATAAATAAAGTCTTCAATTCAATGCAAAAATAATGGATTTCTTTTTACTACACCTAATATATATAAATTCTAGCGTCTAGCCTTTAATATTTATTTTCAATCTTGCTTTATTGAGGGAACAGAGAAATACAAGCGGCTTAGCTCAAAAGCCGGGTTTTAGGCAAGCCTGGTTTAATACAGAAAAGATTTTGTGCACCATTACGAGGTTCTATTGCAATCTAAATTTTATATTTTAAAATACAAGTCAGACGTTGGATATCCATGAGCATTATGACTTGATTATGTGTTTGTCTTTAATAACACAATAACTTGTGTCTCAAATTTTAAACTAAAAACCGATTCTATTTGTAACTTAAAACTTGAGACACAAGATAGTTAGATTATGCGTTACTAAAGACAAAAACTTAAAGCATAAAACTGTCTTCAAATTATAAATTAGCTGCTCTGCTAAGACCTTTATAGGAAATTTTTTGGAAGCGATAACAGCAGATTACACAGAATAGTAACACAATGTAAAAATTATTCCAAACCTATAAGTGTTTGAAAACTTCTACAAAAAACTTTATTAATCATTATGTGAGTTATATTCCCTCTATAATTTTTACTTTTATTTACATATTGATCCAAATAAAAAAAGAAACTTTTTTTGGTTAGATTAAATTATTTGAAGAATTCTTGTTTTTTCACAATTATTGTTTTATATATAAGTACAAAATTATATTCTTGCTTATACATATACATATGAAACAATAATCTTGCTTATGTATAACTTAATTTTCTTTTAAGAATTTAATAATTTTAAATTTTAGCAAAATATACTTTTATTTCAATATTATAACAGTCATTTAAAGAACACAATATGATTATTTTAATAATAACACTATTAAAGATTCTTAATTTGATTCTAATTCTTTGATTATTTTCAGATATTTTTTTCTTTTAATTAAAAGAAAAATTATTGCTGAATAATGAGAATATATTTGAATATATTTTTCCCGATAAAACTATATAAAATTTCTTCATGTAAACAAATTATATCTGTTTAGCGTTACATAATCTTATTACTATATTTAAAATTCAAAAATAAAGGTATTCTTAAAACAAGAATATTCTTTTTTTATGTATGCAATCAAAATATGAAAAAAATTATAAAAATACTTACAAAGGTGCTGATCATGCCATGTCGCTGAGAGCGTAATTTCTTTGTAGTCGTGAAAATATCTACGCGTTTCTCAGTGCGTAGCTGCTGGACCAATATACTAAGCGCCACGAACATGGAACTCCGGTCAGATCCGTAGCTGCAGTGTACGACCAACGAACCGCTCGTTTCGGTGTCGTTCGTTAATGTCTGATCGACCAGCTCGATGAGACCGCGCGTCACCTCAGGTACTTCACCCTCCACCGTTGGCCAGCCATGATATTGATACTGCTTCACGACCCCACTTTCATCAGTTTTCGTATTTAAAATGCAAAACTCGCGACGAGTGTAGTATGGACAGCTCTCGCTATGAATATAACGGACCCTTATGTGGTCATAATCGGTTTCGTCGTCGGGCCAGTAGCGTGGACATTTCCGTGGACCTTCGTTCAACTAAAAAACAATTTTTATTTTATAATTAATTTATACTTTATAATTATATTAAAATTATTTATAATATTAATGTAATTTATAATGTAGTTTATATTTCTAATAGAATAAAGAAGAAGATGGTAGTAGGTACTTCATTCCTTGCGGAGTACACTGCGGACTTCCGCTCCGCTTACATAGTTTCAACCTTTTTTATTCCTTGCTTCCTTTACAACGCACGAGAGAGAGAGAAAAATCACTCATCCATTCATACCTCCACACTCATTCTTTGGACCTCCGTTTCCGCCGCTTTCTTCCACACTTTCCTCTCTTCCTTCCACACTCTCATTCATACCCAGCCACCCTCCTCCCTCTCGCATCTCTTCCAGTTTTTTCATCCAAACCTCTCCCTCCCCCCTCTCACCTAAAACCTCTCCTACCATCTCCTGCCATCCCTTTTCCGTCCCCCGTGTATTCCCCCCATATATGCTTCCGTCCCCCTTTCCTCTCCCCATCCACATATCCTACACTTTCTTTTCTCTTTCTCCTCCCAGTATCTACCTCCTCTCATACCATCTCCTAACCTAAACCTAAACCTCGCAATCCTTTTCCATCTTTCCTCTTTCCAATCCCTCTTCAAGCACTCCCTTTCCCTTCACTCTGTTATACCATCTGTTGAACTTCGAGCTCCTAATTTTTTCCCACCTTTCCTCTTCCTGCCGCCTCCTCTCTCTTGCTACCACCTCTTCCCCCCTTAACCCTCCCTTTTCTCTCAACTTTTCTATCTCCTTGATATTCCAGCTCTTTTCTTCATAGAAACCTCTTCTTTCTTCCTCCCATCTTCTTTTCCCATCATCTTTCCCTCCTTCGCTTTACTTCTTATCTCCTCCCAACCTAACCTAACCTTGCCAACTCCCCCCCCTCCTCCTTCTCCCGGTTTCTTTTCATAACTCCATGCCCTCATTCCTGCCCTTCCCCTTAATTTTTCCCTCTGCATCTCCTCCCTTACCATGTACCCCGGTGTGTACCTTCCCACCCCTATTACCCATTTCAAATACCTGTTCTGTATCCTCTCTACCCTTTCCCTTTCTTTCCACCCCCAAATTTCTGCCCCATAGCTAACCACCGTCCATACCAACCTATCAAATAACCACATCCTTCTAGCCCAGTCCTTTCCAAATTTCCTCTTTCCTATTCCCCATACTTCTCTCATCACCACCGCTCCTTTTTTGACTCTCTCCTCTATGTTCTTTCTGTCCCCCATTTGCCATCATCATGTAGCCCAGATATTTATACCTTTTCACTTCCTCTATTTCATTTCCTTTCCATTTCCATATTATCTTTTTCTGTCTCCCACCCCCTTTTCTAGACCTCATCACTTTTGTCTTCTCCACATTTACTTCTAATCTTTTCTGTTCTACATATCCTTCTAATGTTTTTATTAACCCTTTCATCCCTGCTTCATCCTCTGCCACCACCGCCACATCATCCGCATACGCCAGAGAATAAATTTTTCTTCCCTTCACCTTTACTCCTCCCCATCCCCCCTTTTCCAATTCCTCATCCAAATCCGCTAGCAGTAGTGTGAACATGCATGGGTTCAACGGACATCCCTGTCTCACTCCTCTATTTGTCCAAAAGTTTCCCCCTTCTTTTTCCCCCACCCTTACTCTACTTATTGTCTCCTCCAAAACTTCCTCACACCTCACCACCAGACTCTCTCTCACTCCCTTCCTCCTCATTGTCTGTACTCCCTATCCACCGAGTCAAACGCTGCTTTCATATCCACAAACATAACTACTATTTTGCCTTTTGCTTCCGCTATTTTCTTATTTATTAAATAATTTAACACGTATATGTGGTCTATTGTTCCTACCCCTTTCCTAAACCCCGTTTGACTCGGTGGTAATATCCCTTTATTTTCCACTTCTTCCCTCAATCTCTCCGCCAAAACCGCCGCGTACACTTTATACGCCGTTTGCGTAAGCGTAACTCCCTCTATAGTTTTCTATCTTTTCCCCCTCCCCTTTTTTCACTATCGGTACCACTATCCCTTCTCTCCAATCTTCCGGCCATCCCTCTCCCTTCCACTCTATTACATATCTCCCACAGCCATTCCCTTATTTCTTTTCCCCCATATTTCCATACTTCATTCGTAATCCCATCCCCTCCTGCCGCTTTTCTGTCCTTCAACCTCCTTATCGCCCTACCAATTTCCTCTCTACTAATCTCTCTACTAATCTCTTCTTCCTCCTCTACCTCTCTCCCCATTACCTCCCCTGAATAAAGAAGGAGATGGTAAAATACCATTTTTTTTTAAATAATACAATAAATATTAATGCGATACAATCATCATTATTAACAGTTTGCTTTGTAGTAAAATATTATACTTTTAAAGTTCTTATATCAATCATCCTATAAGTATAAGTTTATCGAGGGGGGGGGGATATAGAATATACAATTACAATTTACTGAAGATAAAAAATGCATTTGTAAGATAGCAGGGAGCTCGTGGAATACTAACAACTAATATCATAAAAGTAATTTTTTATTATAAAACAAATACAAATTAATAATCCTTCATAGAGATTACACACCATTAGGTATTATAAAACAAGGTTTTATGAACATTTGATAAAATATATTTTATTTGAAATAAATAAATAAATTTCTTAAATAATTTCTTTGGTTTAAAAAATAACTATTTAAAATAATTTCTCTGTTACTAGTAACATTATGCAACATCCACTGTAAAGTTATAAAGTTGCAAGAGCGAGTCTATATTCATGATATAAATAGTTTATGGCCATCTTACAACTCTTCTCACTACATGATATAACTTTATACGTTGAATGCATATACACATTAAATACAATTACATAATTTGAAAATCACATTTAAGGCCTCTAACCTAAACTAAAGTTAAAAAAAATTAATATCTAACATACTTTTCAAAATTACATAGAAAGTATATACCAGTAAAAATCTATAATACTTGCAAAACTAAAATTCAACTTTTATAAAAATGCAATAAATGATCAGTAACCGTCCTACAATATGTAAATAAACTGAAACAAAGTGATTTAACGGTTACTCTTAAATTTCAACCTGAATTATACGAGATATCATGGTATCTCATCAGCTCACACATATCTCACAACTTCCGTCTTTCCTCTATTATACAGGGTTGTTAACAAAACAAAAAATATTCCATAATTTTTCCAAGTTTTGCAGATCACTTTTGGAAAAATTCCTGGACTGAAGCTAAAAAGGAGCACTTAACAAATACAAAAAGATTAAAATTTTTTATTAATCACAAACAAAATTTTATAAAATATATCAAAAATAATAATATAAAATAAATTTTTTCATATTTTTAACGCATTTTTAAAGCAATTATAAAACAAAAACTACGTTGCTCTTTTGTGGGAAAAGCATTTAACTTTTCAATACATTTTTGTGAGAGAAGAGTATTTATCTTTTTATCTATTTCTAAAATATCTTGAAATCTGTTCGTCAGAATTTGCAATTTCTTTATTTTTATTTTATTTATTTTATTTAATAGCCGTTTTTCTCAAATTTTTCTTTTTCTTTGTTTTTATTAAGTCTCTTTTACCCTTTTAATGCTTCAGAATATTCTTGATAAGAATTACGCGCCATAAGTATCATTTTTTTAAGTAATTTCAACTTTATCTAAACCACTTGTAGATTGGACTGTATCATACACTCGTCTTTGTGCAACAATTAATTGATTACTTTGATTTTATATTTCAAACTGCTTATTTATTGAAAACCCTCTCTCAACAAATGTATTTCTGTGAACAAGAATCAATATTTTCTTCATGAATATTTAAAACTCATTAGAAACCGTTATCATTAAAAACAACTCAAAATGAATAATTTTTTGGTTCTTTCTCCTGTACTCTTTTAACAGTTCACTAAAATCTACTTTTTCAATAAGAAACTTAAATTTGGGCAGGCGCTTAGTGTCTGAAATGCTCCATATCCAGATGCAAAAGAATAGTCTGAATCTACAATCGGACACTGAATGCTTGCATCATGCGTATCTCTCATTGCTTAAAAAATTATGAATTTTGTAGTTGTGTCGTGTGATTCGATTCCGGAATTTTATGTTAACCTAACTTATACAATTTGTTTATTTAATGATTTTTGATTTTGGACGAATTTTGGGACGGACTGCAATGGTCTCATATTGAAAAAATTTATTTATATTAATTTCTTTTGGTCGCTGTCCTAATTTATTTAACTTATTTTATTACCTAACTAATAACTTTTGTTCTATTCATGTAATCTGTGTATTTCTCAATGGTGGAGATTATTTGTCTGCTTTAGCTCCCCCCCCCCCTCGCTTGAATATTGACTATATTATTTTCTTTATTTGACTTTTCAATGTTTCGTATATCCACGGTTAACGCTCAGTCACTTGTAAGCAGCGCTGTCAGAAACAGCGAATCACAGTAATCAAAAAAGTACTCGTATAGACTGCAAGTTGCCACATTTTTTATCCATGGCTTCGGTGATCTTCGTCGTGATTTGGTGATCACTGCATTAAACAATCTTGTCAACCGTTTTAGATTTTATGCAGAATTTCGCATATAGTTATAGACAGAGTTTGCCATCTCCTATATCATATACGGTGGAAAAGCTACACCACGGCTTGTGCAAATCGTGAGTGACTCAGCTGAATACCGGAACGACGATGGCCGGACAATTAATTGTTGCAATTTTATTATGTTAGTCAAAACTTGTACTATGTTGAGAATAACTCCAAAGAGAGTCAAAACGTTCATTTTGTTTGTAATTGACATATAGAATAAACTTTCTTGTGCGCACTTATAACAGCGCTGACTCTCATTAGCCTTAACAATATTTTTCGTTTTAAATCTCAAGAGTCTCTTTAAATTGTAAATTGCATTTTTAGAAACTTAAATTGTTTATCAATCATATCACATTTCTTACCAGATAACCAATTATTTTCGAAAAATAATTTTAGAGCTAAATCTAATTGCTTTAAACGGGAACTAGAAGACCTTGCTAAGAAAATAAGGTCACAAAAACTTATTGCTACATAATGTGTAGTTAAGAAAAGATTTTTCCAATAATTTTAAGTAAATTGTCCTTAACATAAACTTACATTAATTTCTAAATTAAAAAATTTCTGAACAGTCTTTCAGTTTGCGCAGCTCAGCATAAATTGAATAATTGTAAGATACAAATATAAATACCAAATAATAAGGACCTAAGTCAGACTGTTGATGTACGAGAAATAAATACCAAGATGCCAGTGGAGCCTTGGTCTAGCAGTGAAAGTGTTCGAAACGACGGATCCCAAATTCAAACCCACCCAAGCTTCTTTATTTTTCCAAATATCTTACAGAAAGTCTATATCGGAGCAAAAACATATGAAGCAGTAATAGTGGTATCTTGCAGATCAACAGACAGTATCTTATATAATCTGATATGTTTAGCAGAAAAAAAATTATTATTATTAGGACCTTAACTTATTTTCTGCCCGCAAATATTAGATGGCGATGTAAACAGTTCTAGTAGTCATTACTAACGCATCTGGTATTTTTTTCTTAGTTTTAACATTTCTTGATAACATTCAGTCAGCATACACAATTATTTGCGTAAACAATTTTTTTTGCTTTGTAAAAAATAAAACGCAATAAAATGTTTTTTCGACATGTGCTTTTGCACTACTTTGATTTAAAAAAAAATGTATCAGAAGTTCATCAATTACTTAAAGAAGGTTATGGTGATCAAGCTCCATCGCATACATGTAAAGAGTGGTATAGACAATTCAAAAGTAATGATTTTGACGAATGACAAACCACGCTCAGGACAGCGAAAAAATTCAAAAACGATTAATTGCTAGCATTATTGCAAAAACTCAGCTCGAATGTTAAAAAAATTTGGAAACAAACTAGGAGTTACTGAAGCAACTGTTTCCAAACGTTTACACATGGGAAAGATCCAGAAGGAAAAAAAATGGGTACCACATAAATTGTCTGAAAGTGACATTCACAACCGTTTCAATATCACGGTTTCCTTACTTGCTAGACAAAAAAAAAAGAAGAGTTTTCTGTGGCGTATTGTGACTGGCGATGAAAGGTGAATCTACTACGACAATCCCAAACGCAAAAAATCATGGGTAGACTCAGGACAACCATCAACATCGCAGCCAAAACGGAACATCCACGGTCATAAGGTAATGCATTACATTTGATGGGATCAGTAAGGAGTGCTGTACTACGAGCTGCTGAAACCGAACGAAACTGTTACTACCGATGTCTACAAACGTCAATTGAACAAATTGAATGATAAGTTGTTGCGAAAAAGACCAGCAATAACGAGTAACAGGCGCAAATTTATTTTCTTTCACGATAACGCTCGGCCACACACTGGAAAAATCATCAAGAAAACATTGACGCAGCTCGAATGGGAAACTCTTCCTCACCCACCGTACTCACCAGATAGCATCTTCTGATTACCACTTGTTCAGATCGATGCAGCACGGCTTGAGTTGGTACACGCTTTCGAAATGTTGAAGAAGTACGAAAATGTGTGGACAAATAGATTGCTTCAAAACCAACATCGTTTTGTCGAGATGGTATCGCCCAGTTGCCAAAAAGATTGAAAAAAGTTGTAGAAAGTGATGGAAAATACTTTCATTAAAATAATTTGTACACATTTTTTCCAATAAATGCTTTTTCTCAGCCTTTTTCAGGCGAAAACTAAGTCAAGGTCTTAATAAGATACTATGAAGATAAATATTTTCAATATTTTTTATATTCTCAAAAACTTCATTTTTAACGAACAATTAAATCTTTTATTATAATTATTAAAAAAGAATATAAAAAAGAAACTATTGGCTTATCTGTTTGGAATTCAGTCAAGAATGATTTCAAAATATCAGCAATATGAAAAAAAAATGCCAATTTAGATTTTATCAATTTATCATTGATAGTATCAAGAATTATTTTGTAAATGAAGGTATTCATCTTTTAAATAAGGTCTCTATCTTTTTTGTCTTTTTCCAAATTTTCTATTTTTTTAAGTTATCAATGATGTCGATGAACTACTTGTTTAGATATTTATTACTCCCCATCCACCCTTAACACAAAAAACTGTAACAAATTTATTGCAAAAAATATTACTTCGACCAGATGTTTGTAAGCATAAAAAAATTATTTAATTATCAATTAATTTTCATAAATTTTACATTTCTTGGTTCTTCTTAAAAACTGTTATAAGTCCGATAAGTATACGGCGCGCAGTTAGAGGGATTTTGTAAATTTACTTAGAAAATTATTGAGCACAAAGATCTACTTTCGACCTGTATAGCCTTAATATGTTGTTACACTTTCCGGTCTTGTTACGATATTGTATTGAAATTATATATAACTCTTAAAAACTCAATATTTTCACTCAGTTGCTCAACAACCCATTTTAAAGCTGCTTATTCATAACATGGAATCCATATAAGTTAATAAACATCAAAATATGATTATTTGAATTATTATTAAAACGAAGAGAAAACTGCAAATTTTTAGTAACAAATCTATTTTTTGTTGAGAGCTTTTGTTTTAACATTCATCAAAATAAGTGATAGAGTATTTACTTTCAATAACGCCTTTCAACAAAATATCATGAAAATAGATGCCAAACCATAAACAATCATATATGCAATTTCAAATCAATTGTAAATATGTAAAACTGTATAAAAAACACTTAAACATGTTTGAAAATATTTTTACGAGCAATCGCGTATCCGGATGCACCCAATAAATTACGGTAAAGAACAAATTTAAATTTTATCATTAAACGAGTTCAAGTCGGCAAAACGACTAGATTAATTTTTTTTTTATTCCATGACTTTTCCAGATTTTAATGATTTCCATGCCCATTTTTTATTCCATGATTTTTATACCGCTAATAACCTTGTTTTGCATCATACACACATACACACACGCATATAAAATATCGTATATAAAATGACGTTCTAATGTCTCTCTATTTCTAATTTCTAAAAATATGTATATTTATTTTTTATTATTAAAACCGGGGACCCTGTCATCTTTTTCACCCGATTATATAAAATTTCATATATTTTGTTCTATTATAAAAAATAAATTTTAAGAAATATGCTACATGTATATATATATATATATATATATATATTAATAGGAAATTATTCATTTACTTAAGTTATTATTATATTGATTAAATTATATTGAAATACTGTTCACACGCACACGCACACACACACACACACACACACACACACACACACACACACACACACACACACACACACAAAGCAAAAAAATTATCAATAAAATACGTATCGCCAATTCCTGAAAAAATTACTGTATAAAATTGCGTACCATGTATAATATGTTAACGCAATATTCATACATACAATTATATCACTTGTTATAAAAATTAAACAAAACAAATTTAAAATTAATTCATCTATCAATTTTCACTTATTATTGTTTAAACAAATGTAACAAAACCGCTATTTTCACTAAATGTAACAAAAAAAAAAAAAAATAAAATAATATATAGATACACTTACGTCAGATAACATAACTATTGTAGAGATGCATTGTTCCGAGATCATTCGCCAGAAATCCGGTATAGTGATCTCTAATGGATCCTGAGTAATGACAAATGACTCGGAATTATCGTAGCCTTCGATGAACGATGCATTTATGTATGTTGAATGTTCCTTTCCCGGAACAGGAGTGAGTATCACGCGATTTCTGTCATATGGTATCACCAGTTCGCTTCTATTCTTCGACCTATTTTCGTCTCCGCCACCAACAGAGAAGGATTTCCGATCTTCTAATACAGAATTGATTTTCTATAAGCAAAAAAACAGCGTTTTTGATTTTCAGATCTCAAATATATAAAGAACTTAGAGATGAAATTAAGGAGATTCTCCAGTCCTTTCATATAAAAACTTGATCAAATTTTGAGAATAAGTTTATGATTATTATAACATATGAGCATTCCTGAAGTTTTAAATTTTTAATCATATTCTATTTCCTTTAAACTTAAAATATAATTTTCTAAAATAGCATGAACTCTTATGAAAAGGTGAATTTTGAATAATTTAATCAGACAAAATATAAGAATTTAAAAAAAATATATTTATAAAAAAATGGAGTTTAAATAATATTTTGGAATAAAAAACTAAATTAAATTTAAAAAATATAAAATAAATTATGTAATTCTCTTTAAAAATGACGTCACATTAATAAAAATGTGACAATGTCGTTTATTACATATAAATCATTATTATAAACAATACCTTTATCATTTCAATATCAATTTCCATATCCAATATTCAGTATTTACTCAAATTTTGTAACAGAATTCTTTTACAATTTCTGGATTTTCCAAGCATTTCATTCAAAATTTCAAGATTACTGAGACAAGATTACTTTTTTAATACAATTTTAAAATAAATTTATTTTTTCATATATACTTTTAATGTCCCTTAATCATATAAGAAAAATTAATAATTTAATAAAATAAGTTTCAAATATTAAATTTGAGAAAGTACTAAAAAAAAAAAAAAATAATATAATACTAACTAGCATATAATCCATCTATAATACAAAGATTTAATAATGACCAAAATTAGCCATTTTTTGGAACTCCTCCTTTCTGAATTGTTATCACATAAACGTTTCTGAATCAATCACATCATACAGTATTCAATCAATCATACAGTATTTGACATATATACACACAAACAGAATAGAAAGTCATCATGACATCGAAACGATTCCAAAATAATTATTAAAAGTCATTTTTTAATCACAATCACGATTCATTTTAATATCATTTTAACATTTTTATGATTTGCTGTATTATTTGGATATAGTTTGTGTAATACCAGAATAATAGATTAATTTAATTAAATGTTTTGCATGTAATTTCATTGTGAGATGGCAGTAACCAAACTAATAGATTTAGTAAATATAATAGTACGTAATAATTAATGGATTTAGTTGGTATACATATAATAATATGTAGTAATATGTAGTATATTAAATAGTAAATACCATTTGCCATAGTGTTTTAACTTTACATTTAGTTTTAATTTAAAAAAGTTATTTTGAATTCGTCAAAGTTTATGAATGTTATCTAAATTTGGATTAAATTTTATGTAGTAAAATAAAAGTATCAAAAAACGTGGTAGCGTTTTATGCCAAGTACATTTTTTTCGTCCTTCCATGTAAAAGATGCTATAAAAATATTGTGAAAATGCAATATCATTGTCTTACAAAATATAACATAGATATAAAGTACTCTCTATGTCCGAAAATATGGTATACATTTCTTAAAAAACGTGGGATTAATGAAAGTAATTAATATTTAAATTTTTTTCTTTTTATATGTAAATAAGTAATAGGATACAAAATAGATGGCGCTGCAATAATTCATAAACGTCAAAAATAATTGACAGATAAACAACCGCATATTTTAGACAAATTTAAATGACACCCGCTGTGGTTACAAAATGACAAATTTTAATCAAAATTGTGATCAAGTGTGTGGAAGAAGTTCGAAATCAAAGCAATTAACACTTAACTAACATAATGATATATAAAAATTGTTGCAGTATAAAGGAAAATTTCGTCGCAAGAAACGATTACCATCAACATTATCATGTTCCATAGAAGCTGTTGAGTCAGCCACATCATTGTTAAACTGAAATACTCTTACATGTTATTATTCTTTATCTATAACTTTGTATTATTGGACAATTTGTAATTATTTTATAAATAATATCATTAAATTTGTAAATGTATATCATATTTTTGGACAGGTAAAAAATCCAAATGTATACAATATTTGCAGACAAAGGAAGTATAATAATATATGGATCTACAATAAGTAGAGTACAATAAATTTAAATATCATTTCTGAAGTACTATAAAAATAATTTATTAAGAAATAAAGTTAAAGCACTTCTAAATAATATTTAAATTTATTACATTCAAAGAATTATGGTCAGTAATATTTTAAAAACATTTAGCTATTTCAATAACTATTTGTTAATATTTCAGAAAAATCGTAGATTTTTTTCAGTAATCTTTCAGCAACTTTTTTACAAAGTTTAAAGTGCAAGATTCGCGAATATTTTATTCCACACCTTCAGATATATTGTAGACATATTTTTCACAACTTTAATAAAAAAGTTTTACTCTTCAGTTGACATGGTTCTAAAATACATCTAAAAAAATTTAATGTTGTATAAATAGGTTCCATATAAAACGATAAAAAGCAAACATCACAGATGTACACGGAATCATGACTCTTCTGATAAGAGACTAAACATCAAGAAGAATTATAAAGAAAATATTATTAAATAACATATCAACATCAGTTTTTATTGTTTAAATTTCATGCATTATTTAGCATTTTAAAGATGATAAAAGCACTTTTGTTAAAAAGATTATATAAATGAAAGTCACATAATACTCCTTTTAAGTTGAAAAATCTCATTAAATGGCAATAAATAAATAACAATTATTTGTAAAATTCAGTTCTGGCTCCTGTAACTTACATCATACTCCTCTTCCATTCTACATTTCTCCTTTCCATTGTCTCGTTGTCTCAATTTGGTGACCGTAGACTTAAGCTGCGATGCTGAAATCTCCGTATCACCATACTGCGCCATCTCCATAAGCGCGCGATAAATGAAAATATATTGCTTGAGTGATTGCACGAGAAAGTTACGCATATGTCGCAGGTCGCACACGGTGTTGAAAATGGATACCTGACCTTCATCGGCCAACTGCTGCAACAAAGAATCCAACGCGACGAGCGTGCCGGTGCGACCCACGCCAGCGCTGCAATGCACAAGGATTGGCCCCTTCTCGAGTGAGTACGCCTCGTTGACGCGTTTGATGAAGCGTAGGATCGCGTGCGGATGTTCGGGAGCGACAAAATCTTTCCATACGAGGAAGTGATACTGCACGATCGTACGGGGATCGCGCTCACCTAGCCGCGTCATCTTCAACTCGCGCACCACGTAGTCAGAGTACGCGCGCTCCTTCACGTGCTCCACCGTGATATCGCCAAAGTTCTTAGTCTCGCGCTTGTCCGGCCAGTATTTGGCACACTTGGTCTTAGAATACTCCTCAAGATTCGTCAGCATGAGAATCAATTCGAGATGTTGCTCCCAGATCATGCGCCAATAATCGCAAACGGTGTTTTCCATCGGTCCCTGGGCGCAGATAAACTTTTTGCGCTCCTTGTAGCCCAGCACAAAGTTAGCGTTGATATAATCGGAGCCGCAGATACCGTCCATCTGGGCTAAACGCACTCTCGTCTGATCGTAACACTTGATGTCCGGATAACGATTCTTATAGAGATTCTCCTGCGCCTCGGACGCGCGCGTTGTTCTATCCGTAAATCGATCGGGTAGCAACTCAAACTCGTGTTGGAAACCGTAATCCGAATCCCGATGGCGTTCCAGGTATGCCTGCAACAGCTCGCCCTTGGGTATGGGCGGCATATCCGGTGGACTTGCCGCCACAAGCTGATGCCTGCCTCTCAAACTTCTACAGAGATGTCTACGGGAAAAAAAGCGTTCATTAAATAAACATTGTGTTCTTTAAAAACTTTTGATGAGATAATAATATTGATAATATGAGTTGTATGTTGTAACTATATAGAAAATATTATTATATATTTGGTTTATATGTATTGGATCATTAAGTATGAAACTTTACACATTTGAATATCAAGATATTCACATGTGTAAAGTTTCATACATAATGACCCAATACATATATGTTCTATTATATTATACAAGATATCCCGTAAAGACCGTAAAAGAAATTATAATTATGTAAAATCAATATAAAATATAACATGTATAACTAAATAATATTTTTATCGATAAAACAGACAACGCTATATAATTTTGCTTTTAAAAAACTAATCTATCAACCCTGTCTATTATATTTATTTATATAATGTTTTTATACATATTCTATTATGTTTATGACAACAGCTTCTAACAAAAAGTTTTTTAAAAATGTGATTGTTAAAACAAAAAACAAATATTATTTTAAAAAATGTAAAATATATTTATTCCATTATTAAAATAATTCATCTAATAAAATATTTGTTTATACAAAGACTTTCTATTTAAAAGAGAGAATACTGCTACGCCGTTTTTTTTTACAACTTACCTGAAACTATTGCGCAGCGTTATAACTTCTTCTCTTTCTTGCGCACGCTTCGTAAATCTATACAGCACGCAAAGTGCAATAAATAGAATTGTGAGAGTTAAAATCAGAGCGATAAAGAGCTGTATTATCATTTCTCTGATAGTAGTCGCCTCTGCGGCCGTTACGCTGAGAGGATCTACTCCGCCATAAAGGGGATTAAAGTAACTGCTGTAAGCCGGTAGAAGTTGATCCTTTTCACCAAGCACTAGAAAAAATCAATCATCATCCAATGCTCTACCAAACCTCAAGTATTTTGCAAACATCGATAATTGTACTTACCGATAACTTCAATAAAACCAGTGTAGTTCGACGTTTCATCGAGAAAACCGTCGTAAGGCGATAATACGTTTAATTCCCCAGATCCATCTATGGATGCTTTTTGTAGAGGCGCGTCCTCTCTCTTTCGTCTCTCCGTTTTTTCTGTGGCATTAATCACAGGCATGGCTGTGGTCATATTGATTTTCACGCTACTAACAGTGATCGTTGTCGATGCGGTAGATGGACTGACAGTCGTGCTGCTATCATTGCTATTTGCAGTTGTTACAGTTGACACCGACGTGGTCATCGTTGTGCTGGTAACAGTACTGCTCGTGTTACCAGAGGTCGAGATGGTCGTCAATAGAATTTCCGGTACAAAGTGTAACAACGGCGGTGCCGGTTTAGGTCGCAGACCAACGCACTTGTCGCACATGGCACCGCCGTTAGATGACTCGCCGTCGCCGAGGAAGATCTCGGTTTGCAACTGATCGCTATCAAATATCTCGGCGATGTAGGCACCGCCGGTAAGTGAACTGTGCGCGTATTGATAAGAGTACACCGTAATTTCTTCGGGTGACGGCAGATCACCAACTGTCTTATGCGGTGGTAGTTTCACCAAGTAGACGCGGTAGCAGCAGATTGGGCCGTTTCGTTCAGAGATACGCGGTAGGTACAGCTTAAATAACTGCCTACCTTGACTCTCGATTTTGCGCCAACTACGCATGTTCATGTTCTCACGATCTGGAACGGCGACTGGTGTCGTGCAGTTTCCTACAGCGTTTTTGCCAGGAGTGCGAGATCTAGTCACTCCATTCACACGAACCTTTGATCAAATATATTTGTTTTTAACACAGAAATTCATTCGACATTATTATGGATTTGTATAATAATCTTAAGTTATAAATTATTTTACTTAAAGAAATAATGCAAAAAATATTCTAACAAAAATAACAGGTAGAAAAGTGGTTTAAAGAGACAAATATATTAAAACAAGTCAAAACAAGACCTAATTTTGCAAATTTTTTGTAGAAAAATAGAAAGAGATAAAGATATGTCTTCTATTGTAAATATCACACTTTTCTCCGTTTGACATTAAAATTTTATTACAAAATTATATAACATGGTTAATCATATTTCTAAAAACGACATTTACAGTGATCATTGCTATTCCCACAAGACTTATCAAAAAGCAAAAATGGCACGCGCTTTGGATGTTTTCCATTTAGTGACAAATCGGCACAAACAACATCGTATCCTTTTTTGGTATTCAATGAATAACATAGATAGAACGACTTTTTTATGCCAACTTGTGCCACTAAAGACTTAAAAAAATAAAAATATAAATGTCTTGTTTGTAAATCCTAAATTATTTTGCTCAATGGCAATATTATCTAAAAAATATCTAGATGAAATCATATATAATTTTATTTTTTATCTAAATAAATTAAAATTAAATCATCTTTCTCCTATCTAAGTTACATTTACATGTAATTAGGATTAACTTAAATAATTTTAAGTTATCTGAGCGCAACACTATTTAGGTATAATGCTCCTTTAAATTTAAATAATTAAACTATATACCGTATAATTCGTATTGGAAGGTAACTTATTGTAATGCGTGGTGTTTCTGTTATAGACACTCCAGCTAGGTGGTTCGAAACTATGGATATCCAAACGTCCCATGTCGTTCTTGAATCTTGCTACGCCATTCAGTTGTATATTATAGCGCTGTATAATGCCGTTCGGCTTCTCCGGGGGCGTCCATGTGATAGACATGAAACTAAAGCTGCTTATATTGTTGTAACGACAGATAACGTTGAGATTTTTTGGAGGACTAGCCACTGAAAAAACAATACATATATTTAAATATTTACCGGATATGAAATAACGAGATATCCCTCTATTTACAACAGGCTTATGTTCCAAAACTCTAATTAAAATCAAATTGATCGTAAGTCAAATAGCATTTATATTTCATATAAATAAAACATTAGATATTAATGCAAGATAATTATTTTATTACTAAAAATGTTTATAGAACTTTATTTAAGAATAAAACAATTTTTTTTTCAATTATATTCTTAATATAAATATTTGTAATTATACAATATATTATACAATTAATATTTAGTTTAAACATAGATTAACTTTAACAACTGATTAACTCTCAACTAACACACTGGGTGTCGTACACCCAAGCTATTTACAAAAATGCTTGACATTCATAAATCGTTCGCTCCTTCTCTTCTAAATATATTGAATATATTCACCTTCGCAATTTTCGCACTTATTTAATCTTTTTCTTGACCTTCTGTCGTAGCAATTAAAGAAAAAATTGTTCAAATTCTATGTGTTATGTAGCATACCGCATGGGCTACTCCACGGAGACAGTTCTTCATGCGATCGTGTCGTTTATTGAAGGCCAGCTGGAGAGGAGCGGCTATGCGGTGAGCACCTTCCTAGATATAAAGGGTGCTTTTAACACCCCGCACAAGGTGGTGTGTGAAGAAGCGTTGCACAGAAGTGTGCCGGAGAAACTCATGGAGTGGATCCGGGGCATGCTAGGGCGACGGGTGGTAGCTTTGCTGGGAACAACGAAGGTCAGTGGATGGGTGGAGAGGGGGTGCCCCCAGGGTAAGGTGCTCTCTCCACTGTTATGGTGCCTAGTGGTGGATGGGCTGCTCGAGAGGCTGAGTGAGAGGGGCTTCTTTGTGCAAAGCTACGCTGATGACGTGGTTCTGCTGGTGCGAAGACCCTTTCTTGGGCCTCTCTTGAAGCTCATGCAGAATGCACTGGAAATGGTAGAGCGGTGGTGCAGGGGGACCGGTTTGTCAGTAAATCCACTGAAAACAGGGCTCGTTGTCTTCACACGCAAATATAAAGTGGGCACTATAAAAAGGCCCATCTTTGAGGGTACAAGACTAGCCCCAGTTGAATCAGTAAAATATCTGGGAGTGATCCTAGATAAGAAACTGTCCTGGAAAGAACATCTTGAAAGCCGCTGTAAGAGTCTGTGCTCTTACTTCTGGATGTGCAGAAGAATCTTAGGCCAAACGTGGGGGCTGAAGCCCAGGATGGTCTGTTGGATCTACACTGCAATACATCGACCCAGGCTCACGTACGCAGCAGTTATGTGGTGGCCTAGGGCGCGGAAGAAAGCAACAGTGGTAGCGCTTGAACACGTCAGGGCTCTAATTTTAAAAGGGACTCTGGGTGCAATGCAAACCACGCCGGTAGCAGCCATGGGCATTTTGCTCTGGATTGAACTACTTCACCAAGTGGTGGTGGGGGCGGCGGCGATCGCTGCACACCGACTAGCCTGTGAATTGAAGTGGAAGGAGGGAACTGCGCACACTAGATTCCCTAGTGGCGTGTTGACCAATTCCATTTTTGGAATGAGGCAAGATAGGATGCCAGCAGTTCGGGCCTTGGACAGGCGCTTTAAAGTGCATGTCACAGGACTCGCGGACTGGAAAAAACCTGGGACACTGGATCAGGCCTGGGACAGAGAAGGCTGGTTTACAGACGGCTCCAAGACGGGTACGAGCTCCGGCGCGGGCATCGTTTGTCGGCAAAAGAAGGTGGCGGAAAGCCTGCCCCTGGATGAGTATGTCACAGTTTTCCAGACGGAGATCGTGGCGATCCTAAGATGTGCCCAACTGGCCCTGGAAGGAAAAGAAACAAGTGGGCGCGTGAGAATATGCTCGGACAGCCAAGCTGCTATCAAGGCACTTGAGGCTCCAATTTGTACCTCGCGGCTAGTCTGAGACTACAGGAATGCACTGGAGAAGCTGGCGAGGGATAAAGAAGTTATTGTGACCTGGGTCCTCGGTCACTCGGAGATCGAGGACAATGAGGCTGATCGGCTCACCAGAGTCGCATCAAGAATGGAAGTGTTCGGGCCAGGACTGGCGCTGGGGGTCCCTTTCTGTCTAGGCAGGATTCGGGCCTGGTTACAGAGCGAGTACCTCAAGTTTTGGATAAATGAACTGAGGACTAAATATCGACAGGCCGGGGCTCTACTGGAGGAAATACCTGGTGAAAGGTCAGGGATATAAGGTCCTTGAGTAGAAGAGACGCCAGACTAGTAGTGCAAATACTGACTGGCCATGGGGCCCTCAATTATCACATGCCCAGGCTGGGCCGATCCGATACGGCCGAGTGTAAGGCTTGTGAGGAGAAAGAGGAGACAAGTCTCCACATTCTTTGTGATTGTCCGGCCTATGCGGGGCTGATACTAAAACTGCTAGGCTCGGCATTTCCCGAGCCAGGGCAGATTAGCAGGCTACCTATGAGGGACCTGAGTCTCTTTTGGAGAGAATCGGGGCTCCCGTAAGTGGCAAACGACTGGAGGGAGACACAATGGACAATAGTCTGTGTGTCATAGGCGGATCTTCGAACGAGGACCGCCCCCTCAGTTCTATTATTATTATTATTATTATTATGTGTTATGTACCGAGATATACGCAATTGAAAAAAGCTGGGTAACGTACACTCATGTACGGATAGATATCGAATTCAATATAATGTGTCAGTTGAGGGTTAAAAAATAATATACTTCTTAAAAAAATCTTAAAACTCTAATTTTTAGAAAAAAATAGAACACAAGTTCAATTACATTGGTGCAAATAGAGAGGTCTTAATATTTAATATTATAAAATTAATATTTAAATTAAATCATTTAGATTTAATTTTCATTTAACTTAATAAACTTTATTGTAAAGCTGTTTTGAAGCTTTGTCTACCAGTTAATTTTTAATAATAGTGTGGTCGTAAGATGACAAATTCATAAGTGATGTAGTCATAAGTAGAGAGATACGTATAAATGTATATATTTTTTGCGCAATGCGTGCACCGACGTACCTCCGTCCAGGGTGGTGCCGTTTACCTCGCCGCTCCAATTCCCGCACTGTTTTGTGTACTCACTGCAAGCAGCTATCTTAAATTTATACGTAGTCGCCGGATCAAGATCCACGAATGCATACACAAGAAACGGCTGAGCAGGATATACCGCCTCTCTCTTCTGATCGACGTGAGTGGCCATCAGATTGTAATAGTGCACGTGTTCTTTCAAATCTGGCGGCGGCACGGTCCAACCTATTGTGATCGAATTCTCCGTCACACCGTTTACGGATACTTTCGGCACAAACACCGGATCTGTAATATTTTTTTTGTGTTAAAATAAAACAATATATAATTATCTTTCAAGTATATGTCGCCTGTTATATTGTATGCAGGAGGTTGCATACAATTATGTTTTTCATGCCATAAAAATCAAACGCTGAATTGTAAAAATAATTATTTAATTAATATGTAAGTACTATATAATTTTACAATTATTCCATAATGATTGTTTTTTAAGTTAATCATAAATTATTAAATACTAATTTAATTCTTTTTTATTATTAAATTAAATCTATTTTTTAAATTAAATCAAGTTTTAGAAAAACAATAAAGTATATAGAGAAAATTTTTTTAGACTTTACCCTTTTTACAGTAATCTTAGGACGACATAGACTTTAAAAAATTTTACAAAATTATAATTAAATTACAGTAAAATTTAGTAATACAAGATGTACTCAAATTTTGCAAAAAAAACCTTTGAAAATTTCCAAGAAATAATTTTTATCTACCTCCAGGAATTTTGAATAAAATTCCTTTTTCAATTTTATTCAAAATTCCTGAAGCTAAATAAAAAAATTTTTTAATGCAGCTTGGAAATAAATTCATTTTATAAGATTTTTATTTGTCAACTAATTCGATACATTAATTTGTGATGAGATTTGTAATCTTAATGTAATTTGAGTGCTTGTTATAAATTCTAAGTCTTGTACTGAGGAAAACTGTTGATTAAAGGTCGAAACGTTTACATTTATTTGGCATTTGTTTGTTTGTTTGTTTTTGGCGCACAATACCCAGCATGGCTCTTTAGCCATGTCTTGTCTTGTTTTATTTGAATTAATATTCATATGAGCCTTGAATTTTGTATTTGTTTTTAATTTTTTTAATTTATTTTATTTTATCTTTTGTATTCTTTAATCATACAAAGAAATCATAAGTTTTGAATATTAAATTTAAAACAGTACAAAAAAGAAATAATATAAATAATTAAACAATATTTTCACAATAATCTAGCTAACTAAAAGTATAGAATAAAAAGCGTATACTGAAAAGTTTTGCTGCATTAACTAAAAATTTGATAGATTCAACCAGACTGTTCAAAAACAGAAATCGTAGAAATTATCGGATTAAAGTCTATAAAATATTAATATCGGAATATAATCTATCAAACGTTCTAACGTTCTCTCTATAAAATTTTGAATTCAATTATAATAACCAGAAATTGTGCTTGGTTTCACCGACACGCACTCAATTGTATGTCCTGTTGATATAAGATAAAATCATTTTTCTCAGTGTGATTAAAGGCATAAACGTTAATTTAAAATAATGTATTATCTTTATATTCAAATAAAAATAAAATTAAAATTAAAAAGACATTAAAAGTAAATGTCAGAAAGAAACAGAATTTAAATTTAAAAGTAAATTTAAAAGTAAATTCCAAAAATTTCCTTAAGTTTCAATAAAATTCCATAAAAATTCGTATTCATGAATTCCATGAATACTTATTTTCAAAGATAAAAAAAAAATTCCTTGAAAATTCAAAGTTGTTCCGATACTACATACCCTGTAATAGTATAATTTAGTCAGCTTTATTATAATTTTAATAGAATTTATAAAAAATTTAGTAAAATTTTAAAAATTTTACTAAATTTTAGTAGAATTATAGTCAAACTCAAAATACAAATTTTTCTTTTAAAATTTACCTTTAAAATAAATACTATAAATAAATAAATGATAATCATCGGACAACATAGATTCCCATTATTACATTAATTCCATTATTGTTATTATAATTTTAAAACTTGAAAAAAATGAAATAACAAGACAAAAAATTAAGTTGTCTCATAGTCGCAGTATGGCGAACTACGGACTCGAAGATAAATGTTTCGAACTAAAGTTAAGAAATCATATCGTAAAAAAGATAACTTTAATACTGATGAAGTACCACCATAGTACAATACTTTTTTAATTTTTCCAATGAATTTTTCTACCTCTTGAGAAAGAAACCAAAAAATTCGCGGAAAAAAAACCAGGTTTTTTCCCGGGTCTTTAAAACTATAATCAAAAATATTTCATACAAAAATTTTATAATAAAATTATTTATTCATTCTTGTCAATATTTTTTAAAAGTAATTATTTTATAACAAAAAATAATTTTTAAAAATAATTTTTATAAAATATTAACATAAATTTAAATAGAGCTAATTTTATTGTAAAAATTTTGTATAAAACACTTTTTGATATCTTGAACAGTTTTTTAAATATAACAAAAGGCTGAAAATTGTTTTAAACAAAAGGAGTGATTTTACCACTTAAAATCATTTTTAGGCAGCAAATGATATTTTCTAAATTCATCTATATATATATATATATAATATATATATATATATATATATATATATATATATATATATATATAATACATGAAACATACTATTTTTAACAGAGTAAACAAAATTGACTTACAAGGAAACATTCTCAAGTGTAAATTTATGATTTTAATAAAACTGTATACATACATATATATATATATATATATATATATATATATATATATATATATATGGATAATTAAATATTATGTAATAATGATAATTAATTATGATTAATTATTATTTTTAAATAATATTTAATAATACTCATGATAACAATTATTTTATCGTTTATAATATTTATGTAATATGATATTTATAATATTTTTAGCTACACAAGTAAATAAGTATTCTGCGACTAATGACGAGTAGCAGTTATTACAAGAATTCGAGGCTAACGTCGCAAAGTAAGACATCGAGAAGCTCTTTTTTATATTGCAGGATTCGTCGCACACCGATTTTTGCATAAATATCCGCATTTAGGTTGCAAAATATCAATGATGCCTCCCATCGACAATTGGTTGTCATTCATCTCGCGGGAAACTGTATTTGTCCTTCTTCTAAATTTTTATCAACTGCACAAGTGATGGATACAGAATTTCAAAAATATCGTGGACAATTTTTTTAATTTAGAGGATAAAATTTTTGATAAATTGACATCTATTGTATGCACTAAACTTAAAAATAAATTTCCTAAAGAAGTTGTTGCGTGTTTAGTGCAAACACAAACTTATATTGGACTTCAAAAACAAAATAAAAAAATAACAATAAAAAATAGCATAAAAAACCCAAAAAATAAAGCATATATGTAATATAATTATTTGAGATATAATATAAATTTAATTTCTAATATAAATGTTTCATTCTAATATAAATATATCATGTTTTAATTTCCAATCTTGTACATTTAAAATACGCGCGTTACTGCGTGGGGAACAATTGATTGGTCGAATTCCCACAATTCCGTCATTATGCGTAATGGTTCACCTTGTTTCCTTCCACTATAAATCCAATATTACTACCGTTATTGTAGACGGGCCTTTATTATAAACTAATGGCAGCTCAATAATAATACAAAAGTATTGACTCATTATAATCTTTATTACACGTCGTTATGGGCACTCGGACATAAGAACTTCTTAACTTTATAACCTACGTCTTATGCTTACTCCTTAATTCACTACTACTATTACTGCCACTGTAGAATGACCTTCAAGATATCAATAATAAAACGACGCGGAATTCCGAATGGGCTACATAACCACATTCTATTTTGACTTGTATAAAGTGCTAGAAGAGCAAATATTATGTTAATAATATTTATTTAAGTATCTTATAGATTTTTAAGTACCATTCAATATCTGATATACCTACATAACATGTTATCAATATGCGTCTAGTTCTTTCATTTCTTACAATTGATTTCAAATAAGATTTCTGTACAAAAATTTTTTGCCGACAATCGCAAAAATTGCAAAATATACAAATATATTCATTTGTAGTGCCAAATATCATGTTAACTGACATTATTTATGTCCTATACATGATACGAGCATGATATGGTGCACGTTTTAACAAGGGAGGATCAGATGATTCACGTTGGGATTTCGACTCAAATGTTTTTAATTATTCTGGAGACGAAAGAAAGGTTACGTCTCCTGGCGTTTGATCAAATAAGTTTTAGTAATCAATTTGTGAAAATTAGCAATATTCGAAACGCACCGCAGCGCGCCATATGAGTCTTCCCGGTAACTGTTCTTCCAATCAGCGCAGTTGGTTTCGTGAGTTAGATGCTTGCCTCATAATCGTGAGATCCAAGTTTGCTCCTGGAGGTGAGCAATAATTTTTTTTTCTTTTAATAAGTGTTTTTATTTATGTTTATTTTAATAATATTGATATAGTATACAAATGTTTAAAATAAAAGATTTAATTTAATATCACATTCTAAACATTAATTTAAATTTTATTTGAGGGGACTTTTAATTCAAGTAATAATATTTAAAATAATAAATAAGTAATAATAATAATAATAATAATAATAATAATAATAATATATAAGTTATTTGTAATAGATAACATATAAAGGTAATGTATCTAAATTTTCAAATTGTTTAAATTTAAAACCAATAAAAAAAGCGGATACAAAATTGTATTAAATAGACGAGAAGTTTTTTATTTTGTAATAAATTCGAAATACATAAATAATTGAATTTTGTAATAAAAATATTCACCTTCACATTCAGATGTTTGTTTATTCTTCTTCTACAATTAATTATTTTAAAAACTAGAAATTTAAAACACTGTTAATATTATTTCCAATTAAATCTTAAATTTAAACAATTTGAAAATTTAGATACGTTTAATTTATATGTTGTCTATTACAAATAACTTATATATTACTATTATTATTACTTATTTATTATTTAATATATTATTACTTGAATTAAAATTCTCTTAAAATTAAATTTATATTAATGTTTATCAATATCATCAAAATAAATAAAAATAAATAAACACTCGTTAAAAAAAATTATTGTTTACCTCCAGGAGCAAACTCGGATCTTATAATTATGAAATAAGCACCTAACTCACGGAGCCAATTGCACTGGTTGGAAGGACGGTTACCGACTTATATGGTGCGCTTCGAATATAGCCACTTTTCACAAATTTATTACTCCGAAACTAAGGCCTATTCGATCAAACGCCGGAAGACGTAAACTTTTTTTCGTCCCCAGAATAAAAAAATTGGAGTCAACATCCCAAAGTGAGTCACCTGATCCTCCCCTTGTAAGTTATAAAAATGTAGAATTTCATCAATTTCAAATTTAAGTAACTTTTGTCTAAGATTGTATAGCCAGAACATACTTGAATATTTTTCATTGTTTCTTTCATTTGTCAATTTTTGTTATTTGTCAACATTCATGTGGCAAGATAATTATACTTTTTAAGAGATTGCAATAATAACTCTTGTTTTTTATAGCCCAAAGTACCGTTAAAATCGCGTTTAAAATTTTTTAATCGGTTAATTAGAAAAAAAGTTAGCTATTTTTGTATGAAAAAAACCTTTGCGCATTTTTTCAAAAATTTTTTTTTAAACTGTTTTTTATCAATTTTCAATTATGCTAATTGAATTCCGTTTACCATTTTCTTCCTTATTAAAAACGAAAAGATTGATCTATTATTGAATTTTATATAAAATATTTTACGCTGTAATAAAGAATAGGGTATCTTGATATCTCATTCTGGGCTTAGAAAGCAAAAAAAAGATACATGGCTTATATAGGGTTAATAACACAAGCACATAAAATAAAAAAAAGTGTCATATCCGAGAGACTATGTATCCCTATGTATTTTGACGCCCTGAAACCGAATATGACTTCAGAATTGCTTCATCAAGTCAGGATTTTTTTTAGCGGGTTGAATAGTGTGTAATTTTAAGAAACGTTTAACAATTTTTTGAGTGTAAAAAAAATCTTGATCTGATGGAACAATTCTCAAGTCATATTCGGTTTCAGGGCGTCAAAATACATAGGAATACATAGGTGTAGTCCTTCGGACATGACACTTTTTTTATTTTGTGTGCCTGTGTAATCATTCTGAAATCATTTTGTCATCATTTTAATGTCATAATAATTTTCTGTTCTGCTTGTGTGGGTATGTTTTCAAATTCACTGAATGTAGTAAATTTTAAAAATCTTTTTGTTTCAACATTTCATATTACAAGATTTTAGAATCATTTTTTTCTGTTGTAACATTTTATGACATTTTGCAAACAAAAAATCCTACAGAATTGTATATAGAATGTAAAAAGTAAACTTTTAAAACGAATCAATTGGTGCTACATGGGTATCAAGAAAAATTTTACAAAATTATGATAAAATTTTATAAATATATAGTAAATTATAGTAAAATTAATATAATTTTTAATAAAATTTACTGTAATTTTAATAAAATTTATAAAAAAATTTTCACGTTGTTTCACAATTAGTACGATTTTGAAAGTAAATTCTAAAAGAAAGAAAATTTTGCCTGTGTAAGAGAAATTTGCAAGTCTTTTTAAAAATTACCTTTCTCTAATGTAGTAATCCAACGTGGATCTAATTGCATATGTGACGTGCCCACCGCGTTGATAGCGCTAATGCCAATTTGATACGCGGTACCGCTTTCAAATCCTTTAAGAACGTAGCTTGAGTTACCACCGCCAATCTGCTCAGCATAGTACTGACGTTGATCTGTGCCCTTCTTCATATGCTGAATAAAATACTTCTTGATCGGTTCATTACCATCGTTGACAGTCCAATTTAGAAATATACTGCCAGCTCCAACCGCTTTCATAAAATCTATGCTGACTTTCGGCACGTCAGTGACGAATAGATGCGTCAGAGTGCTCACTATTCCGTTGTAGTCGTTCACCTGGCACGTGTACGTACCGTTGTCCTTGCGCGTCAAACTCTTGAATTCTAGGATCAAAACGGCGAAGGTCTCATTTATTTGCGAGACGATGGTGAGATCCTTCAAGTGTTCGCTGCTATTCGAATCATTCCCCTTTAACCAGGTAAATTGAGATAATGGATAACCATGTACGTGACACGTCAAGTTGGCCGCTTCCGACACTCTCGTCTTTACGTCCCCACTGGATGTTATCTTGCCAGGTTCTAGAAAACAACAGAAAAACCATCCAACTTTCATCCATATGGCACAGGATCTTGCTGCTATATTGCAATCTTGCATTACAAATCTTTTAAAAACATTTATAAAATATAGATATACATTACCTTAGCAAAACCACGAATACAACTGTTATAATATAAATGTGAAATTTACGTATGTATGCTACTTATAGTAGTTATATCTGCATTTGTTAGAATAATGTTAATAATGCTGCAACAATATTTTAAAATTGTAAAACTAAACTGCTAACATTTTACGTATAAAAATTTGTATATACACGCATATTTTTTTAATCAAGCTTAAAAATCAATTTTATACAAAAGTTTTGTATTACATTTAAGCATGAATTATCAAGCGTGATTAGTCACGTGGTCATAATTTTAGAAATGACAGTAACAATTTCCGCAATTAGAAAAATTTTTCAAACCAAATTACAATTTAATTTCATAATTTTGTATTCGCGTAGTAAAGTATTAATATTAAATTTTAATTTTAAGTATCTCTAAAAATGACAATGTTTAAATTACACAAAATCTATAGAACATATATACAAGTGCCAAAAATTAAGAAAAATAAATAAATGTGTAACTGTGCCATTAATAACACATAATTATATAATATTATATATTATACATAAGACATATTATAATAATATGTTAATAACACATTTTATATTTATTTATATAATTTTCTTCATTTGTGGCATGTTGCATAGATTTTTCATTCAAATTAAAAACACATCTAACTATCACAACACTAACAATGAAAAAAAATATACAGGGTGTAACAAAACTAACAATAAATATTTTAATGACAGATTCTTTGAAAGATTTTAAGACGAAATTTTAATACCAAAATGTCGAGACTATAATAATTTTTAAATGAGATAAGTTTAAAGATTACGAAAACTAAAATTTTGCGCGCTCAAAAATGGCAATGTGCTCCCCTGGACCGAATACTTCTAATAATAATAAAATTATTATAAAAATACGCAATGAAAGTTCTATTAAAAAATTCTATTTATTCTAATTCTTATTTCTTTAAACTAAATATTGCACTTAATAATAATAAAAATATTAATCTACTAGACAATTAAAGAAAAAGGCCTGTAGTTCATATATTCACGGCTTCTTTCTATATAAAATCTGCTAAAAACAAATTTTTAAAAAGAAAAAGAGAATTATCCATGCAATTTCAAAACATCATAAATGTGCAAACGCGCACGTTTAAGGGTAATAAAACCTTTAAATTAACTTGTTACAAACCTATCACTCTGATATGAATATTTTTCTCAAGGAATTTATTGTCAGCAGTCAGCGCAGAGCATTTGTAGTCGCCTGTGTCGTTTCTGCTAGCCTTCTTTATGTCGAGTCGTCCACCATACTCAAAATCCTTGATGGTAGTAAGATTCCTACCGTCAGTGCTCCACCAGACTTGACCCGGCACGTTGAGCTTGCATAATAACGACGGCGTGCTACCCGCCTCTATACCTTCGATATCCTGTGACGATCGAATTTCCAACGACACGATCCGCTCGGACTTCGGTTCTGTTGCTGCATCCAGTTTATCTATACCTACCGCAAGGAAACACATTGTTTTTGTAAACCAAATCACATATTTGAAGGGAATTTTCTTTTAAAATTTATCTTCAAAATCATGGAACGACATAAACTTCAAAGAATTTTATTCTAACTTTAATAAAAAATTTAAGCAAAATATTTTATATTATTTAATACAACCAATATATAAGTCCGTTTAAATTTTACTAAAATATTGTAAATTTTATTAAAATTATAATAAAATTCTTCCAAATCTATGTTGCCTCGCAGTTACTATTGACATTGAGGGTCATTTCTAAAGAACAAATCTCTCCATGTGATTTCTCCATGTGGATGCAAACAATTCCTAGTATATGCCAATAGTAACATCAATATTGTAATTTAATACTCAATAATATAAATGTAATATAACCAAAATTGAGTAACTAATTAAAAGTTGAAAGTTAAAAAATTGATATTTTTTAAATTAACGTATTAAACTTTTAATTTTAATCAGTTATTTTTAAAACACAAACTTTAATTTATTAACTTTTCTACTGAGTTAAAAAGAGATTTATTAACTTTAACTTATAATTTAATTTAAAAAATGTTAACTTATTCTCAATATTCAATATAACACATATTATACATGACAGTTACATTACTAAATGTGATATTGGGCCGTGGGCCGAATAATATTAATATAAAATTATGTTATCATTATTTGTTCATAGAGCACCAAAAATTTTTAGAGATGTCTTAAAAATATTTCAACTAAAAAAATAAAATATTTCAGAAATGTTTCGAAATTAAAAGATAAACCCCGCTGAAGGTATTGCGGTGTACAGATTTGGAATATTACTTGGTCCTCTGCAATTTGGTTGAATTTTATGTATATAAATGTATATATATACATAATTTTGTCAAAAATGATCGTAAAAAAATTTTAAAAAAAGTATTTTAACCCTTAAACACATCGATCCTGTAAAATACGGAAACACATTTTTGGGTCTGGGAGACTTTTCCAACTTTGAGAAGCAATAACTTTGATTGCAATCAATATTTTTTTACAATTTTTTTTTACAGAAGTTCAAAATCTCAGGAGTGTGACTGCACAATTGGCATTGCCGAAAAACAATTTATTGTTAAGTTATAAAAGGAAAACCAAAGCAAAAATGAGAAATTGGTCAAAAATCCACTTTTCCTTCAAAAAATCATATTTTCGCAACAAAAAACGTTTAAGGACTTTCAAATACGGCGTTTTAAAGCTAAAAAATCACACTTTCAAAATAAAATTTGATAAAGTCATTCCTTTTAAAAAGTATAATTATGTAACATGGAGAATATGAGGTATTTTTGGGCATCTAAAAATCCACTTTTTTAAAAAAAATCATACCTTTGCAACAAAAAACTTTGAAAAACTTTACAATATGGCGTTTTAAAGCTAAAGATTCATACTTTCAAAAAAAAATATATCATTGTCATTTCTATTAAAAAATGTACTTATGTAACAAGACAAATATGAGGTATTTTTGATTAAATCATTTCTAAAATTGAAAAATGATGTGTTTCATGATATATTTCGGAAAAACTCCCTTTTCTACAGCATTTTATAGTATTCCAACTTTAAACAGAATATATGCGAGTAACATCCGCAAACCGACTTGTTTAAACGTATTTTGTCCAGCTTTTTTATGTAAAATACTCACAAAAAAAGTTTCACTTACACACTATATGGGTCGCATTGACCCTAACAAAACTTTGCTGCCGTGCCGTTCGAATTCTAGCTCAAAAAAGTTGATCAACCATATCAATCAAAAAAGGAGATTTCAAACTTTTTTTACGTCTTGGTCTGAACCTCCAATCTCATTCCGTCTTCACATAGCAAGCATTCAAAACTTCATATGGGGTCTCTCAGACACTTACGTGTTTAAGGGTTAAAGCTTGAAATCTCTAGTTTTGAGATTGATAAGTCATTAAACAATTTACAGATTGTTTACAAAGTTACGCGGATTTAAATGGGAATGCGCCAAGTCTCAAAATTTTTTACAAACTTTGCAAAGCTTCACAATGCAAAATAAAACTTGTATGCAAATGTGGTTTATAGCATTCGAAAACGTGGATCTTTACCTCTAATTTGCGTTTTTGTTGAGCGTTGTACAATTTTTTTCACTGAGTTAGGCAACACTGAAGCAAAAATGGCTCTTTCGCTTCAATGTTGAATAATTCAGTGAATAAAAATCGTCTAACACTCAACAAAAACGCAAATTAAAAGTAAAGATTCACGCTTTTAAATGTTGTAATCCATATAGCACAAAAAATTGCAGAAACATTGCAGCAATGTAGCAATGTTGCAGATTGCAATGCAATATTACGGAGACATTGCAGAAACAGAAATTAACAATATGCCTGCAACATCTCATGATATATGCCAGTGATATTCCAAAAACATTGCAATATTATAATTTTTTAATAAAGTAATGGCAATAAAGAGCCAAAGCAGAATATTCGCATATAATAATACATGGTCCATTATAAAAGTAATGCACATTTTCTGGGAAAAATAAATTTATTGATCGTACCGGTACAAATGCTTAAAATTGTTCAAAATACTCTCCCCCAGCATCAATACACTTACAGAGATGTGTCGGCCAGGCCTGAAAGGCAACTTGAAACTTCTCGACGGAAATGTTTCTTAAGAACGTTGTAACATGCTTTTGGATGTTTTCCACGGACTCCCAATGCTTTCCTTTCATAATTTGATTCAAAATGAGCCAGACTTTCTTAACTCTGTTATAACCGGAGACGAATCCTGGATGCTCGAGTACGGCCCAGAATCGAAAAAGCAGAGCAGCGAATGGCACACAAAATCATTTCCCCGCCCCAAAAAAGCGTGAATGAGCAAGTCTCGCATCAAAACGATGCTCATTGTCTTTTTTGACGTCCAAGGAAGCATTCATTTTGAGTTTGTAGGGAGAAACTGTCAACTCAGCCTTTTACTGGGACAAACTCCACCATGACAATGCCCCCAGCCACATATGGTCTTCATCGTTACCAATTTCCTGGCCCGGAGCAACATCCCGGTGATCCCCCAGCCCCCTTACAGTCCCGACTTGACTCCATGCGACTTTTTTTGTTTCCCCGACTGAAGAGAGAGCTGAAAGAAAAGCATTGGGAGTCCGTGGAAAACATCCAAAAGCATGTTGTAACGTTCCTAAGAAACATTCCTGTCGAGGAGTTTCAGGGTGCCTTCCAGGCCTGGCAGACACGTCTCCGCAAGTGTATTGATGCTGGGGGAGAGTATTTTGAAGAATTTTAAGCATTTGTACCAGTACGATCAATAAATCTATTTTTCCCAGAAAATGTGCATTACTTTTATAATGGACCCTGTACTTAAACTTAAGTGTATTATCACACAAAGGTACATACATACACTCGAGTGTTTTTTTGTTATTTAACTTTTTATTCGGCCGTATACATTTCAAGTTATACAAAGTTAAAACAATAACATGGAATTAATATGGTTTTTTAAGCGAAATTTTTATGTCAAAATATTTTTTCAATAAATCGATTGTCATTCTAAAAAGCGGTGTTTAGAAACATTAGAGACATCATTTTATGCTTGTTTAATGTTAAACAGAAATAAAATGATATTTTTAATGAAATTTCTAATGGTATTTCTAAAGCTTCTGAACACAAAAAAATTCTAAATCAGGAAAATTCTAAACAATGGAAAATTAAAAATATATAATTTTACAAGGTACTGTGTTTCTTTTAAACTAAACTAAATTTTTAAAATTATTTTTATGGATAGCCAAGTTGCAACCAATTTTTTTCTTCCACCGATTATGCAATGCATTCGATTTTTATAAATTACGTCCTAAATAATAAATATTTCATTACTTTGAGTCTAGAATCTGTTAAACAACATTCTGACGAATGTAATTGTTCAAGTTTCAATAGAAAATATTAATTATAAACAATGTTATTCAATAAAATAAAAAATGGGTGTCGTATTATCCTTTTGTCCTCTACATTTTAGCATTTAATTACGCATACTTCTTCATTGTTTTTGAACTTGAGCATATTATCACGAATGTATGTACACTCGAGTGGTTTTTTGTTATTTAATTTTTTATTCGGCTGTACATTTCGAGTTACGCAAAATTAAACAATAATAACATGGATTGTTTATTAATATCGCTTTTTAAGCAAAATTAAGCAAAATTTTCATATCAAAATATTTCTTCGATAAATCGATTGTCACTCTAGAGAGCTGCGTTCAGAAACATCAAAGATATGATTTTATCCTTATTGATTAATGTTAAACAAAGATAAAATAATATATTTAGTACTATCTCTAATGTTTGTGAACACATAAAAATTCTAAATAATAAAAAATTAAAAATATATTACAGATATGTTTTTTGGACCAATAATGTAACAACATAATGATAATAAGGAAGCCTTCTTCGGTCACAGCTAGATCTTAGTGCCTATATTTTTTCGTGTAATTTTATATACTTCTTCAAATTCAACCAGAATGTGCGCCGAATTTTTTCTGGTCGTAACACAGCATGTTGAATAAGAATTAATAATATCACAATTTTTATTAAATTAATTAATTTAATATAATAATTGATGCTGATTTGCATCTATATACCCATTCCCCCTTGGGGTGTTATTTTTCGCAATGAGTTTTTTAAAGGAAGAATGGTTATATAGATGCAAATCAGCATCAATTATTATATTAAATTAATTTAATAAAAATCGTGATATTACTAATTCTTATTCGACATGCTATGTTACGACCGGAAAAAATTCGGCACACATTTTGGTTGAATTCAAAGAAGTATATAAAATCACACGAATAAATATAGGCACTAAGATCTAGCTGCGACCAAAGAAGGCTTCTTTATTATCATTGTAAAAATATATTATTTTGTAACAAAATATGATTTAATTTTTTTTAACCCAACCAATTTTTAAAGTTTATTTTTGGGCTGCCATATTACCACTTCTTTTTTTACCGATTATGCAATGCGTCATATTTTTATAAATCACGTCTTAAGTAATAAATATTACTTTAAATCTAAAATCTGTTAATGCTTTGACGACTATCGTTCGAGTTTCAATATAAAATATTAAAAATGTTATTCAATAAAATAAAAATTAGTATCATATTATCCTCTTCTCTAAATATACAAACGTATTTTTCTCACAAATGTTTAAGAGATAAATCGTATTACTTTAACACAAATTAATGGAAAGAGGAGGGGAGGAGAGGGTTATAAACTATCATATTGTATATACAAATTCAGCCAAATCAGAGAGAGCCCCTTGAACTGGTACTCCCTCTGTTACATGCCGCGATCGGACTTAGAAAATCTTCTCTTGGCCAGTCAGCAAAAGTAACAAAGCATATTTTCTGTTTAAATATATCAACATAATAAAACAGAAAATTAGCTCAATTTGAAAATTTTAAAAAGCCCAATTTGAAAATTTACTGTGATAGATTTCAGAAACATTCTATTGCAACATTTCATATCACAAAATTTTAGAAAAATATTTTGTAGAATTCTTTCAGAAGTATTGCACATAAAATATGAAAAATCAAAACTTTTCTAAAAACTCTCTGCAACAATAGCTACTGTATGGAGTACTGAAAATGAGGTTGAAATAAAATTCAGGATTTTAACTTTGGGTGAAATTATAAAGTTCATATCTTCAGCATAATTTCGCGAGAACTTAAGTAATGCTATCGAATTTAAGATTACGCAGAACTTTAACTCCAATATTCTATTCTTATGCGATCAATGAAATCAAATTCAGTATTAACGATCATAGAATGATTGTTCATTTTTGACAAATAGAAAGCAATTAAAAAACGCGTTCTTTTATTCGCGTATTATTTTATTTATTACAACATCAAAATTTTTCAGAAATATTTTAGAAATATTTAAATTAAAAGGTCAAACATTTCACTTAAGTTGCAAAATATGTCTGCAAAATTTCTACAACAATTCTGGAATAACAAAATGTTCGCAAATCTTGCACTTCAAATCTTATATGTATAGTACAAAGAATGTATAATATATGTAAGACAATATTTGCGTAATATTCTTATACAAACTTATATTTTGTTTCATAAAATAAAAATTTGAAGTCCATATGTGGATAATATTCATTAACTTTCTTTTAAAAGTCAAAATAATTAATTAAAACAAATGTAATTTAAAGCAACAAACAATTGATAATAAGGCTACTGAAAGTCAGCGCGGGTATAAATTAGCAATCAAAATTATTAATGTTCTTATAATTATTTTGTTATTTCACTTAAGATGAATAAATAATTATAAGAACATTAATAATTTTAAACAAGAAGATCGTAGCTGGATCTTAGTGCTTTTATGTATTCGTGTGATTTTATATACTTTCTCAGACTCAAGCAAACTGCGCGCCGTTACTTTCGGTCATATAACACAATTATAATCAAATAAGAGTTAGTAATATCATTTTTATTAAATTAAAATTAATTTAATAATACTGATGCTCACTAGCATCTATATTAACACTCCCCCCCCCCTTGAAAAAACTGTAAAGAACTTATTGCAAAAAATATCACCTCAGCCATGGTTCAAACCTGGGACCATTAATAATTTTGATTGCGCACCTATACCCGCGCTGACTCAATAACCTTATTATCAATTGTTTATTGTTTTGATTTTCGAGAGTCTTGAGTTACATATCATTAATTAAAGTTAAAGAATTATGGCAAATGCTATTTGTTATTTAACATAAGTATTACTTTTATACTATCTTATTCATAATTAATATAGCTATTACTGTCCCATATTCCAATTATACAAAACAAACGTAATTATATCAATCTTTCGTTCTGGTGTTATTGTACAAGCCATATCCAAATAGAACAGTAAGTCATAACTTTAAAATAAATCGTAATTAATCAAAAAGTTACTTTTAATCATTATTTTGGAACCATTTTAATTTTTCGTTCTGCTTAATAATATTTTCAAATTTACAGTATATGATAAATTTTAGAAACATTTCTGTTACAATTCATATAAAATTTTGCAGAATAATTTCAAAATTATTGTATATAAAAGGTTAAAACCTTTCTAAAAACTTTCCGCAACAATTGGTGCTGTTCAAGTTATATTCAACAAATTCCCATTGTTTCTTTTCTATCGAATCAGCATATAACAAACCTCATCTCATTCATAAATCCGTTAGCTATTTTTGTCACCGTTCAAACATTAATGATATATGTAAATACTTTTTGTTTACTTTCTAATTGTCCTGGCAATTGTAACGGAAAAAGAGAACAGAAATCAACCAATATTCTCTTAAGAAACATTTTAAGTTTCACACGCACGCATGCACACGCACTCACTTGGCGCCTTTTTTGAAAAGGTAATTTTGTACTGAATTTATTCTAACATCATTATATTTAGATTACACTGACCACACATTTTGGTGCCGTCATTTTAAAAGTTAATCCTAAAGGATTTTGGGTCGCTGAAAATGAGAAATCAGAAATCCGTTTTTACCCATCAGCTCTTGTTTTTCAAATAACCATTAAATAATCTTTTTAAAAATTTTTATACCTTGTAATCTTTTAGTAGTAGAAAAAAAATTATATTGGGGTTTACAATATGGCATTTTTATTTAGGAAGTCCCCCACAATACTAATATTATTTTTATGATACCAAAAAAATATTAATATACAAGCCACAAAGTAAAAACTTGAATAATATCGTGAAAAAAATGGCAAAAACAGCAAAATTTCGAATAAAACAACCAATTTACTCGGCCAAAAAAAATCTTAAAAAATATTTGACCATTTAGGGTTACAGCTGTATGTTTCTAGTTTTCTTCTATCGTTTTATAAAAAATTAATTTCCGACCATTTCTTAAAAAGTTATTAAATTTAAAGCGACATTCCGCATACCACTGCGCGCGTCTTTCCATGTAAAACGAGTCGCTCTGCCGCCGAAGGTGGTTAAGAGTAAAATAAATGGATTAGCTCATTAAATAAAAATAAAAATATGTATTTTTGAAGGTTCTGTATCCCATTTAAAAATTTAAAATGGCGAATCCAATATGGCGGATAAGAAAGCTAATAAAATGTAATTAAATTTCCGTAAAGTTGTAATATAAGGTTTTTGAGATCACTGAATCTGAATATAATATCAGTTTATAAAAAAATATAAAGAATATTGCAAAAATGTTACAAAAAATGCTCTAACTTTATACTTTTATAATATTTTCAAGTTAGCGACTTTGAAAGCATGGATACAAATCCAAACAAATCCAATATCTTAAAATTTCTCCTAATTGTTTAAATTAAAATTAGAAATAAAAAATCTAATATAGCAAATCTAAATCTTGAAAAATACATAGTTGACTTACAGAAAATTGACGGGTTAATGTAAAAACAATTTATTAAAAAGTTTTCTCAATTATATTTTTCATAAATCCGGCTCTTTATCGAACTCGGAGTCATGAAACAAAAACGTGGCGATTATTTATTTCGTATTTAATTTCTTTCACTTTTTTAATATTATTTTATATATTAAATTTTTCTTACATTTTTAATTTTGTATATTATTGCAACAGGTTCTATAAATATTGTATATTGTTTTAAGTACAATCTACAATCAGCTTATACAATGTAGATTTGATTTTGTCATATATAAATTTTATTTTGTAAATATATTTTAGATCTGGTTCTCAGCATTCAAAAATGGATTGAAATGAATTAGAAATGGATTTGTTTGGTCTATGCCAAATAAAGATTCTGATTTTTTAAATCAATTTCTATCCAATTAAAGTATCAGAAATTTTTTAAATTTTATTTTAATCCATCACGCGGAATTAAAAGTAATTGCGGCTGCACGCCACTAGGCGACGGCGTTCTCGTAAGTCAAATGTCGCAACTACTAAATATAAAGAGCGCAAGATAATATGTTAGTTGAGAAAGGTATATCACTTTTTGGTACATATTCTGCCGCGATTTTCTAAATGCTATTGGTTATATACATAAATTATATGGTATACTTTCTAAATTTCTTGCAGTAAAATGTTACTCTAAAATAGTAAAAATTGAGTCTGTGCAATTTTCGAGTGATTTATTATTCTAATAAGAGTAAAAGAGATAAATCACAGGCTCAATTTTATTTTAAAAATTTTGACATTTTATTCTATAAAATTTAAAAAGTACTCAATTTTGGTATATTGAGTAAAGTCATGGCTTGTTCACGAAAAAGCTGCTTGAATAATCAAAATGTCTTTTGCTACATTTGTGAATACATTCTGAAAGAATATAGGAAACCTATTTGTGAGTTTGTAAAGAAGACTATAGAGACTCAAGAAATATCTTGATTATTTTCATGTCCAGCTTAGACACTAAGATAAATAGTGGGCTCCTCATATTGTATGCAAAACTTGCAAGGAGCATTTGCGCAATGGACAAATGGAAAAAGAAGTTGCCTGAAATTTACAATACCAATGATTTGGAGAGAACCAAAAAATCATGTAGATGATTGTTATTTTTGTCTTGTAAACATTAACGGTATTAATCGCAATAATCAAAGCAAGTGGCCATATCCTGATGTTGATTCAGCAAAACAACCTATTGTAGAGTCAAAAGAATGTAGAATCAAGTGGAACCCGTTCCTTCTTTAGACCACCTATCACAGCTCTACGAGGATATTGGCGAATCGAGCATGAGCTATGATATACAGAATAAAAAAAAATGAAGAGACGAAGATTTTGTAGCATCTTCAGAAAGTACCCAACGCTTTACACAACAAGAGCTCAGTGATCTCATCAGGGATTTAAACCTTTCAAAAGTCTTCCAAATTACTGGCTTCTAGGCTGAGCAAAAAAAATTTACTCCATTCTGGCACTAAAATTACATTTTATCGTACCAGAGAAAAGAATTTTTTGCCATTCTTCTCTTATGAACAGAACCTAGTATTTTGCAATAATATAAAAGGCGTTTTAAACAAATTAGGGGTAATAGAGTACAATCCAAACGATTGGCGTCTTTTTATTGATAGCTCCAAGCAAAGTCTAAAATGTATTACATAACGGCAACAGATATGCTTCCATTCCAATTGGTCACTCTACAAAAACAAAAGAAGAGTATGAATCAATTTCTCTAGTATTAGAAAAGATAAAATACTCAGATCAGTGGGTTGTTTGTGTAGACCTAAAAATGGTGAACTTTCTCCTTGGTCAGTAAAGTGGCTATACAAAATGTCTGTGCTTTTTATGTCTTTGGGATAGCAGAGCCAAACATGATCACTGGATCAGAAAAGAATAGCCTTTAAGAAAGAATATGGCAGAAGGAGAACACAATGTTATTAAAGAATCGTTGGTTAACAAAAAAAAAAAAATCATCGTGCCACCATTACATATAAGGCTAGGCTTGATGAAATAATTTGTAAAGGCTTTGAACAAAGACAGTTTATGCTTTAACTACTTAATAAGCAAATTCCTTGGACTGAGCTTAGAAAAATTAAAAGCAAGTATTTTTCATGGTCCCCAAATAAGACAACTTATAAAAGATCCACATTTTACAAATTCAATGAACAAAATTGAATCTCGTGCCTGGTCTTCATTTGTTTCAGTTGTCAAACACTTTCTTGGCAATAATAAAGCAGATAACTATGGTGAATTGGTAGATGATATGCTCACCAATTTTAATAAACTTGGCTGTCACATAAGCATTAAAATTCATTACCTGCACAGCCACTTAGATCGCTTTCCACAAAACCTTGGTGATTTTAGCGATAAACAAGGAGAAAGATTCCATCAGGATATAAAAATGGAAGGTAGGATACCAACAGATATCAGGGAAGGTGGGATACCTACATGATGGCTGATTACTGCTGGAACCTTCAGTGGGAATATCGTAAACCTCACTCTAAAAAATACTATAAAAGAAACTTCTTAGCTGTTAATCAATAACTGATCATATACGAAAAAAATAATAAAAATATTTTAAAAAATTTTTTTTAAATACGGAGTCAACAACTGCCACGTCCTCGTTTCGTGACTCTGGGTTCGGCAGAGAGCGGAATTTACAAGCAACACAATTGAACATTCTTTTAAATAAACTATTTTTATAGTATACCATCAACTTTCTCTAAGTCAACTATGTATTTTTCTTACTTTAGATTTGTTATATTAGATTCATTATTTCCAATTATTAAATAATTCGAGAAAGTTTAAGATATCGGATTTGTTTAGATTCGTATTCATTTTTTGGCCAAGTAAATTAGTTTTCTTATTCAAAATTTTGCTGTTTTTGCCATTTTTTTCACTATATTATTCAGGTTTTTTTTTGTGGCTTGTATATTAATATTTTTTTTGGTATCATAAAAATAATATTAGTATTGCGGGGGACTTCCTGAGTAAAAATGCCATATTGTAAACTCCAATATAATTTTTTTTCTACTAAAAAATTACAAAGTATAAAAATTTTTAGAAAAGATTATTTATTTGTTATTTAAAAAACAGGAGCTAATGGGTAAAAATAGATTTCAGATTCGTTTTCAGCAACTCAAAATCCTTTAGAATTAACCTTCAAAATAGCGGCACCAAAAAAAGTTTAAATTTGTTGGCCTGTGTTATATTTAAGCTCATCTAGCAGCGCCAAGTTTTTGTAGTTTAAAAATTTTTTTATTTCAATAAAATTTTATATTTCTGTTCCCTCTTTAATTTTTTGAAATTAAATATTATATGTATATTCCATTAAACCTTTTTTCAATTAAATACATGCACTTAGGTTAGAACAGATTTTTCATTAGAAATATATAGACAGTATCATTTAAATTTTATTTAAAAAAAAATTAAAGATACTACTACTTGGGTTTTATTAAAAAAAAATAAAAATACTATTACTTCCATTTTATTTGATAAAAATAATACAGCAATTATTTCAAAAAAACAATATATTATCCTTATACTTGGCACAATTTAAAGATTTCATACTATTACGTCTGGTGCGCGAAATTTCTTTTTTTTCTCATCATCCGTTAAAATAAATTTTTAATTTCGGAGATAAAATTAAGATCAATTAAAATTAAGAATTAAAATTTAACAACAAATTTAACAAAATTTTCCAAATTAAAATACTCGAAATCATAAAGATTGCTCATAATTTTCTGTAACTTCTATTATGATTAAACATAAAAATAATAATAATTAAGATCATATGATAATTGGGTGTACTGGTCGCTATCGCGCCGTGCGCGATTTCAATCTAAGATCACCTATAAAATATAAATTGTATTAAATCAAATATAAGATGCGGAATTTAAGGAATGCGTCTCTCGTTGCTCGTACGCGCTTTCCCCGCGCCTCGTGGCCCCCGCACCACTATGAAACTAGCAAAACCAAATCGGTAGAATTAAATAAAACTTAGTAAAATATTTAGTACTAATTTGTACCATAAAAAATAATTTTGTACCCCATGCCGTTTCGAAGAAATTCGTGGTCCTGCTAGGTTCATACAAAGCCAGCAGGACCAAAAAATAAAATAAAATAAAAAAATAAAAATAAAGTAGATATAATTAGTAAAGATTTTGTACTAATTTGTACCACTGCAGATAAATTAATAATATAAGTTTAATTAATATAATCAGCTTCAAAACTATTTACACCTCTATGTTCTAGACCAACTACAAAAATAAAGTACTCTTTTCCCTCAGCAGAATCTAACGACACTATTTTTACTCAACGCGTAATAATTTGTACTACCAAAATGTGCAATTTAAGAATTTGTACCCTTGCCATTTTTCTCAAAATCACTCTTAACACTTGATGATCTTAACCCTTAAACACGTAAGTGGGTCTGAGAGACCCCATATGAAGTTTAAACATTTGCTATGTGAAGACGGAATGAGATAGGAGGTTCGGACCAAAACGTAAAAAAAGTTTGAAATCTCCTCTTTCAATTGATATGGTTGATCAACTTTTTTTGATCAACTAGAATTCGAACGGCACGACAGCAAAGTTTTGTTAGGGTCAATGCGACCCATACCCGTGTGTAAGTAAAACTTTTTCTGTGAGTATTTTACATAAAAAAGCTGGACAAAATACGTTCGAACAGGTCGATTTGCGGATGTTACTCGCATATACTCTGTCTAAAATTGGAATACTATAAAATGCTGTAGAAAAGGGAGTTTTTCCGAAATATATCATGAAACACATCAATCTTCAATTTTAGACACGATTTAATCAAAAATATCTCATATTCGCTTTGTTACATAAGTATATTTTTTAATAGAAATGACAATGATATAATTTTTTTTTTTAAGTATGAATCTTTAGCTTTAAAACGCCATATTATAAAGTTCTTCAAAGTTTTTTGTTGCAAAGATGTTTTTTTTTAAGTGGATTTTTAGATGCTCAAAAATACCTCATATTCTCCATGTTACATAATTATACTTTTTAAAAGGAATGACTTTACCAAATTTTATTCTAAAAGTGTGACTCTTTAGCTTTAAAACGCCGTATTTAAAAGTCCTTAAACATTTTTGTTGCAAAGATATGATTTTTTTAAGGAAAAGTAGATTTTGGACCAATTTCTCATTTTTGCTTAATGGTTTTTTTTTATAACTTCACAATAAATTATTTTTCGGCAATGCCGATTGTGCAGTCACACTCCTGAGATTTTAAACTTTCGTTAAAAAAAAATCGTAGAAAAATATTGATTGTAATCAAAGTTATAGCTTTTCAAAGTTGAAAAAGTCTCCCAGACCCAAAAATGTGTTTCCGTATTTTACAAAATCGGTGTGTTTAAGGGTTAAAAATAAAGTATTCTTTTCCCTTAGCAAAATCAAACGACACTATTTTTGCTAAATGCTTGAGAATTTGTACTACCAAAATGTGCAATTTAAGAATCTGTACCCTTGCTATTTTTCTCAAAACCACCCCTAAATCTTGATGATCTTTAGAATAAAATACTCTTTTCTCTTAGCAGAATCAAACAACACTATTTCTGCTCAATGCTTGATAATTTGTACTACCAAAATGTGCAATTTATGAATTTGTACCCTTGATTTGCACATTTTAGTAGTACAAATTATCAAACATCGAGCAAAAATAGTGTCGTTTAATTCTGCTAAGAGAAAAAGACTACTTTACTCTAAAGGTTATCAAGTGTTAAGGATGATTTTGAGAAAAATGGCAATGGTAAAAATTCTTAAATTACACATTTTGGTAGTACAAATTATTACGCATCAAGTAAAAATAGAGGTTCGATTCTACTAAAAAAAAAAGTACTTTATTCGTGGAGCTGGTCTACAATATAAAAGTGTAAATTGTTTTGAAGCTGATTATATTAATTAAACTTATATTATTAATTTATCTGAAGTGGTACAAATTAGTACAAAATCAGTACTAATTACATCTACTTCATTTTTATTTTTTAATTTTTTTTTTTGTTAGTCCTGCTAGGTTCATATGAAGCTAACAGAACCACGAGTTTCTTCAAAACGGCATGGAGTACAAAATTAGTTTTTATGGTACAAATTAGTACAAAATAAGTACTAAATATTCCACTAAGTTTTATTTGATTCTGCCAATTTGGTTTCGCTAGCTTCATAGAGGTGGCCCCCGCTGGCGCCACAAATCGCTCGCGCGCAAATCCATAACACATCGTTCAATAAGTCCCGAGACTAACCCAGAGATAACGCTAGTAGTACCAAGCTGGCCACGTTTCCCTAGAATGCGAACCTTCACATGAAACGTGTACAAATTTCACGTCGATCGGACCACAAACAGCTGAGTTATTGAGGTTAGAGCAAAGTCACTTTGTAATTTGTTTGAAAAATGGAAAAAAGTGAGTTTCGCGTGTTGATAAAGCATTGTTTTTTAATGGGTAAAAACACCGTAGAAGCCCAGCAATGGCTTGAGAAATGTTATCCGGACTCCTTTCCATCTAAATCAACGATTTGTCGTTGGTATGCTGAGTTTAAACGTGGTCGTACGGACACAAACGATGCGGAACGTTCGGGTAGGCCATTGGAAGCCGTTGTACCGGAAAATGTGAGTGAAGTGTTAAAAATCGTAATGAACAATCGCAAAGTGAAGGTCCGTGACATTGCAGAAATGACACAGATATCATCTGGAAGCGTATTTACAATCCTTCATAAAAAATTGAGCCTGAAAAAGGTTTTTTCCAAGTGGGTGCCGCGATTGCTTTCAATGGAACAAAAACAGCAACGAATCGACGATTCAGAGAGCTGTTTATCGCTATTTACTCGCAATAAAAAGGATTTCCTGCGTCGATACGTAACCATGGATGAAACATGGATTCATCATTTCACTCCGGAGTCGCATCGGCAATCATCTGAGTGGCGCGCGGCTGGCGAAAGTCGCCCAAAGCGTCCAAAAACGCAGCAGTCTGCTGGCAAAGTCATGGCGTCTGTTTTTTGGGATACACATGGTGTGATTTTCATTGATTACCTGGAAAAAGGTAAATCGATCAACAGTGATTATTATATTGACTTGTTGGTACGTTTGAAGGAGGAGATCGCAGCAAAACGACCGCACATGAAGAAGAAAAAAATCCTTTTTCATCAAGACAATGCACCATGCCACAAGTCCATGAAAACAATGGTAAAATTCAACGAGTTGGGCTTTGATTTGCTTCCCCACCCTCCGTATTCGCCAGATTTAGCCCCCAGCGACTACTGGCTCTTTGCTGATCTCAAAAAAATGCTCCAGGGAAAAAAATTTGGCTCGAATGAGGAGGTCATTGCCGAAACTGAAGCCTATTTTGAAGCAAAGGATAAATCCTTCTATAAACATGGTATAGAAAAGTTGGAGAGGCGTTGGAAAGATTGTATCACTCTAAAAGGAGATTATATTGATGAATAAAAATGATTTTTGAAAAAAAATGTTGTTTTCGTTGTTAGTCTCGGGACTTATTGAACGATGTGTTATAATATGTTTCAAGAATAACGAAAAATAATTTTCTGATAGCAATAAAATCATAAGTTTGAACCTGGAAACATTGTAGCTCACACACACACTGCTATCACATCATGCCTGCCGTAACTTGATACCTCAAAAACTCTAACTATTAAAAATCATAAACTTTTGCAAATAAAATTAAAATAAACCGAAATAATAACAAAAGAGCAAATCTTAGACCAAATATTCTTAGCAGCCACGCGATACCATCATCTAATCAAAATTAAATTTTGATAACTCAAAAATTGGAGCCTACAAAAATATTTAAATATCTCGGAAATAAACTTTGTCACGACACCTGTGTGTGCGCGCGCTCGTCGTAATTCTCATATGCTAATTCCTTCTATCTTCACAGAACAATTAAAAATAGTTGCAACAACAAAAGTACGAGTTTCGATCTAATAACTTATTGCCCAAGCACTTTGCTATCGCGCTGTGCTTACCATATTAAGATCCCATAACAATTATAGCCGCTAAAGTCATCTAAAGATTCAAAACCGATAAAAAAATAGTTTACATTAAACAATTCTAACTTTTTGACTATGTAGCGATTCAGAAAAATTAATAGAGGAGAAAAGGGTATTATGACTACAGTCGACAATATGGTTACCCCTATTATTTCCGTTATTAGATAACGTATTCTAACAATGGCTTATGGAGTTATTCATTTAATAGCCCGCCGTTTTTTAGTGATGCTAATATAGTAATACATAATAAATTGTTATAAGGCATTTTTACTTTTGAGCACTTCTAAACTTTTTCAAGGTACACCTTTAACCTTTAATTACTCATACTTCTTCATTATTCTTAAACTTGAGTGTATTATCACACGAATGTACATACACTTGAGTGTTTTTTTTGTTATTTACCTTTTTATTCGGCTATACATATTTCGAGTTATACGAAGTTAAAACAATAACATAGAATTTCATTAATTTAGTTTTTTACGTAAAATTTTTATATCTAAATATTTCTTCAATAAATCAATCGTCTCTGTAAAGTTAGCACCTCATTTTTCTGAACCGCAAGTTTTTATGCAAGTTCTATTTTCACCCTCAATAGTTCTAAAGTTCCTGATAGTTTATAACAATAGATCCGCCGAAATAACATTAAAAATAATAATTTAAAAATATGAGGTGCCAACTTCGCATGACACCTCAAGTTTCAAAAAAATTGATTTCAACTATGGAATTCTATAGCTCTCGAAGAGTTCTCGAGTCCTGAATAGGTTACATTAACAGTTCTAATATATACATATAAATAAATATACATGTGTGTGTGTGTGTGTGTGTGTGTGTGTGTGTGTGTGTGTGTGTGTGTGTGTGTGTGTGTGTGTGTGTGGGTGTGTGTGTGTGTATACACACATACGACGCTGCAACAAGAGCACTACACATAACCTCACTCAAACGCTGCTTGCCAGCGACTGACGCTATCGACAGGTGGGAAAAAATTCACGCATGTTCACAAAGGTTCAAGGTCGACTCGTGCAAGCGCGCTTGATTCAAATCCATCAGGTTTTCGTAAAAAAAAGTAAGGTCGGATACTTTTCTAACAAACCTCGTGTGTATACATATATATATATATATATATATATATATATATATATATACACAGGGTGATTCAAAATAACCTATTGGTCCCGAAGCTGGCATATTCGTAATCGAATTCTAAGACGATTTTTCCTTTTGCAAAAATTTGTCCGGAGCTTAGTTTTCAAGTTACAATAAGAATTAGTTAGCGTATGACGGGTCAGATACAAGTGGTAGACAGGAGCGGCGCGACTCACTGTTACACGTGGGTATTTCCGTGGGGCATCTCCTGCGCTCAAATGACTAACAAAAGTACATGGACAGCACATTCCTATTTAAACTTTCTCTCTCTCTCTCTCTCTGTCACTTTAATTATGCTACATTTAACTTGTCAAATTTCGATCTGTCATCCGGCCGTCAAATATCGGGATAACCGTGAAATCTTCAAGTAAGTTTACATTATTATAATAAATGTACGCCCGCGAATAATAAAAATTAATGCAAATTAGATTACTTAAATGTGCACTTGCAAGTTAAAAGTAGCACTTTTAAAACGCACAAAAAAGGATAGAAAGAAGAGCGAGAGAGAGAGGGGGGGGGCTTTGAACAAGTTTAAGCACGTTTACTTACGCACACGGCGATCAGCTTATTGTTTCCACGATGCGACAGTTCAATTTAAATTTGTCCTTTATCCAGATCTATCCCTCGAAGTTGTTTCATAGTTCACCACATTTACACTATTTACTCTGCATTTGATTGATAAACGCGGAACTACGCGACGAACCGATCGATCGACTTTATTAATTACTATTAATCACTACTGTAAACACTACAATCATTTGATGCGTTAAAATTACTCGAAGAAACACATATTTACGTTACGATCACACAACACGTATTCACTCGACGATATGAGTCGACTGAATGTTATTGGTTATGTCGTTATAAGAGTGTCGAACGATTGGTTAAAGCCGTAAGTCAAAACGCGGTAATTCAAAATGAAAATATTGATTAATACGATTTACATCGATACAATTTATTAGAAAAATGTGGCAAATGCATGTTTATTATTACTTGTTAAAAATTGTAAGTGACTTTATCAAGATAATTATTTAGAATGTTTATTATAAAAAAAACTTCAAGGATATAATTCTTGAAATCTCCTTGCAGCAACGGATAATCTGCCCTTTTCAGGGCAACCAAATATTTTATTTCGAGGAATATTTTTACAGTTTTCGCAAATATTCAAAAATAAGAAATAAAAAATGTTTAGAAAAAATTGATTTTGATAAAATTATTTATTGAATATTTAGAATGAATAATAATTATCTTGATAAAATCACTATCATACAATTTTTAACAAATATTGATAAACATGCATTTGCAACATTTTTCTAATAAATTGTATTGATGTAAATCGTATTAACCAATATTTTCATTTTAAATTGCCGCGTTTTGACTTATGGCTTTAACCAATCGTTCGACACTCTTATAACAACATAACCAATAACATCCAGTCAACTGCTTCATATCGTCGAGTGAACACGTGTTGTGTGATCGTAACGTAAACACGTGTTTCTTCGAATAATTTTAACGCATCGAATGATTGTAGTAATTAGAGTAGTAATTAATAAAGTTGATCGATCGGTTCGTCGCGTAGTTCCGCGTTTATCGATCAAGTGCAGAGTAAATAGTGTAAATGTGGTAAAATATGAAACAACTTCGAGGAATAGATATGGATAAAGGACAAATTTAAATTGAACTGTCGCATCGTAGAAACAATAAGCTGATTGCCGTGTGCGTGAATGAACATGCTTAAACTTGTTTAAAGCCCCCTTCTCCCCCGTCTCTCTCTCTCTCTCTCTCTCTCTTTCTCCTTTCCTTTTTGTGCGTTTTAAAAGTGCTACTTTTAACTTGCAAGTATACATTTAAGTAACCTAATTTGCATTAAATTTTATTATTCTCAGGCGTACATTTATTATAATAATGTAAACTTACTTAAAGATTTTATGGTCATCCCGATATTTGACGGTCAGATGACAGATTGAAATTTGACAAGTTAAATGTAGCATAATTAAAGTGACAGAGAGAGAGAAAGAGAGAGAGAAAGACAGTTTAAATAGAAATGTGCTGTCCATGTACTTTTGTCAGTCATTTGAGCACAGGAGGTGCCCCACGGAAACACCCGCGTGTAACAGTGAGTCGCGCCGCCCCTGTCTACCACTTGTACCTGACCCGTCATACGCTAATTCTTATTGTAACTTGAAAACTAAGCTTCGGACAAATTTTTGCAAAAGGAAAAATCGTCTCAGAATTCGATTACGAATATGCCAGCTTCGGGACCAATAGGTTATTTTGAATCACCCTGTATATATATATATATATATATATATATATATATATATATATATTTGTAAGAGTGAGATTAACACTCTTGCCGGTCTTCACGATCGGGAAAGAATATGCAGTTCGATGGCTATAAACAAGGTTTATTTATTGTACCTACAATTATATACAGATATATATAATTACGACAATACAGACATCCCTATAAACAAGAAATCAAAAGCGATGCTCCTTCTTCCCACCGTTTCTTTATTCTAATTAGATTAGAGTCAGAAAATGTAAATGGCACATCTACAATTATCCTTTACATGAATTAGCATATTATCCTTACTCTCACAATTCGGAGTCGCCGAAGTTCTTTAACAGGCACTGGTCCGAAATCTGCTCCGGCCGACCGAGTGTGCGGCCGTGTAGCAGTGTGAAAGTGTAAGATTTAAAAGAAAATCCTATAATTTTCTTTTACATCCCCCTGTAGGGATAGGTTGCGTAGATCGGATGACAGGTTAAATACACGGTTCTATTAGATTAAAAGATCCTCTTTAATGTGAACACGAGAAAGTTACATCATCTAGTAGTGGGCAAGATGGACGTAGTGTCGTATAGTACATGAGACCATAGATAGGAAAGTCACTACTTAGGTAGCCGAAGAGGTCGCTCTCAGCAGAGAGCGGATTGTCGCGAGCGGATTGCAAGTACCAACATCCTCCCTCAATCCGAACGCTGATTATCTGGAACGTTGACTCCAAGTCCTTTTCTGAATTTTTCATGTTTAGCGTACGATAAGGGCTTCGTTAGGACATCTGCGATCATAAAGTCCGTTGGAAGGTATTCCAGTTTGATCGGTTGGCATCTAAGAACCTCTCGAATAAAATGGAACCGGACGTCTATATGTTTTGACCTTGCGTGATATATTGGATTGTGAGCCAATTTTGCAGCGCTCTGGTTGTCGTTGAACATCTGCACATTTGCGAGGTTCTCCAATCCAAGCTCCTTCAGGAATCCTATGAGATGAATGCCCTCCTTTGCAGCGTCAGTCAAACTCATGTATTCCGCTTCAGTTGACGATAACGCTACTGAGCGCTGTTTGCGGGACTCCCATGAGATAGCCCCATTGCTGAGGATAAAAGCTGATCCTGTGTAAAACTTTCGATCAATGCGATCGTTCGTCCAATCTGCATCTACGTAGGATGAGAGGGGCCTGCCTGTTTTCTGATAGGTTAGGCCATGATTTGATGTACCTTTCAGGTATCGCAGAATTCGCTTGGCCGCGATCCAGTGTTCTTTTTGAAAGCAGTTGTTGTACTGGCTGAGGTAGTTCACGGCGTATGCGATATCCGGGCGAGTGCACACAGCTAAATACATGAGAGCACCTAATAGCTCTCTGAACGGGTATTTCACTTCTTGAGTTGCGGATGTATCTTCGTTGATGCACTGTTCCGATCCTTTTATGGCCATTGGTGTATTTGCAGTCTTACAATCTTCCATGCCGAATCTCTGAAGAACATCCTTGATATAATTGGATTGTGATAATGAGAGTGTGTCTTGATTCTTGTGAATCTCAATTCCCAGGCAGTATTTTGCTGGTCCAATATCCTTGATGTCAAACCTCTTGGAAAGTTCCAGTTTTAGTGTTCGTATTTCCTTCTGGTCAGATGACGCGATGAGTATGTCATCTACATACAGCAAAACCAGTGTGAAATGCTTGGACGATTTGCGAAAGTAAACGCAGGGATTTGTCTGTGTCAGACCGATATCGTGGAATGTCTTGTGAACTTTGTCGTGCCATTGCTTGCCTGCTTGCCGTAATCCATAGAGCGCTTTATTTAATTTGCAGACCTTGTTGCTTTCTTTCAAATCGGAGAGCATCACCTTGGCTTTATTTGTTAAATTAATATCGTTCTCCTCCGTGACTATTCGCCTTAACATTTCTTCTAGGAGATCCGGCTTACTCATGTAGATCACGGTATCTATGTCACCGTTCAAATAAGCCGTCGTGACATCAACTTGCTCTATATGAAGGTTTAATTCCGTTGAAAGCGCCATTAACAATCTTAGCGAACTCAATCTGGCGACGGGAGCGAATGTATCTTGAAAGTCGATACCGGGTCTTTGTGCAAAGCCTTTAGCCACCACTCTGGCTTTTCGGCGACTGATTGATCCGTCCGCGTTATATTTGTTTCGTAGCACGGTTCAACCGATAATTTTTGCGTCGGTCGGTTTTTCAACTATCTTCCACGTGTCGTTGATTATCAAACATTTGATTTCGGAATAGATAGCTTCCTTCCATTCGTTTTGATGTGCGCCGGTTAGTGCGTCTTTAAGCGAGATTTCGGATGCGTTCATGGCATACTGAGCATCGTACCATATTTCGTCATCTTCCGAAATGGAAATATCAGCAGCGTCGTTAACAGGTACCATATGATACATCTTGGGAGGTCGACCTGGTTTTCCAGTAAGGATTCTTCGCGGTCTTCCTGGTCCACGCTTCATATACGTTTCGATGGGTGCGATTTCTTCATCAACGTCTTCGTCATCTTGGGCCACTTCACGATCCTGTGATCGATTGGGACCTACTGCGGCTTCTCTGGAATGTGACTCATCAGTATCTGGTAACAGAAATCTGCCATTTTTAGTATGGCTGGTTAATATATCTTTATCTTGATTGTTTTTTGTAATTTGATGTAGAAATTTGATGTCTCTTGTAACGACAATCTTCTTCTGGGATGGTACCCATACTCTGTAGCCCTTGGAAGTTTCGGATCCAACGAAGGTCCCTTGAGTGCCTCTCGGATCCAGCTTTCCTTTGTGTGGAGATTTATTCAGTATGTATACCTTTTCCCCAAAAACAGCGAAGTATCCTAGAAAAGGCTTCTTCTTGTGCCATTTTTCGTACGGGATCTCACCATCCAAGCTTTTGGTGATACATCTATTCTTGATGTAATTGGCAGTATTAACTGCTTCAGCCCAGAAGGAAGCTGGAAGTCCACTTTGTATCATCAAACATCTCGCAGTCTCAATCAATGTGCGATTTCGTCGTTCGGCCACGCCATTTTGTTGTGGTGTATACACCGTAGTCAGTCGACGACGTATCCCGGACTTTGTTAGAATAGCGTCCATTTCCGAGTTACAAAACTCTTTGCCGTTATCTGATTGAATCGCCTTGATTTTTTTTTCGGTATGATTTTCTACTCTGCACTTGTATTCCAGGAACTTGGTTGCAACTTCATCCTTGCCTCTTAGAAAGAATACCTCGCACCATCGGGTATGGTCATCTATAAAAGTCAGCAAGTAGAGTGCGCCTCCATTGGATTTCGTGCGCATCGGACCGCATACATCTGTATGAATAATATCTAATACATTTGCTGCTCGATTATGATTCGTGGGAAAGGGTAACCTTGACATTCTTCCGGCTAAACAAGTTTTACAAGGTTTTAGTTTGTGAGATATTTTGAACTTTAATCCTGATACCTTTTCGTTTTTCATCATCATATTTAAATCATGATAGTTTAAGTGACCTAGCTTTTCGTGCCAAATTTCTGCATCCGTCTTTTCAGGTTCAGCTGCTCCGCAAATCTCTTCATTTTCTTCACGTAACAGGAAAAGGTCGCCTTTTCGATCTGCGATGAGAGAAGTTCTGCCTTTTGGATCCTTGATTACAGCACCGTCCTTTTTGAATATCACAGTGTGATTTTTGTCGACTATCTTCGATACTGACAGGAGATTTGTTCTAAGATCTGGCACATAAAGTGCGTTTTCAAGCTTTATTGTTTTATCAGCTTGTCCATTTGAAACGGAGATCCTTACATCTCCTTTTGCGGCCGCCCTCGCCGTAGCGTTGCTTGCCAGCTTGATTTTACCTTCAATATCCTGTGTGTTGATAAAAGATGACATGTTGTTGCAAAGGTGGGAGGTACTACCGGAATCCAGGCACCAAATACCAATATCGCCTTGAGTATCTACTTGAAAAGCTGTGAACGATGATTCCTCTGTAAGTGCGACGTTTTCATTTTTTGTATTTTTGGAATAGCAATCGGATGCCTTATGGCCGAATTTATTACATTTGTTGCATCTGTATCTCGTTCGTTGAGTAGGTTCTTGCTTGGTTTTGTCTGATGGTTTTGAACTCGCATTGCGTTTGGAGGTACTCACAGGTTTGTTGTATTGCTTCGCTATCAAGGCGTTGGAAACATTCTCCGCAGCCTTTTGTTTCCTTGAGTCGTATTCCTCTATGATTTTTACTCGTAATGACTCCGCATCCGGAAGCTGATCACGCGATTCTATGGCGCACCTGAAATTTTCAAAATTATTTGGTAGACTGTATAGCAGCATAATAGTGAGAAGGTCGCCATTAATTTCAATTTCCATCGCTTGGAGCTTGTCTACGATGTCATAGAAAGTCATTACATGAGTACGTACGTCATCGCCTTCTTGCATCTTACTTTGAATCAGCTGTTTTAATAATGCAGCTTTGCGGGCAGGCCCTTTCGAAGCGTACACGGACTCTAATTTTTCCCATATCTCCTTGGATGTCGTACAATTTCGAGTGTGTTTTAACTCTGAAGGACTGATGCATAGGATTAGATCCGATTTAGCTTTACGATCTTCCGCGATCCATTTCTGGTATGCGACTTGCGAACTAGCTTCGTCGGTGACGGTAGGTTTCGGCTTTTCACCGGAAACGTATTGCCATGTGTCGTTTTTAACTAGCAATGCTTCGACTTGTATTCGCCACGTGTCGTAATTATCCTTTGACAACGTTTCTATGCGCGTAGAGTTAACGACATTTGTGGCGGACATCTTGCTCGCGTTGGCGTATCCCGGCGTTTACTTCGAGTCTCGACAATTTACGTAATGACACGTGTGAGGTTAGGAGCGTCGTCTCGACACGAGAGAGATAGAGATGCAAGATTCGTTCGCGCCCGTTTTATATATTTATTAGTCGTGATGCACTCGACGATTATATTTATCCGAGTCTCGGTTTTTCGGCGATTGCTGTTCGTGCTCGAGAAACGGTTGTTACCTGTCTCGCTTCCTTGCACTGAGCGCGTCGTCCGTTGTAGAGATCTCGCTATTTGCTCGTGTTTCGTATCTAACCTTTTAGATTTTTGCCTTCTGGGCCCATAACCATGTGTAGGGATAGGTTGCGTAGATCGGATGACAGGTTAAATACACGGTTCTATTAGATTAAAAGATCCTCTTTAATGTGAACACGAGAAAGTTACATCATCTAGTAGTGGGCAAGATGGACGTAGTGTCGTATAGTACATGAGACCATAGATAGGAAAGTCACTACTTAGGCCGAAGAGGTCGCTCTCAGCAGAGAGCGGATTGTCGCGAGCGGATTGCAAGTACCAACACCCCCCACCAAAGATGGAAAGAAACAATGCTCACAAAATTACTAAAGATCGTCCAGTCCAGTATAGAAAAAAGTTTAGAAATATGGTAGTAGTTTCCTTCATAGCCACCTGTCTGTGTTATTGCTGTAATGTTGCCGAAAATAAAGGACATTAGTTTTCAGCAAATTTAGAACAAGGTGTGTGCCTCATTTGCCTTTGGTTTAACATCATATGAATTCAGCACGTTTTGCTACCAATATGCTGCGAATTTGCTGTCAACGGTTTATCGCTATATACATAAAGAGCAACATAAGAGCAAGTTGCCAACAACATGTGCTGAGTCATAAATTTTAGCAAAAATTCAACATGTCGAAAACGGTTAAATATATGTTATGTACTTTTTTTCAAATATATAAAAAATAAATAAATAAATTCTTCTTTCTGCTGAATTGTCACCACCCTGCCAAAAATGTGCGATAAAACCAATTTAAAAAAAGTAATCCAAATCGATCGAGATTTCTACACCAAAAATACGGTATTAAGACCGATTGAAAATAAGATCGGAATCCAGATAAATTTATTAAAACAGAATACATTAATGTAAATGTAATAAATGTTTAGTTTACAAAAAAGTATTTCTTGTATCCTTTTCGTTAAAAAGAATTAAATTTAAATTAAACATTTAATTTATGTACAAGATTAAATAACAATACAAATTGTTATTTACACAGAAAAATATAAAATTTTATGTGGACCAATGTTCCACACACACGTCACGTTTGAAAAGAATAAGAGTGAGTATTTATCTCGAGCTTACAACAAGCAAGTCCTAAAAGCTTACGGAAGTATGAGCTGGGGTGTCCGCCGCGGTGGCACCTAGATATAACGCCTATGGCCACACTCGACTCACGAGAAAATTTCCCGCGGCGTGGCCGCCTAGCGGTGACGCACTCACTTGTTAAATCCATTTTAATCCGATCTGATAGCCAAATAAATAATTAATTTACTCCTGTTTATTTATCACATTACACGCTCGCGCAAACACACAATCACACGCGCGCACACACACACAAATCATTTTCGACAATTTATTTGGCTACAAAACAATAATTAATATATTTAATGTTTTTTAACAAATACACGACAAAAGCACAGCATCATTATCTTTTTTTATTATTGTCACGTTGTTCTTATGTTGTTGAAAATGATTGATAAAGCAAAATGTTTTCCATGAATAGAAGTCATTTTGTTGGCAACAAAATAAGAAACAGTTGCTTTCCGTTTGCTTTAAAACTGCTGACATAAAATGTCTTAAATCTGCTCTCATGTTGTTGAATATGTAAGACTATGCGTTACGTTTTCAGCAAATACACAGCAACTAGTCAAAAATTCATGCTCAGCATTAAGTTGCCTGATTTTGCAAAACATGAATGGCTATCAGGGTTGACTCCTTTTTTCTGTGTCCTGAGTCTATTTCAAAAATAATGTTGGAAATCTTGCAAACTATCGAAAAAGGGCCCAGTCTGATTTCATCCAGTTTTCCTCTTCTTTCAGCTTCGTTTTCGACATAAACCAAATCGTTAACGTTAAAATTGAAATTTTTTCGCTTTTTATCATATCTTGACTTACTGTATTCGTGATTTCTTGAAGAATTTTTACATGCTAATTCTCTATCTTTAATCAAGTATCTCGTTGCTACTAGTTCCTCTGGGATTACAAAATCGACTTTTCCAAATAATAAATATTCCGAACCGAATCCATCACTGAATGTTCTGTCCGGTTATATTGATCTATGCATTCTGCTACAATTTTTGACCATGCTCGAGACTTCGCTTCATTGATTTTACATCAAATTTGGGACACAAGAGTCTGATTGAGTCGTTCATTAAGTCCAGAAAATAAACAGTTTACTACCGTAAAATTTAAATTTTTATTTTTATTTTTCAGATAATTCTTAAATGAGTTCAAGTTAATACCGCTGTATTGATCAGTAAGTAGTGTTCTTATTTGATGTTTATCTTGGATTTTTTTCAATATTTTCGTGAAATCTTCAGCTGTCTAATTTTTCGATATCAATATAAAAACATACCTAGTAAAGTGGTCTATCAACAGATGTAAGTACCTTTTTGTCAATCTGTTTCCGGCAAATCCTCCAATTGTGTTTAAGAAAACAATTTCGAATGGCTCTCTTGGTAGACCGAGTTTGGATAAAAGGCCATAATGTTTACTCCAAATTTTATTTTTAGAACAAATTTCACAGCGTTCACAAATTTGTTTCGTATTCTATCTATATTCTGCAAATAATAGAAGTGTCTTAATTTATCCATAATCTTGTTTTTACAAATATGTCCGTAGTCTTTATGAATTCGCAAAATTAGTTGTTTCCCAAATTCTTCTGAGATTATTATCCATCTTCTATTTCCATTTAATTTATAACGTATTCCATTTTCAACTAATACCTTTTTTGACTTTTTCTCTAAGTTTTTAATTGTAAGTTGATCTTGTTTTATATTACCGATAGCAAGAAAGTTTACTGGTTTTACATGTTCTTCTAATTTATCTAAATTGGAGAGGACGTGAAAGGCAATCTGTTTCTGTTTCCTTTTCTCAATTCGTATTTAATTTCGAAATCTAATTGAGACAAGAAATACATCATGTCCCCTAATTCTTCACCTGTTCTCGATCAAACACTCTGACCTTCAAGTGGTTTATGGTTAGTTATAACCAAATATTTCTTATCAATAAGCCAATACTGCCAGTATTTAATATTGGGTCATTTAAAAAGTATCCGCGGTTTTTTGTCATTAGATGGTGTTGATGGTCATATATCGGGCAACACTAATCCGATTGTATCAAACAAACGCATGTCTGAAAAATGACATTTTAGGTTATATTTTTTATAAACAAAGTCAAAAGTTATATTGGTTTGAAAATGAGTAAAATTTCTGAAGAAATACGTTATGTGACGCTTTTTTACAACAAAAAAGGCAAAAACGCAGCACAAATATGCAGAAAAATTTGTGAAGTTTACGGCGCTGATGCTGTAAATGAACGCAGGACGTAAGAGTGATTTGTTCGATTTCGTTCTAGAAATTTTGATGTCAAAGATTGACCTTGTTCTAGTCGGACAGTCACTAAAAAAATCGATGAAAGTTTGCAAATGGTCGAGCAAAACCGACATGCAAGCTGTCAGGACATAGCCAATGCACTAAGAATCAACCATGTAACAGTTTGGAATCATTTAAAAAAGGCTGGATATGCAAAGAAACTCGATGTTTGGGTTCCACATAAATTAACGCAAAGAAATTTGATTGACTTTCCATCAGCAAAACATTACTAAAACGCAACAAAATCAACCCATTTCTGAAGCAAATCATCACGGGCAATTAAAAATGGGTAAAATCAAGAATATCATTCGTAAAAAATTATGGGATAAGCGCGGCAAACCACCACAAACAACTTCAAAGCCTGATTTGGCGATAAATAAGGTAATGCTGTGTGCATAAAATTTGATACATCCACCGTATAGCCCGGATCTTGCACCGTCTAACTGCCATTCTTTGCAGAACTCTCTTGATGAAATAACATTGGCCAACAAGAGCTGCCAAAAATCACTTGAAAAAGTTTTTCGCCAATAAACGACAGAAGTTCTACACAGATAGAATTATAAAATTACCCAAAAAATGGCAAAAAATTATAGATAATAATGGCCAACATATATTTGATTAAAATTGATTTTCAATAAAGAAAAATTTCATTCAAAAATTGAACAAAAAACCGCGGATATTTTTTAAATGACCCAATAACTTCTTTTATGGCGAGACATTCTAAAAACAGCTTTCTTTTTCTTCTGGTACTTATTTAGCTTCTTGAGAAAAAGACAACAGATTTTAATTTACTGTCTAGTTGTTTTTGCTTTAACACAGCTTCAATACCTTCTATACTGACAGTACGTATAGACAGTCGACGCGTTCACATCAAAAATTGCTAATATCGACTGTAAATACAGTAGGTCCTTAGCTTTCATAAATGCTCTCTGGCAATTTCCTGACCATGAAAATTGAATATCTTTCCTGAATAGGTTTTGTAGTGGCTCAAAAAGTCGTGCTGAGTCTGCAATATATTTATGATAAAAATTAATCTTCCCGAGAAATTGACAAATCTTCTTTCGAAAGTCTGGTATTGGAAATTCTTGAATCAACTTCAAATTATCTTTTAATGGACGCACCGTATTCTTCGATATGACCAAAGTATTTTCCTCGTTTTAACCTCGTTCTTCACAAAACTAAATTTAATAAATTTTAATCGGAATCCTTTACAAATGGCCTGTAGTAATTTTTCTAAATGTTCCATATGTTCCTTAAAAAATGTAGAAAAAATAAGAATATCATCAATGTAGTTTATGCAAAAAGAATTCAGATTATTTTTTCGAATGAGATTGCTTAGTATACGTTAAAATATTGCAGAGGATGTCTTTAGACCAAATGGCAAACACTTCCACTGCCAATGGGCATCCTGCGTTACAAATGCAGTCTTGTATTGGTCTCTAACTTGCAAAAAAATTGCCCAAAAAGCGGAGTTTATGTCCAATGCAGAGAACCATTCTGAGTCTCGAGTCTTACAAGGGGAGGACCAAGTGAGAGACCCCTGGATTTTGATCCCAATTTTTTTAGTTATTCTGGAGACGAAAGAAAAGTTTACGTCTTCCGGCGTTTCATTGAATAGGCCTTAGTTTCGAAATAATAAATTTGCGAAAATTGACCAAACCGCCGCGCGCCATATAAGCCTTCCCGGTAACTGTTCTCGCAACCAGTGCAGTCGGCTCCGTGCGTTAGGTGCTTGCTTCACAAACATAAGATCCGGGTTCGCTCCCGGATGTGTGCAATATTTTTTTTTTCTTATTTTTTAATAAATGTATTTATTTATCCTGATGATATTAATATAGTATGCAAATTTCTAAAATAGAAAATTTAATTTAATATTATTTTCTAAACTTCAATTTAAATTTAATTTGAAGGGAATTTGAATTCAAGTAATAATATTTGAAATAATAAATAGGTAATAATAATAATAATATATAAGTTATTTGAAACGGATAACATATAAAAGCAACGTATCTAAATTTTCAAATTGTTTAATTTAAAATTTAATTGGAAATAATATTAACAGTATTTTAAAATTCTAGTTTTTAAAATAATTAATCGTAGAAGAAGAATACCAGTGTTAAATTTAAACAATTTGAAAATTTAAATACGTTGCCTTTATATGTTATCCGTTTCAAATAACTTATATATTATTATTATTATTACCTATTTATTATTTCAAATATTATTACTTGAATTCAAATTCCCTTCAAATTAAATTTAAATTGAAGTTTAGAAAATGATATTAAATTAAATTTTCTATTTTAGAAATTTGCATACTATATTAATATCATCAAGATAAATAAATACATTTATTAAAAAAAGAAAAAAAATATTGCACACATCCGGGAGCGAACCCGGATCTTACGATTGTGAAGCAAGCACCTAACGCACGGAACCAACTGCACTGGTTGCGAGACCAGTTACCGGGAAGGCTCATATGCCGCGCGGCGGTTTGGCCAATTTTCGCAAATTTATTATTTCGAAACTAAGGCCTATTCAATGAAACGCCGGGAGACGTAAACTTTTTTTTCGTCTCCAGAATAACTAAAAAAATTGGGATCAAAATCCAGGGGTCTCTCACTTGGCCCTCCCCTTGTTAGCTATAATTTGCTTCATTAAGGAAAAAGGTTGAGGTTCCGAGATGAATAATTTATTCAACTCAAAAGTCAATACACATCCTTGTTTTAGTTTCCTCTTCCCGTTTATACGCAAGAGTGACAGAAAGCGCAAAAACGAAGAATGATTCTTCAATCACTTCTGCTTTTAATAATTCTTTAATCTGAAATTCTATTTCTTTCTGATCTAGTATAAAACAACAATATATACGGTTTTTTTGCCACAAATTTGTGTTCCAAAAGTTTCACATGTGGCTCATAATCTTTAACTTGACCAACGTCAAATTTATTTTTGGCAAAAATCGTTTCATATTTATTAATCAAATTTTGAAAAATTATTTTTTCTCTTAAGATAGATAATCTAGTTTTGTTTCAAATTACTCAACTGGAATGCATTTATTAAAGTTTAGCAATTGTTCTTGATTTTCCACATTGACACTAGATTTTTTTTATTTCCTTTTCTTTATTTTCCAAATTTATTTTTTGATAGATTTTAAGGTCGTAATCTTGTTTTAGGCAGAAGTTCTTGATCGTGTCAAGACCAAATAGAATATCATATCCAAAGTTTTCACCATCAACAACAAAAACCTCCACTGTTTTTATCTTATGAATTCTCATATTAGCAAATAATCTGCCGGAAAAATCTTTCCTGCCGTTGACAGTTCTGAAAGTGTTTTTTCTTCTTGTGTAATCAGACCCATTTTCTTAATAATCTTCAAATTCAGAAGAGTTACATTCACATCTGGGTCGTAAATTTCTTGTCTCTTATTATTATTCAAAAATACTTCTAATGTTATCAACGACAGCAAAATTAGTTTTTTTGATCGGTTATGATTTCATTCAACGCATCTTGGACTGCAACATTATTCACTGTCTTAATCTGCATAGTACTTTCGGATGAAATCTTCCTGGATAACCTTTTTTATCGCAATATGAGCAAAATTTTCTACCTGTACTTGTTGTGTTAGGTGGTTGTGTTTGATTCTTCTAATTGGGATTTGAAGTTCCTGGATTGGATCTCGTAATAGACTGATCACTGTTCCTAAAAACATTTGCGTAAGAAAATATTTTCCTTCTTTGTACTAAACCCTCTAATTTCCGCAACTCTGTTAGCAAATCCTTCCATTGATGCAACCTTCGTTTTTTTAATCCTATCTTGTAGTATTATTGGTAAATCTGTCACAATTAAGTCAATTAATATATCCACCAGAAAATTATTTCAAATTTCAACTAATAAGTTCTCTTTTCGTGTAGCATAATCTATCAAACTGCCACCTATATAACAAAACAAATATGACTCTCTACTTTTTCGCTAGCCTATTTCTCGAAAGCTATCTAGAAATGTTTTTTTCCATGTTTCAAAATCTACATCTAAACCTATTGTAACTACTTTTAAAGAAAGCCAATCCTTAGCTGTTCTGTTCAGAAATAGACGTAATATTAAAAATCTTATCTTCATCTGATGTAAGCTGACATCGCGCGCACTCTTTTTCAAACATTTGAAACCAGCTTGTAATCGGAAAATTTTTACCATCAAAATTCTCTAATACAAAGTCTTCACGTATTTTTTTTTAATTCTTCCTCAATGTAGATTCTGACAATGTTTCTTTTTTTGTAGCAGATACTATTTGTTGTAAAAGCGTAGACATGTCTTCTTCCTTCCCTTTCTTTGCTGTCTTTACTTCATATTAAGGTGTCATTGTTTTTTGTAAGTAAATCCCTTCATACATTATATCTCCATCATCGATATATAAAGCTACTATCTCAGGCGGCAACAAAAGCGTAAACGTAAGCTCCGCGAATCTTAATCGAGGATAGAACGGTCTTTACCTTCTGTAGTGCGTAAATCTCAGGGTGGTTGTTTACATTTTGTAGTTTTGTCGAAAATTCGTAGTATAATTCAGTACCCACTGGTTGACGATATTTCAGCTTATATGCACTCGTTTTTTTATCTCTTGCTTCCTCAATAGCCGCATAAAAGCGTACTTGAATCTTCTCTGTCATCTTTTTAGCTATTGAATCAAAGCTTTCGATGTGTAAGAATGAGATTAACACTTTTGCCGGTCTTCATGATCGAAAAAAAAAATGCAGTTTAATGATTATATATGTAAACACAATTTATTTATTACATATGCAGTTATATAACAATATATACAGTTACGACAATACAGACATACCTAACCTATAAACAAGGAATCGAAAGCGATGCTCCTTTTTCCCACCATTTCTTCATTCTAATTAGACTAGAGTCGGAGAATGTAAATGGCACATTCACGATTGTCCTTTACACAAATTGGCATGTTATTCTTGCTCTCACAATTCGGAGTCACCAAAATTCTTCAACAGGCATTGCTCCAAAATCTGCTCCGGCCGACCGAGTATGCGGCAGTGTAGCGGTGTAGCACAGTAGCAGTGTAATGATGTAGCGATATAGCAGTGTAACAGTGTAGAAGTGGAAGACATAAAAAAAATCCTATAATTTTCTTTTACATATGTTTAAATAATTTTTAAATCCGCAAGCTGGTACCGCACTACAAGAGTAAAGTACCATCTTGTTGAGAGTTCTGGACAAGTTCTTGGCATTTTTCGATAGTTCTGAAGCTTTCTATAGGTTTCGTCAAGAGTTCATGCCTCTACCCACTTTTTAATTATTTTTAAACCCACGAGCTGGCACTACAAAAGTAAAGTACTATCTTGTTGATAGTTCTGCACAAGTTCTTAGCATTTTGTGACAGTTTTGCAATAGTTCTAAAGCTTTCTATAGGTTTCGTCAAGAGTTCTAGTCTTTAACTATTTTTTTATAATTTTTAAGTTTGCACGCCAGCACTGCGCTACAAGAGTAAAGTATCAACTTGTTGCAAGTTCTGAGCAAGTTCTTGGCGTTTTTTGATAGTTCCGCAATAGTTCTAAAGCAGGCATGGCCCACAAACTATAGCTCGAGATTCTCTGCTTCCCCTTCCACACGCGCAAGTCACGTGCACATACTGTAGCATAGTAGGGACCGAGAGCGGTCGTATGGGGGTGGATCGCGGAGTCAAAAGAAAAGACGAGAAGAAGCAACCGTGCAAGGAGGGAGCATGTTCTTCTCCTCGCATGCATCGTGGGCGCCCACGGGGCCATGCCTGTTCTAAAGGTTTCTATAAGTTTCATCGAGACTTTTCACCTCTAACAATTTTTTAATAATTTTCCAACTAACGCGCTAGCACCGCACTACAAGAGCAAAGTACCATCTTGTTAAGAGTTCTGGACAAATTTTTAGCATTTTTCGATAGTTCTGCAATAGTTCTTAAGTTTTCTATAGGTTTCGTCAAGAGTTTTTGTCTTTATTTTTTACTAATTTTCAAACTAGCACGCTGGCACTGCACTACAAGAGCAAAGTATCATCTTATTGCAAGTTCTGGACAAAAGTTCTTGACATTTTTCAATAGTTCCACAATAGTTCTAAGTCCAGAACTCGCAACAAAATGGTACTGTAGTCTTGTAAATGCGGTGCTACAACGCGGATTTGAAAATTAGTAAAAAATGGTGAGAGGCAAGAACTGTCAACAAAACCTACAGAAAGCTTTAGAACTATTGCAAAAATATCGAAAAACGCCAAGAACTCGCCCAGAACTCGCAACAAGATAGTACTTTACTCTTGTAACGCGATGCTAATGTGCAAACTTAAAAATTATTTAAAAAAATAGTTTAAAACTAAAACTCTTAACAAAATCTATAAAAAAAAACTTTAGAACTACTGTAAAACTGACACAAAATGCTAAAAACTCGTGCAAGACTCTCAACAAGATAGTATTTTACTCTTGTAGTACGGTGCCAGCTCGAAGGTTTAAAAATGATTAAAAAATGGTTAAAAATGAGAACTCTTAATAAAACCTATAGAAAGCTTTAGAATAATTGCGGAACTGTCGGAAATTCGTCCAGAACTCTCAAAAAGATGGTACTTTACTCTTGTAGTGCGGTGCCAGCAAGGTTTAAAAATTTTTTGAACATATATACATACATGCATGCATACATATATATACAGGGTGTCCGTCCATAAATGTCCGAGCAAATATCTCGTAACTAGTTGAAGTTAGAAGAAAGTTTAATAAGGAAAATTTACATGGTTTTTAGTCGGCTACAAAATGCACGTAAAGAAATTTTTTTTACTCGTCACCTTTTTGAGTTATGAAGGTCAATGTAGGTTTTTTAGGTACCTATAATTTTTTTGCATATTTACATAGGAGAGGTAATTTTCAATCAAAATTATATTAGGAAAAAAATTGCTACGACGCATCGTTTACGAGATAATCGGCATGCAAAGTATTAAAGTAATAATTTGGATCGAGTATTGTTGAACAAATTTGGAATATCAAATAGGTTGAGAAAGTAAACATTGTTTTTTCATGAAATATTTATTAACAAATTAATTAAGAAATGGTTCGAAATTGTTACCATCATGATCGATACAGCATTCAACGCGTTTTATAATGTTTCTTATTGTTAACTGCAGCATTTCTGTTGTAATACTTTCAACAGCTCTAGTGATTTTATGTCGTAAATCTTCTTCATTTTCAGGAATAGTTGCATAAACAATATCCTTAATATACCCCCAACTTCTGTTGTAATACCACATCTCGAGCATATCACACTTTTCCGTAATTGTAAACATTGTTCTCACGCGCTCGTATGAAGTCTGTTATATCGAACAGGATCGCTGACCTTCAACTTTTCAAAATACACGACTGTTTGATTTGTAAATAAAGTATTTGTATAGCACGTAATATGAATTACAGGGTAGTATGAGTCTGTTAGTCAATCGTCTACATACGAGCGCGTGAGAACAATGTTTACAATTACGGAAAAGTGTGATATGCTCGAGATCTGGTATTTAAGTATGCGTAATGAAAATGAAGCACGATTACTTTATCAACAAAAATATCCAGAACGAAAAATACCAAATAATCGTACATTTCGACGAATTGAAGATCAATTGCGTCAAACAGGATCGCTAACAAGACAACGACGTACAATCAAAACAGATGAAGAAAAAGAGACAAGTGTGCTATTAAGTTTTATTGAAAACAGACGTACATCCATAAGAACAGTAGCACGTAATTTAGAATTATCGAAAAGTTACGTACACGCTGTACTAAAAAAATTCAAATTCAAACCGTTTCGTGATAATTTAGTACAAGCTTTACATGAAGGAGATGCAGATCGCCGATTAATGTTCTGCCACTGGCTTCGAGTTAATTATCGCACTGACTTTGGTTTTCTTAATAAAATATTATGGTCTGATGAATCTTGTTTTTCCAATTGTGGTATGGAAAATCGACATAACGTGCATACTTGGTCCGATGTGAATCCACATGCGAAAAGAGATAAAGGTTTCCAACGCAGATTTTCGGTGAACGTATGGTACGGAATCATCGGAACAAAAATTATTGGACCTTTCTTTTTCCATGGTTATCTTAATGGTGACAAATACTTGGAATTCTTGCAAACAACTTTCTCAGATTATTTACGCGATCTTCCATTATCAGTTTTTCGAAATATTATTTTTCAACAAGATGGTGCTCCAGCACACAATACACGTGCTGTAATTAACTTTTTAAATAATAGATTTCCTAATTGTTGGATGGGTACTAATGGTCCTGTACGATGGCCACCGAGATCTCCGGACTTGACACCTTGCGATTTTTTCCTTTGGGGGTATATTAAGGATATTGTTTATGTAACTATTCCTGAAAATGAAGAAGATTTACGACATAAAATCACTAGAGCTGTTGAAAGTATTACAACAGAAATGCTGCAGTTAACAATAAGAAACATTATAAAACGCGTTGAATGCTGTATCGATCATGATGGTAACAATTTCGAACCATTTCTTAATTAATTTGTTAATAAATATTTCATGAAAAAACAATGTTTACTTTCTCAACCTATTTGATATTCCAAATTTGTTCAACAATACTCGATCCAAATTATTACTTTAATACTTTGCATGCCGATTATCTCGTAAACGATGCGTCGTAGCAATTTTTTTCCTAATATAATTTTGATTGAAAATTACCTCTACTATGTAAATATGCAAAAAAAATTATAAGTACCCATTTAAAAAACCTACATTGACCTTTATAACTCAAAAAGGTGAGGAGTAAAAAAAATTTCTTTACATGCATTTTGTAGCCGACTAAAAACCATGTAAATTTTCCTTATTAAACTTTCTTCTAACTTCAACCAGTTACGAGATATTTGCTCGGACATTTATGGACGGACACCCTGTATAATTAACAGTTCCAACGTGTGTGTGCGTGTGTGCGCGTGCGTGCGTGCGTGTGTATGAATCGGAACTGTTAATGTAACCTATTGAGAACTCAAATTCTTCGGAAAATATAGAATTCTCTAGTCAAAAACAATTTTTTCGAAACTTGAGGTGCGGACAAAGAAATTAAAAAATTCTTTTTAAATATTTAATGACCAGAACTATTGTTTATACTTATTAAGAACTCTGGAACTCTTCGACTATAGAATTCCATAGTCAAAATCAATTTTTTCAAAACTTGAAGTACCACGCTAAAAGTTGGCACTTCATATTTTCAAATTATCATTTTTAATGTTATTTCGGCGGAACTATTGTTAGAAAGTATCAAGAACTCTGGAACTATTAAAAGTGCAAATAGAACTTGCATAAAAACTTGCGGTGCAGAAAAATGTAGTGCTAACTTCACAAAGACAAATCAATCGTCATTCTAGAAAGCGATGTCTAGAAACACTAAAAATGTTATACTTGTTTCATGTTAAACAGGGATAAAATAATATTTCTAACTAAATTTCTAATGGTATTTCTAAAGCTTCTGAACCCAGAAAAATTCTAAACAATAAAAAATTAAATATACATAATTTTGTAACAAAATACTGTGTTTCTTTTAAACTAAACTAAACTAACTTTTTTAAATTATTTTTATAGATAGTCATATTAATACAACCATTTTTTTCCTGCCACCGATTATGCAAAGCATTAGATTTTTATAAATCACATCCTAAATAATATCTCATTACTTTGAGCCTAGAATTGTGTTAAACAACACTCTGACGAATGTAGTCGTTAAAGTTTCAATAGAAAATATTAATTATAAACAAAATTATTAAATAAAATAAAAATGAGTGCCATATTAATCTCTTCTCCTCTACTACAGCTCCGCATACTTAAAATTAAAATCCCTTGAAAATTGTATTTTATATTTAAATTCAAAGTCTCAAAATGTAACTTTAGAATCGCACGCGTTTCGCAGACCCCGCGACCATCTACAAGCTTCTGCAAGCGTAAATCTGTGCGCAAGCCGCGCGGTACGGAGAAGACGCATGATAGTTAAAGGGACTACCTATAATAAAAAACTAACAGAAATCGAGAAACTCTTCTCCCCGGTCCACTTCGTCTACAAGCCAATGGTATAAATACGGGACAAAATCGGAGCAAAATTCATTCCTTTGAAATCAACCGATCGAGTTAATAGTCGGTAAGGCGCCCATTATAGGCGACTCATCACCATACAGATTAGGAAGATCTCGGGCGGGAAATTTAAACTCTCTTCTCAATCACGGAGTTCCACCAAAACCCATTTGAAATTAAATTCTATTCCCTCTTTAAATATTTAATATTCTGAATTAATTTTCTCTTTCTCTAAAATTATTGTATCAAATCTCTCAATCATGTTTCCCTTTTCAAAATAAAATGTAATACAAACTAAGAAGCCTATTTAAAATAGCTAGAATAAATTCCTCTAAGAATTCATTTACTTCTCATCCTCTTTATGACCCCTTAAAATTTCTCTCTGAAGGTAAGAAAGAAGCGCAGGCTGGGAAACCAGGTTAGCGCACGCTATCTAAGGCCTCCTCTATCTCGATTCAAAAACCCTCTCGGAAAGAAGCGCAGGCTATCTAAGCCTCCTCAATCTTCTATATTCCTCTCATAAAAATCCACAAAATGACTCTAGTTAAAATTTAAGGTTTCTTTTCTCTTTAAAATTAATTAATGAATCAGTTTCAAGGGAGCTCCAGAATAAAAGTAATTCTAAATTATAAATAATTCTAAATTATAAACTTTTTAGTCTATTCTCTCTTAAAAATCAAATATTTAGAAACCTCTCATCTTCTCTTCTCAACTCAAATTAATATCTAAAAATCAAGCTTTATCCTCGTGGCAAAATTTCTCTAGAAACATTCAACTTGATTAATAAGAATAAATCCCACAAAAAAATATTAACAAAGACGGCCTCTTCCAGCGCCGTCCGCAAATGCAAAATCGCGCATCATCAGTAACACTATTGTAAATTATAAAATTAAGTAATCTTCAGCGGAAAGTTATATTTCTGTAAACCACTCGTACTAACACAAACACATTTATTCAAACAAGCGCACACGCAGCTCACACAAACATTCACGCATATGTATCCCCTTATATTAAAATAAACATTGATGTAGTCTACATACATCAAATTCGAGCAACTTTCTTTCACACCCATAATTCACACCCACGCACGCTCAAAACACGCCACCCAAGCCATCTCAAAAACATCCAACAACATACATTCATTTGATCTCATCTTAATAAAATCTCCTAAATTCCTATAACCAATAATAGTCGCCGGTACGATAACGGGCACGCCACCACCCTGCTTCGCAACGGCTGGTGACAGCGGCCACACTATAAATCAACACAAAAAAATTATGCCGCTCAGTTTCTAAACCGGCGGACGTAACAATACATTTTTTAGAAAAATAAATTTAGATTGAATTAAATCTAAATTATTTATTTTTAACCCTTAAACACACCGATCCTGTAAAATGCAGAAACACATTTTCGGGAAAACTTTTTCAACTTTGAGAAACTATAACTTTGATTACAATCAATATTTTTCAACAATTTTTTTTTTTTTTTCAATAAAAGTTCAGAATCTCAGGAGTTTGACAGCACAATCAGCATTGCCAAAAAATAATTTATTGTAAAGTTATAAAGAAAAAACCATTAAGCAAAAATAAGAAATTGGTCAAAAATCTACTTTTCCTTCAAAAAATCATATCTTCGCAACAAAAAACTTTTAAGGACTTTCAAATACGGCGTTTTAAAGCTAAAAAGTCACATTTTCAAAATAAAATTTGGCAAAATCATTTCTTTTAAAAATCATAATTATGTAACATGGAGAATATGAGGTATTTTTGGGCATCTAAAAAATCCACTTTAAAAAAAAAATCATATCTTTGCAACAAAAAACTTTTAAAAACTTTACAATACGGCGTTTTAAAGCTAAAGATTCATACTTTCAAAAAAAATTATATCATTGTCATTTCTATTAAAAAATGTACTTATGTAACAAGGCAAATATAAGGTATTTTTTATTTTTAAATCGTGTCTAAAATTGAAAATTGATGTGTTTCATAATATATTTCGGAAAAACTCCCTTTTCTACAGCATTTTATAGTATTCCAACTTTAGACGGAGTATATGCGAGTAACATCCGCGAACCGACCTGTTCAAACGTATTTTGTCCAGTTTTTTTTATGTAAAATACTCATAGAAAAAGTTTCACTTACACACTATATGGGTCGCATTAACCCTAACAAAACTTTGCTGCCGTGCCGTTTAAATTCTAGTTGATCAAAAAAATTGATCAAAAAAGTTGATCAACTATATCAATAAAAAAGGAAATTTCAAACTTTTTTTACGTCTTGGTCCGAACCTATCTCATTCCGTCTTCACACAGAAAGCGTTCGAAACTTCATATAGGATCTCTCAGACCCACTTACATGTTTAAGAGTTAAATAAATACCATTTAGGTTGGAAAAGAAAGATTTTTCACTTTTCAGTAATAATACAGAGAGATAGTATCACTTAGATTTTGTATAGAAATTATAGAGAGTACCAGGGTTAGAATAGGAAAATTTTTCAGTGAGAATACAAAGATAGTACTACTTGGATTTTGTAAAAAAAAATAAAGATTTAAGGGGTACACAAATACATTCACTTGGCGCCTTTATTACTTTTTTTTGAAAAGGTAACTTTGAACTAATTTTATATACACCTAGAGAAGTTATATTTAAATTGAAAAAATCGTTTTTTTCAACTTTGTTTTTGAAGTTGTAAAAATATCTTTTAAAAAAATAAAAATTTATTTATTATAGTTTTAAGAAATAATGTTAATAACCGTTTTTAAAGTAAACAAATTATTTGTTCAAATTATTTAATTTAAACAAAACATTTTTTTATTCAAAAAAAGTACTGACAAAAATATAATTTAGTTGTATAAATTTAAAAAAGAATTTCTTTTAGTTAAAAAGATTTCCGTTGTACAACCAAATTATTTCTTTAATTCTAATAAAAGAAACAATTAAGAAATATTTTCAATTCAAAAGAACGTTTCTTTAATCGTATAGCACAAATTTCTGAGTCAAACAAATATTTTTTCTCTTAGCAATAAATGTAGAAATAACTGTAAACACTATTAACAAGTAATAAGTACTCAATATTTTCAAAACTCAATATTTAATTCCTTGAAATATTTGCATTTTTCATTATATACTTAGTATACATACAGATTCATGAAACAATTCTTGAAACGTGGTACATAGGTACGGAAGTTTGAGTTCGCTGATTACAGAAAAAATATAATCATTCAAAATTTTTAAAATTTAAAATAGCGGATCTGACATGGTGTACTAAAAATACAAAAAATAAGCTCAGTTACTTAAAATTTGATATATAGAGGTTTATTGAGTCGCTGATTAGAAATATGGAGAAATTAACTTACAAATGCGTAATATTGTATCAAAAATGTAAAAAAATACAAAAAATTAATTAAATATATTTACATTTTACAATTTAGAATTACGATATAGATTCCGTCACCTTGTATTTTAAAAATTAGTAAATTTTAACTTTAAATTTAAAATTAGCGATCCCAAAAATCTTTAGATACTAAATTTGATATAACCGATCAAATTTGATACCCACTTTTTACCACTTTTCGTCCACTAATATTTCAAAAATTTTTGCAAATGTCGAATTCTCGATATCAAAACCTCAAGTTTCAATATATTATACGTTTAAGAAAAGTTTTTTATTATAGTACATTTTACACAAAACCAAAATTTTGGACTTTAACCGCCATATTAAATTAACCGTTGTAAATTTAAAAATTTTGACTTTAGATCTAGATTCAACGATTCAAAAATTTTATTAAATATGGAATTGCAAAGAAATTAGAATAAAATATATACTTTTTTTGTAAAAAAATGTCACATATATGTGATTTTAAAGAGTTAAAAAAAGATCATCAATTTCTCTCGCAAGAAATACCGTCTCGAAACGTCGACACATTATTACATACAACCTATATAAATACATACAAGATCCATAAATACGCTCAATGCCGTTATCCAACTTGCGATTCAAATATACATATCTGCGAGCAATTATTTTCATCCACGAGCCGGAAAATGAATTCTCGCAGAGTTGGCGAATAAATGAAGACTATCTTTTCTATTTTTCTCTTATTCTTAACAACCACCTGGCACGTTATGAACATACGGGACGGTTATAAATTTTAGCAGTATGCTCCGCGCGCGATGACCGCGAGATTGGCGACACCGAGTGGATATAGGCGTGCATTCGTGTTAATTGGAATCGACGCCAGAATTAAGTCTTTCGACGAAGTGAGACAAGTTCCATCCGTTTAGTCACAGGCGAATTATCTCTCGTTAGTTGGAAACAATAGCACCAGACACGCTTTCTCTCAATTCGACAAACAAAAAATTTCGAACACAGAGAGATCCAAAACTTCACTTTATGGTTCCGAGACTTTCCTATAGATGACTCAAATGCAAACCTTTTAAATCTTTAAACCCAAATTTTGAACTAGGCTTAATCAAAATCTCGAAATCCGGGATTAATCTCGGAAATTGAAATCCCTTAAAATTGTAATTTTTTAATTTAAAGGAGGAAAAAATAAGTGAAAGCAGACCTCTATAAAGCTGGACCTCCTACCAAACATCAAGTTCTTACCTAGTTAAAAATTTAGTGCTATTTAGGTGCTAATTTAGTGTTACAGTCCAAATTCTGATGTTCAAAATGTTTAGCGGAAAATTTGGTAAAAAGTGGAGGAAAAAAGGCCCAGCTTGACATCAAGCCCCCGCATAACAAAAAATATATATACAGTAGTCACAAACACGAAACAAGTAGACTATAATTTAGTGCTAATTTAGGGGTCAAGGAAATCCCTAAAATAAATTAAAAATATGTATTTTTTTTAATATAACTATGTACTCAACGCAGCATTGCGTTCAGAGAACTACACTTACAGATCTTCATATTCGCATGTGGTTGGTACTAAAATAACATTAAAAACACAAATAATCAAAATATAACAGAATTCAAATTTGTTACTAGCGCAATAGCAATTATTAATTTATTCCGTCTGTTGGCGCATAAAACCTGTTATTAGACCGTCAAAAAATATGGTGCTGCCAAAAATCTTACATTAAATATTCCTTAAACATTATAATACCAAAATATAACAATTTCCGAATTTAGTGCTAATTGCAAACTCTTGTAAATAAATTATAAATAAAGTTACTGACTTTAAAAAATAACAAAAGGTAACAAGAAGTTACTTTTCAGTTACTTATCTATTTTTTTGTAATGTTTTAAAGCATTGATAATTTAAACACTAGAATTTTACATTTTTAACATTATTCGATTATTTTATTTATATTAGAACATAAAGTCAAATTTAGAGACGCTATTGCTTAAAATTTAGTGAGGAACAAAGATAAAATTATTCCTGTGTCTATTTATGTCATTTGCTGAAAAGCATCCACATACATGGTCAATAGCAGTGTACTAGACTTGGTTACTAACAATAAGCGGTTAAGTAGCATGATTCTGATTCGTTCTTACCTTTAGATCTAACCAATCACATACAGCTACGTTTGAAAACATCAGCTCCTCATATATATTATTTTATCCTTGTTGTTTACCGATTGTTAAATAAAAATAAAATGATACATGATGTCACTCGGGTGATGCTTTTAAATGCAACCTAAATTGACAAATAAGTTTGAAATATGTAAAGTAACAATCAAAATAGGTGACTTTTTTTCAACACCCTATATGTTTATAGGAGATCCAGCTTGATGTCAAGCTGGACCCCCCTCTCCCCATTTTTTACCAAATTTCCCACTAAACAGTTTGAGCACCAAAATTCGGACTGTGATACTAAATCAGCACTAAATAGCACTAAATTTTGGATTAGGTAAGAACTTAATTTTCGATGGTTGAAGGTCCAGCTCAGATAACAATTCGTGAGTTCACGTTATTCTCACGACGTAATAATCACACTGTGCGTGCAAAAATGCATCACAGAGTCCTCACAATGTGATGGACGCACGCGTGTACGCGTATAAGGTCGCATGGTGCAATCACGCATGATGGGAACATTTCATGGCGTGAGGGCAACGTGATAATCCTACCGTGCGCACAAAAACGTATCACGCTGCCCTCACAATGTGATGGGGACACGATGTGATCAATCGCGACGTGATCAAACAAGACCCTCCAGTATATTATATTAAATTAACAAATTTACAAAATACTATATGAACTTCCAATCATTGCGCATTTATTTCAAGTACTTTTTATGCTTTTAATACTTTTAATGCTAATTTACTAAAAATATTGTAAATAATAATATTAATCTTTAATTGTAAATTATAAAAAAAGAATAAAAACATTGATATATAATGCATTACAAATACCCCAATAAGCATATAATATTTTTTAAATGTTTTTTTGATATTTATTTAATATTAATTTTTCATTATACAATTCATTTTAACAAAAATATTTATTAAATATTTATTAAATATTTATTTTATATTAATTAAATATTTCAAATAATGATTTAAAGAAAATATTTATTTAATATTTATTTAACGTTTATTTTATATTTATTTAACATTAATTAAATATTTGAAATAATGATTTAGGAAAATATTTATTTAACGTTTATTTAACGTTTATTAATTATTTATTTCACATTAATTTTTCATTTAAAAAACTTTTTTAATATTAATTTAATATTTATTCAACTTTAATATTTATTTTACATTAATTTTTTATTCGAAAAAACATTTTTTAAAAACATTAATTCAACATTTATTTAACATTAATTTAATATTTATTTTACATTAATTTTTTATTTAAAACAATTTTAAAAACATTAATTTAACATTTATTAAATATTAATTTATTATTTATTTAATTTTTTTTTAATTTTTTTTAAATAAACGTTTTTTAAATTTAATATTATTTAAGTATTTATTTTTCATGAATTATTTAATTGAAAAAATAATTTTAGTAAGTATTTTTTAAACTTTTATTTAATATTTATTTAATGTTTATTTAATATTAATAATTTTATTTATTTTTTATCTTTATAAAATTATGTTTATTTATTACTTATTTAACATTTAAGCTATTTATTTTTAAATATTATTGATTTTAAAATTCGTTTAAAAAATGTTTCAATAACATCTATAAAAATCAGTAAAAAAATTAACTTAATTACATATATTTATATAAATAATATACTATAATTATATATATTTCGTCTTTTCGATAACATATATTGACCTGATCTATCAGTGATGTATTAGCATACAGATCATCACAAGGGATCAGTTCGCAGCGATCACAGAGATCAAGCAACGTTCACCGTGGCCGCAACTTGGATGGATGACCGCGTGGAAGTTTCGGAAAAGGAATCTTTAAGAAAAAAATCTCAATATTAAAAAAAAATGCGTTTAATGTAAAAACCGCCATGGAACCATTAATTTTAACGTTTTTGAAAAAAATTTTTTTTTTATAAAAGTTTTTAAAAACGCTTTTTTAATATTGTGTGCTGATTAGGACGTGAAAAAAATGGGCAATGATTAGAATTGAGTGCCATGTATATGCATGAGAGCAATACGAGTCTCATTTGGAGAACGCATTTGAGGCTCATATCGCTCGCACGCATGAGTACCGCACGCGTGCGACCTATATGATTATCATATGATGACGCATCTATCGGATACCGTGAGCTCACACCGTGCGGATAATCCGCACGACATGCGCGCTACATGAATTCACTTTGCGTGTATTTTGTTATCTGGGAGCTTAATAGAGATCAAAAGCAGATCAATATGTAAAAAACACGAGTAGAAGAAAATAAAGTGATGGTCCTAATTATGGATCACTTAAAATAATTTTCATTAAAACCCAATTACACCAACATTAATTTAGCTTTAAAGCTCCTGAGCACTTGCCGTTCTCAGGAGCCACATTGAAGTCATGAGCTACGTTAGAAGCGAGAAATTGCGTGAAATGACACGTAATTTTGTTCGACATGCCATTTGTAAATAAAGCCAATTTAGATAAAACAGACTAAGCAAATGGCTTTAAAACATTTCTAAATATCGGTCATGACTATCCTTCTTTCGCCTAGCAGTCAGTAAATAGTCGTAAAAAGCAGGTAAAGTGACGCCTTTTCAGACAGAAAACACACGGATAGCTATTGAAAAAAGTAAAAAATGTACTTTTATGTATAAAATTCAAAGAAACTTTATTCGTGGTCCATTTTTACAAATTTGTTAAATACGAGACAAGTCACAATAAGATACATAATAACAAAATGACATGCACAACAACATCTCATCGTCAATCTGTCACGTTTAACGTGTATTAGTTCTAATTTTGTCCGCGACGGAATGTCGCTACCGTCAACGCGGAGTTCTCGGCTAACGAGTCAGAAGCCTTAACATGTATCTGTCACGCTAAGCAACACTTGAATATGTGTCCGTCTTTATTTATTTATAAAGAAAGATAAAGATAAATATTCAAGTCTTCTTTAAAGCCAAAATAACGTTGGTAAAATTAGGCCTAATTTGTGTAAACCTAACGATCGAACAGTGAATATTATAATTATAAAGAAAAATTATTAGAGAAAAGTTGCCAATATTGATATAAACCTAAAGAGCCTCTCCTTTATATTTCTAAAACTAAACATTGCATTGTATTAATACTAATAAAAACATGATCTGCTTAGATAATTAAAAAAATAAAAACTTAATTCATATATTCATAGCTGTTTTGTATAAAATTTGCTAAAAAAGATAATAAAACGGACGACTTTTTTTGCAAATTACATAATTTAAACCAAGGTTAAAAAAATTACTTTGTCAAAGTAATTAGTTACAATTACAATTTTTTTCTTTTACAAAGTAACTAGTTACAGTTACAATTATTGAAAACGTAACGAGTATTTTTATTTATCTTTCAGTTACTTTTTCTGATCACTTCTTGTAATATTTTAATGTTATTTTAAATACTAAACTTTTATATTTCTAACATTACTAAATTATTTTATTTATATTAAAACATGTTCTCAAATTTAGAGACGCTGTGATGCTGAAAGAGTTATAGTTACAGATGGAAAAAAAATAAAGTTAAATTATAGTTGCAAAAAAAGTAATTCTAACTCTAACTTCGTTACAAGTTACTTCTCTGTATATTATTAATAACATTAAATTGTTTTACGTGTAACTTCCTAAAATTTTTTTGCTTATATTTTTCTTTTTCATATTTTCCTTACAGTACAATTTGAAATCATAACATGGCTGTAGCATAAAGTGGTACACTTCTCCACGAGAACAGACAACAACTATGAAATCTTCAACTACAATATTGACAGATGTTTCATGAATTTTTTTAACATTCTTTAATATCTTAAGGTAAAAAAAAATAGCATATAAGTAACAGATATACTCGCAGATATACTAAGAAACAAAAAAGTGAAAGTTCAAGCCTTCTGTGAAAATTCTAGCCTTTATTTTTTATAAACTTTGTTATTTAATATAATAAAAATATATTTTATTATTTAGTTTACCAATTTATTTTAGAAATAACTCTTTCGCTTTGGGGTTGTGTCTGAATTCTGCTATTATTGTTGTGCCAGTTTTAAGGTTCAATTTCTTAGCTCCTTTTAAATTATGTTGCGAGATCATTAGTATAATATACAAAAAAATATTATGAAAGCTGTTGGTAAAAGACACTTTATAGTTTGTATTCGTTTTTAAAGTTTTATATTTAGCATAAATAATTGATAAGTCTAAACCAGCAAATCTTAATGTTAAAATAACAATTTTTGTGTGTTTCTTCTTTTTACTTTTAGTTTTTGTTTAAGAAATATTACCCAAAAATATTACCCAGTAATGTCAATATTGATGACTTTTCTTTATGATCTTAATAACCTGATCGTGTACTTCAAAAAAATATTTAAAATATGCTCATGTATAAGCAGAGATAAAGTAAAGAGGGTAATATGATACACATTTTCATTTTATTGAATAACTTTGTTTATAATCAATATTTTATAATGAAAATGGAAGAATTCTATTCGTCAAAGTGCTATTTAACAAATTCTAAACTCAAAGTAATGAAATATTTATTACTTAAAACGCATTATGAAAATGTGACACATTACATAATCAGTAAAAGAAAAGTGATAATACGGTCAGCCTAAAAATAATTTTTTTTTAAATCTTTTTTTAGTTTAAAAAAACAGTATTTTGTTAAAAAAAAAGTATATATTTTTAATTTTCCATTGTTCAGAATTTTCCTGGTTTAAATATTTCCTGATTTAAAATTTTCCTACGTTTAAAGACTTTAGAAACATCATTATAAATATCATTTTATCTCTATTTAACATTAGACAACAAACATCAAATAACATCTCTGATGTTTTTGAACACTGCTTTTTAGAATAACAATCGATTTATCAAAGAAATATTTCGATATAAAAGTTTCGTTTAAAAAATCATATTAACAAAACCCTACATTATTGTTTAACTTTGCACCACTTAAAATGTGTACAGCCAAATAAAAAATTAAATAACAAAAAAACATTCAAGTGTATGTACATACATTTATTTAATAATACGCTCAAGCTTAAAAAGAATGAAGAAATATGTATGTATAATTAAATTGTAAAATATACTTTGAAAAAGTTTAGAAGTGCTCAAAAGTAAAAATGCCTTATAATAATTGTTAGCTATTGTGTATTGGCATATTAGCGCCACTAAAAAACGGCGGGTTACTAATTGAATAATTCCATAAACAATTGTTAGAATTCGTCACCTAATAATAGAGACAATAGGGGTAACCATCATGTCTACAAAAACCATAATACCCTTTTCTCCTCTATAATCCAAATTATGAGTCGGCATAATTAATTATAGTGACCAGTGATATCTGACTAATCCTGAATATTTCCAAGACATTCCAAGTAAAAATCCTAATCTTTTTGAATCAATTAATTTTCATTATTTAACATTCATTAATAGGATTATGTTTTATATTCGAGTTTGGATTCTATATGACAAAATTAAAAAACGCAAGCAAATTTAGAACAATATTTATTACTTTACAAATAACATCAAACAAACATTCAATACAAATGATACTTTCTTTGCTATATCCTGTTTTATAATTTTAGATATTAAATCCAAGTTTTCTATTAGTAACTTGCCTTATTACATCTTAAAAAGAGGGCTTATACCTTTCTTTTTAAATAATAACCTAATCTTGTAACTTTGATATACTATAAAGAATAAATTGTATATATATATAGAGACCGGGACAAATCGTTAGACCTTTTTTTCTTAACTGTTGTTAAGACTTTCTTTTATTTAAAAAAGAATGTAGGTATACAAAAAACAAATGCAAACATACACATTCGCATGTTCTTTTATGCCATCGGTGTGACAGATTTTCTAACCTCACAAGTGTCAATCTTTAACGCTTTATAACTTTTTACCTGCTTAAAAACGACGATTTTATATTCATATTCATGTTCTATTCATGCTCTACTAAAAGACACAATATTATCAAGTTTGAACTAAATCAATGAAAAACTTTACCTCAATGCTTAACTCTGCGTAGCGCAGACGTTCGTAACACAGCCAAAGCGTTAAGGTTACCCAACTTAGGCTAGGCGCTGTAATCAGTATTAACGAATCGCCCGGTGCTCAGTATTACGAATAGCTCCAACATCAACTGTGCGCATTATTGCGTTGATCGAATAAACATCACACAGCAAAAAGTAAATACAAAATGTTTCAAATACATTCAACTGGACACGATACATTCAAAGTTTTCAAAAACAAACCTTATTATCTTATTTAAATATCGAAGAAATTTGCTGATTATCAGAAATTACTTCGACTGTCGCAAAACACATTTTTCACTACTACGACTTCAATATGACGCCGTTACCAACAAATCTTACATTAGGACGTGTTTACAGTGTTTAAAGTAAATTTTTAATATGTACCCATAAAAAGATATTTCCAATTATCGAATTACTCCGTCTAACGATTTGCCCCGGTCTTCCCTATATATTTTTTTTTATTTTTAATTTACAGTCTATTCCAATTATTTATTTTTAGAATATATAATAAAATATGCATGTTTACTACGGTACTTGAGCTGAATAAGACCAGCACTAAATAAAATCCACTTTTAAATTTATCATTAAAAAACACACTTTATGTCTAAAATATATAATTAAAAAAGTGTGTCATACGAAGTCTGTAAAAAGAGGCTGGGAAATTAAAATTGACAACACGTTTACTTAATAAAACAAAAACTTGTGACAAAGTGGATAAATAAATCGTATTTATAAAAATTTGTGGCAAAATTTATTAAGTATACATTATTGTATGAGTTATTACAACATATTATAATATTATTACACTTTTTAACTGTAGAAAAAACCCTACTAAAAAAAGTCATGTGACAAAATCACATGATAAAATCACGTAACAAGTCACGTAATGAAATGTTTCAAATCAGTATGTAATTTTTGAAAATTATAAGGTTTGAAAAATCATGTATCATTAAAAAATCATATTATTTTTAAAAAATTAGATAAATTAACATATGTAAATTTACCTATTTAAAAAATTTGTGATTTTTTTTAATATTACATAATTTTCAAAAATCAGTACATGATTTTAAAAAATCATGTACTGATTTAAAACATTTCATTACATGATTTATATCATTAATTACGTAATTTGTTACGTGATTTTATCATGTGATTTTGTCACGTCATTTTTTTCAGTAAGGAAAATATGTATATATTTTTATAAATAAGTATACTTTTTTTATAAATAACACACTTATTAAATAAGGCCCATTTATATGTTTATTGTTATGACTATTGTTATTTGTTTGTTATGTGTGTGGCTTGCAACAGAAGATAACGATTTGCAATGCTATCTCTTAAGATGCTAAAATTGCAATCAAATGGCCAAGAATTTCCAAAAAATAAAAAAATTAATTATAGATAAAATTAAAGATAATTGTAATGTTTAACGGTAGAATAACACTGTTAAACAAATAATTTTTTTACTTAAAACTATATTGATACAAACAATAGTTAAATTAACTAAGAATGTTCCAATTTTGTCTATGCAGTGCCTCTCAAAAGTTCGGCAACGGTCAAATATTTCAAAAACTAATCATTTTAGGAAAATATGTTTCAGATAAAAGTTGTAGGGTTTCAAAAGATCTATTTACTAATTTTATCAATTTGACCTTGGACGGCGTCGCCAAGGTCACATCAAAATCACATTAACTTTTTTCAATGGAACATCCTATTTTTTGATTCCAGAATCTAATAGCTGGTGCCAAGAGCTTTCCAAAACAGTACAAAAAAGTTTATTTCCGTTGAGTACTTTTTGAGTTGTGAGGCTTAAAAACTACAGTGTACTCTAACTTTCAAGCGTTATAACTCGGCAAGTACTTAACAAAAATAAACTTTTTTTGTAGGGCTTTGAAAAGCTTTCAAAATTGACTAGAAAAAAATGCAATAAAAAATATAAAACGTTAGAGAAATACCGATACCCTTTAATTAGGTAACTACCGATACTTTAACATTATATTCTCGTAAGGTTTTGGAAACCTCTTGACACCAGCTATTAGATTCTGGAATCAAAAATAGGTTCCATTGAAAAGAGTTAAATGGTATTTCGATGTGACCTTGGCGATGCCATCCAAGGGTGTGTGTGAAGCTGGCGTATCATTTCGTGGAAACTCACGAAATGTTGAGAGTTCTGGCTTTATTTACAATAGTTCTATAGTTCCTGATAGATAAAACAAATAGTTCTGGCCTTTAAAGCGAAAAAAACATATAGGACAAAGTGAGACACCAGGTTCACGCAGCGTCTCAGTTTGTCCTGCGCCATTTTCCAGACCCAATTCTTGTAGGGTTTTAAAAGTTATATATAGTTCTAGATGAGTTCCAGAAAGAGTTCTAGCGTTTAACATAGTTTATTTAATAAAAAAAAAATTATTATAAAATATTTATTACAATAGAGTTCCGTGTACAAAAAATATTTCTCCTCCAGTTCTGAACGTATCTAAACGCCTTCCGAAGAGTTCCGGTCGATTCCGTTATTTAATATTTAATAAAAAATTATTAACTCCCGCCAAACACGTATTTTGTCATATATGGGTGAGACGCTTGTCTTTATTCGAGAGTTCTGTGTACCAAAAAATATTTTTCCTCCAGTTCTGAATGTATCTAAACGCCTTCCGAAGAGTTCCGGTCGATTGCATAATTTATTAGTTAATAATAAATTATTAACTCCCGCCAAACATGTATTTTGTCATATATGGGTTAGACGCTGGTCTTTATTCGAGAGTTCTGTGTACCAAAAAATATTTTTCCAATAGTTCTTAACGTAACAAAGCGCCTTCCGAAGAGTTCCGGTCGATTGCATAATTTATTAGTTGACGCTGCAGCGTCTCACCCATATATGACAAAATACGTGTTTGGCGGGAGTTAATAATTTATTATTAACTAATAAATTATGCAATCGACCGGAACTCTTCGGAAGGCGTTTAGATACATTCAGAACTGGAGGAAAAATATTTTTTGGTACACAGAACTCTCGAATAAAGACAAGCGTCTCACCCATATATGACAAAATACGTGTTTGGCGGGAGTTAATAATTTTTTATTAAATATTAAATAACGGAATCGACCGGAACTCTTCGGAAGGCGTTTAGATACGTTCAGAACTGGAGGAGAAATATTTTTTTGTACACGGAACTCTATTATAATAAATATTTTATAATAATTTTTTTTTTATTAAATAAACTATGTTAAACGCTAGAACTCTTTCTAGAACTCATCTAGAACTATAGATAACTTTTAAAATCCTACAAGAATTGAGTCTGGAAAATGGCGCAGGACAAACTGAGACGCTGCGTGAACCTGGCGTCTCACTTTGTCCTATACGTTTTTTTCGCTTTAAAGGCCAGAACTATTTATTTTATCTATCAGGAACTATAAAACTATTGTAAATAAAGCCAGAACTCTCAACATTTCGTGAATTTCCACGAAATGATACGCCAGCTTCACACACACCATCCAAGATCAAATTGATAAGAATAGATCTTTTAAAACCTTACAACTTTTATCTGAAACACTTTTTCCTAAAATGCTTATTTTTCGAAATATTTGAACGTTGCCGAACTTTTGGAGCACATTGTATATTTATATTCCACATAGCATGTAATATTATAGTGATATCACAGCAATATCACTTTTTCATTGCTATATTACAACAAAATATACCAGAAATATCACTGAAATATTACTGTGATATCACAGTAATATCAAAATGTCCGTGAAAGCGCATCACAGTAATATTACTGTGATATTATACAATATTTCTATGATGTTCATGTGATATTTATATAATATTGCAAGAAATTAAATAAATAAATTATTTTAATAATTTCTTTTATTTTTATTGTTATTCTTAATATTATTTAAAAAATTGTTACATGTAATATTAGACATAAAAAAAATAACCTTCATATAATTAATTAAAACAATAAGTAATATTGTTACAAGTTAAAAAGTTATATGGTAAACTGTTTACCAATAGTGTGACTTTTTCAAACACACTACAGTTTAAGGGATAAAGCAAGTAAATATCTAAACTAATAAGAAACTTAATTAATTCTTTTTCTTAACTTTCACTTTTATTCCCCAAAACAGCAAGAACATTATTATTTTATTTTTAAGTTAATTTCTTCTATAGGATACCAACATTACTAAGAATATTAAGGATACTGAAAATATTGAAATTAATCGAAGAGATAGTGACGTTGCATTCATAAGACATAATAGAAACGTCATTTAACATTACCTTGTTCTTTAGAATTAAATACTGCAATATATTGCAACGATATCACTGGAATATTTCCATTATCAACGTGTAATATATCAGCAATATTTCTGTAATATTTCACAGTAATATGTAATATTTCTATGATATTACAATATTACTGTGATATCAATGCAATATTACATACTACGTGAGATGCATTATAGTGTCAATGCAATTTTAGAATGACAAAATGAGAAAAATTCCAAGTCACACCTAAAATTCTATGATTTTCTATAAATTTTCCAGGATACATTAAATTCCAAGACAATTCCAGGATTCAAGAAACATAATATTAATGTACATTATATTAATTATATATACTAAACATGATTGTATTCAAAGAAGCATAATTTTTCAAACCATTATTAAACATTTAAAGAGGTTAATGAAAATAACATTATTTGACTTTTTTTCATAAATATAAATGATTGAGAAAGCAATTTTATATTACAATAATTACAAATAAATTAAAGAATGCAAAAAATGTTTCTATATCTTTATTAATATATATAAGTGGATATATGAAATATTTAATTTTACAATTTTAACCCGTGATTAGGACTCAATCCATAATTGTTCTTAAGTGTTCTTAAACTAAAAAAATTTTCGAAAATTTTAAGAAAAAACACTTTTTTTAAGTTTCAGCCTTGAAGCATTTTTACAGGTTTTTTCTTTTAATGTCAACTTTATTATTGTTTACATTAATATAATTTTAAGATTTTTCTCACATTTAAAAATTCAAATAAATTCATCAAATAATTCATCAAGAAAGTCCACTATCATTATCACAGTTGTATTTTTAGAAACCCCCCTCTCCCCCAATTTTATTTTTCTATTAAAAATTAAAATTAATTAGGACCACCAACTTAAGTCTTTTTCAGTCAAATCTGTTCTAATAATTTTTGTGCGAGTTTATTTACATTTATCCAGTTCTGTAAACTGCACACCAACAATTCTGTCAGCTTTGAAACGCAGTACTAAACTAAAGGTAAAATAACAATATCATAAATTAAATTAAATTATTAATTTAATAATGATGCTAATAAGGATTTAATAACATTCTGCAAGAATTGCACAAAATAAGACTGCAAAAAAAAAGAAAATAAAGTGGCAAAAATAAAACAATGTGTAAAATGTTATTTTTTTATGTCACTTAATCAATAATCCAATCGCGGAAAAAATGAAAATTTTATGAAAATGCTCGTGAATTTCTTTATCATATTTTGTACAGAAAAAACGCTGGAAAAATCTTATAAAATCTTGTTATTACTGCCAGTCGGCGAATTCCAAAGCCGCGCGTCTAAACGATTGCACGGCGCGCAATTCTCCACGTGCTCTTTCTTAGCTCTCTCGATACAAAATTCTATCTCTTCTCAAGTAACATGCAACATAATATAAGAAAAATTCTCTGGAAGAAGACTTCAGGAGAGACCCTGGTGTCAATCCATCATCGAAATTCAACCCACATTATCATCTCACACTTCACTCATACAAAAAAAAAAATCAATCTAATGAAACTGCTCGGGATCGTTTGATTTTTCGCTCAAGCGATGTTTTTCGCACATGAGAATTGGACTCTTATTTCGAACGTTTCCTCAGTTTTTCACTTGACGTGAATGGAGAATCGGAATCAAAGTGGTGCGATCGAAAATGGATTTATGGATGCTCGGCGGAGGAGGCGCGGCACGCCTCGTCGCATCTCCCCCTCCGCCCTCTTTTCTTTCATCCCGAGGAGGCGTATACCACGCGCAGATCGACTCACCGTACTCGTCGACGCCGGCTGCGCGGAGCACGAGAAGGCACACGAGTAGCGGCGCCAACGCAGTGCTACCGTTCCGGGATAACATGGTGGTCATGACAGCCGGTCTGGTGGATGGACGGACAGACAGGCGAGTGGGTAAGCTCGTCGACGAGTAGCCAACGATCGCTTTTCGCTGCTCTCAGTGATAGCAGCCAGACCAAAGACCAAATCCCCTTTCGCCACTACCTTACGCTTCTAACACGCGCCTTCCGCGTCGTTCTCGCCCCTCTCGCGTGGCGGCGTCAACCACCCCTTGTCAAGGTTTCCCCCCTCCCCCCCCCGATTCCCGGCGATGAGCCACCCTCACAGGCTCTCCATGGCCTGCAAATGCGTTGCCGCGGTTGTCGACAGGAATGTCCCCTCCCGCCCCCGCCCCCGCCGTGTCACTGAACGCCCGTTCACTCGATCATTACGCCACGCGCGCACAAGAAAACTCGTGTCACTGTACGATGCGGCGCGATACAACGCGTCCGTCGTGGAAATCGGCGAAATTGTCTCCGCCGCACTATTGTGTGCACTACGGGTTTATCGCGCTTGAACAGGAGTGGAATGCTGATGCGAACTGACGATTGGACAACGAACACTCGTTCTCACACGGCGATGACTGACGATGACGACCACGACAGCGGTGGTGGTGGTGGTGGTGATGATGGTGGTGGTGGTGATAGTGGAGACGGCGGCGGGGGCGACGATTCACCTCCTCACCTCGTAACGGTGCGCCAGAGGAACTGATTCGCACCATGCGCAAGCCAGTGCGCGCCGCCCATTGCCGGGGTCGCGAGGGGAAGCGAAGTAGTCGGAACTTGGAACGCAAGAATTTTTCTCCTGGAGTGGAATCGGTATCATGGGTATCAGTGGCGTCCCCTCACTGGTGCTATCTACTAGTGAACTATAAAGTGATGGAAGATGAAAAGATATTTCCATAGAACTTATAGTATATGGAACAGGTAGCTCCCTGACACGAGTGTAGTTCGCGTGTCGGCTTAGTGTCGCCGTGGCGCTGGCAACAATCATGCCTATTATATATATCCGTTTGTTTTCTGTTCCTGAACTCTCTAACTAAGGGTGCAGTCCCATGGAGCGTATCAGGCGTATCGCGGATTGCGCGTATTGAAAATCTGACCAATCGCGAACGTTCCGCTGCTTTCGGTACGTGAACGTTTTGTTCCTACGGTCCCATGAAGCGGAATTTGCGTAAGCGTATTAAGCGGATGCTCAATCACGAAACGAATTTTGTTATTTCTCTCATCCAAACAGTCTTGTGATTGGTGAACCGCTGATCCGCTTACGCGAATTCCGCTTCATGGGACCGTAGGAACAAAAGCAGACGGAAGAATAGTAGAATATTCACAGTATATATAAAGTGAATTTTATTTAATTTATTAATTTATTTAGTATAAGTAAATAAAACATTTGACTTTTAACAGGTGCAGAATGAAATCGAAAACAATATTGCTTTCAATTGCTTTATTAATAAAACGTTTAAAACGAATAAATTACGATGTTTTTACCAGGCATGAAATACATCGTAAAATTATTAATCTTTATGCGCTTTATTATTTAGCATTAAAAAACAAGAGAAAAATTGCGAATAAAGGAAAACGGAAATATTGGGTCAAACCAATATTTGTAATTTGCAATTTGTAATTTGCAATTCATAATACAATATTTATATCCGTATTTATATTAAACTAAAATAATCAGTGTAGACTAATCAAAAATATGCTTCGTCGAATTCTAAACTAACCTTAAAATATTATAATTAATAAGTATTACAAAAATAATATTTTAAAATGCTATATGCTACTCACAGGACTTATATTTTCTTTGTTCATAATTGTTTTAATTGTATCAATTACAAGAAACTGCTATTTTTCTTTATGTTAACCTCAATCCGCTCTGATCCGCTCGATTGAATACGCTAAAGAATAACTTCGGCGGAACGGTAGCGAACCAAGAACAGCGGAAGCAGCGGAACGTTCGCGATTGGTCAGATTTTCGATACGCGCAATCCGCGATACGCCTGATACGCTCCATGGGACTGCACCCTAAGGCTGTGTTCCGTTTTTACTGGCAGTACTGAAAATTTATAGTTAACGTCACATATACTATACATTTTCAGTACTGGCAGTTAATATCGGAATACAGCCTAAGTGTACACTTAAAATGAAATAGATAGATGTTTCAAAGTTAGCGAAAGCAAGAAGGAACGTTTCAGTGCAGTCTAGTGCAGGAATAGAAAACAAGCCTTCTATATGCATATAGCATCTGTCTTTGTCTAACATTCGGTAAATGATGAAGAAAGACAGAAAATTATCGAGATCACTAATATTTTTGATAACAAATAATAAATAAAAATTCTAAATGTAACCTGTATATACGTATATGTGTATGTAAGTTGTATACATTTTATAATTTATAAATTACGTATTTAACAAATATTTATAAAATTTTCGACAATAATTGCAAGTTTAATTTTACGTTGCACTTTTATAACAGAACCGTTATTTTACATAAAGCAAAATATACATACATTTTGTATATATTTTACATACATTATATATATATATATTTTTTTTTCTTTATATTTATTATGTAAAATAACAGCTTTGTTATATGTATACAACACAAAATTAAAGTTAAAATTGTTGAAAGTTTTACAAATACTTTTTGAATACGCAATTTATAAATTATAAAATATATACATTTAATAAATACTGATTTTAATTTGAGTTACATACTAATTATTAATTATAAGTATCTTATATTTATTGTTTTGTACATTTAACTATTGTAATTTTTAATGCATGTTTATTGTAATTTTGTTATAAATAAATACTCTTTCATAATGCATATACTTTATTTTTTATTAGAATAATACTCTCTTAGACTAATACTTTATGGAATAATATCATGATATATAAAAAAAAAAATAAAATATATTTATGGTACAAAAGTTTATTACAAGAAGATTTTACAGTATTGCGTTTTACAATGTTTACCTGAACAATGTAATATTAAGTTTGAATGTCATATAAAAAATATATTTTTAAGTTAATTTTTATAAAACTTAGCATTTTTTTTATTTTTTGATTTATTTTTCTTTTTTTGTTATTAATTTTATGCGCATAAGCTCGTATGTAAAATAATATTTAAAATTCAATTATATGAGCTAATACTTGATCGCTGTATTTTTTACAAGGAAATATCAAATTGGGTGTACGAGGTGTGTTCAAAAAGTATCGCGAATTTTGAATTTTCGCGGGTTACGTATATTCGAATTTCGATCTTTTTGTGGCGTTATGTTGGTACTCATGTCTCTCACTTATGCCGACAAGCTCGGCCATTTTGAATGTTCACTTAATTGTTGACAGCTGCTTTGCTTGCACGTGTTTTGGATCGTCTTCGATTTTTACCTATTCAAAAAAATGGATCAAAGAACCTGTATCAAATTTTGTGTGAAAAACGAAATTAAGTGCGCGGATGCATTCCGAATGTTGACTGTGGCATACGGAGAAGCTACCTTGGACCGAAGCAACGTTTATCGGTGGTACAAAATGTTCTCAGAAGGCCGAGAAGATGTGAACGACGAAGAGCGTGCCGGATGCCCGAGCACTTCAACAACAGACGAAAAAATTAATGAAGTGGAGAAAATGGTATTGGCCAATCGTCGAATCACCGTTAGAGAAGTTGCTGAGGACCTAAACATATCGATTGGCTCGTGCCATTCGATTTTTATCAATGATTTGGGCATGAGACGGGTCGCCGCGAAATTCGTACCAAAATTGCTCAATTGCGACCAAAAACAGCATCGCATGAACATTGCTAATGAGATGTTGGACTCTGTCCGCGACGACCCAAATTTGCTCCAGAGGGTCATAACTGGTGACGAATCGTGGGTTTATGGTTATGACGTGGAAACCAAAGCTCAATCATCTCAATGGAAGCTGCCGCACAAACCAAGACCGAAAAAAGCGCGCCAAGTTCGGTCGAATGTGAAAGTTTTGCTGACAGTTTTCTTCGATTGCAGGGGCGTGGTGCATCATGAGTTCTTGCCACAGGGTAGAACGGTCAATAAGGAATATTACCTGCAAGTTATGCGCAATTTGCGCGAAGCAATCCGCCAGAAACGCCCGGATTTGTGGAAGAACAAAAATTGGCTTTTGCACCACGATAACGCCCCTGCTCACACATCGTTGCTTGTGCGCGACTTTTTGGCCAAAAACAACACACTAATGATGCCGCAGCCACCGTATTCCCCAGATCTGGCCCCCTGTGACTTTTTCTTGTTCCCTAAACTGAAGAGGCCCATGAAAGGACGACGTTACGCTACGCTTGACGAGATAAAGACGGCATCGAAGGAGGAGCTGAACAAGATAAAAAAAAATGATTTTTTGAAGTGCTTCGAAGATTGGAAAAACCGTTGGCACAAGTGTATAATATCTCATGGGGATTACTTTGAAGGGGACAAAATAGATATTCATGAATAAATAAATAATTTTTGAAAAAACACAAAATTCGCGATACTTTTTGAACACACCTCGTATATATTTCTTCTACAACTAAATCAAAAACATTTGCACGATGACAATATTTTATAAACAAATCTTCTAAATGTTTCACAATGTAAAATAAATTTGCATTTGGATGTAATATCCGTTCTTTTTTTATATTACTTAATAAAGCTGTAATGAAACAATCCTGGGGGGCGATCATGAAACTTTTTCCCTAGGACGGAAACGTGAAAAGTGAAAATCTTTACCATTGAAGTTAATGGAGAAATTTTTTACTTTTCACGTTTCCGCCTTAGGGAAAAAGTTTTATGATTGACCCCCTGTTGCACAAGTCGTGTTCATTATATAGCGTTTTTTATTGGGAAAACTAGTGCGCACTGAGTGTGCACTCGCCGCTGGCAATTGGACGTTTCGGTTCGCGCAATGACGGTGCCAACGGAAACGCCCAATTACCTGCAACAAGTGCACATTCAGTGCGCACTAGTTTTTCCAATGAAAAACGCTGTAATAGTTGCGACACTTTTTCTTAGATGCATTTCTGAACGCGCAACTATAACGAGAGCTGAGAACATGATTGGTTCTTACTTGTGGATCCAACCAATTACGTTCGCCGCTCGATGAGCAAGGTTGCATTCCAAAAACCATCGGAAAAAAGTCTCGCTACTATAATGGTCTAGTTTACACCGAGCACTTGATACGCGTACTAACTCGTAACTTTCTATTAATTTATCTTACTGTCGACAATTCGTGTACACATAATACATACATTTAATAATCTTGATTCATATTATACCAACTTAATATACTATTTTTTAAATTTATTGCCAAAATCAAGACAATTTAATAGAAAATTACTAGTTAGTACGCGTATTAAGTGCTCGGTGTAAACAAGGTCAATGAACACAACTGTACAAAATTCATAAATGCATCTTTGCATGTATTGCAATTTATAAATTTCAGAAAATGTTTGGACAAATATCCTGTTACATAATAAAGTACACCCATGGAATTTGGTTTTGTCCATGGGAAAATTTGGGATGCGCACGATTGGACACCGCACGATTGGACACCACCACTCACAGCGGCCGATGCCTAGAGTTTCTCCGTTGGTTTGGTTAGATAAGTCAAGATGATTGGTTGGTGTCCAATCGTGTTGTGTCCAAAAGAGTATCACCCGAAAATTTTCTAAACTGAGAAGTCACCACTTTCTACATACTCACAATTTATGATTAATGTAACGACTAGAGCTTATTGGTCGTTACGTTAATCATAAACTGTAAGTATGTAGAAAGATAGCGACTTCTTAGTTTGAAAAATTTCCCCATGGACAGAATCAAAGTCCTTGGGTGTACAGGGTGTACACCCAAGGACTTTGATTCTGTCCATGGGGAAATTTTCCAAACTGAGAAGTCACCACTTTCTACATACTCGCAGTTCATGATTAATGAAACGACTAGAGCTTATTGGTCGTTACGTTAATCATGAAGTGTAAGTATGTAGAAAGATAGCGACTTCTCAGTTTGGAAAATTTCCCCATGGACAGAATCAAAGTCCTTGGGTGTACACAATCTCGGATTTCAGGTTTCAGGTCAATTAGATTTATTATTATCATTATTCCTTGACCACTCGGCGCACACGGTACTGTATAGGGTCTCACATATGAAATGCATAACAGAGCGTAAGCGTAGCATAAAGGACCTCTCACATGAAATGCATAACATAACAAGTACACCCAAGGACTTTGATTCTGTCTATGGGGAAATTTTTCAAACTGAGAAGTCACCACTTTCTACATACTCACAGTTCATGATTAATGAAACGAATAGAGCTTATTGGTCATTACGTTAATCATGAACTGTAAGTATGTAGAAAGATAGTGACTTCTCAGTAGAGAAAATTTCCCCATGGACAGAATCAAAGTCCTTGGGTGTACAACAGAAGACTGATGGACCAATGAGCATCTAATATAAAGTCACCATATTAATTTACATAAGATTTCTATTGATCTAGAGGCTTTATGCTACGCTTATGCTCTGTTATGCATTTTATGTGCAAGGCCCTTAAAGAAGGCATAAGCGTAGCATAAAGCCTCTGGACCAATAGAAATCTTATGTAAATTAATATGGCGATTTTATGTTGGACGCTCATTGGTGCATCAGTCTTATGTTGTGCTTATGTTATGTTATGCATTTTGGTTGCGTTCGGGAAGCACGCTATCGGCGCTATTCCGTCATTCTATCTTTATCGATCATTAGATGTAGAATAAGGATAAAACAACACGATAGCGCTAATAACATGCTACGCGAACACAGCCTTTATGTGCGAGCCCCTTTAAGGGCCTCGCACATGAAATGCATAACATAACATAAGCACAACATAAGACCGATGGGCCAATGAGCATTCAACATAAAGTCGCCATTTTAATTTACATAACATTTTTATTGGTCCGTCGGTCTTATGGTGTGCTTGTTATGTTAAGTCTGCCGCAGATGATACGTTTTTTCTTACGGGATTGCTTACGTGCTCCTATACTGACAGTCTTACGTGCTCCCGTACTGGAAATAGGTAGCTTAAGCCTGCCGCAGACGATACGTTTCTTCTTACGGGATTGCTTACGTGCTCCTATACTGGCAGTCTTACGTGCTCCCGTACTGGAAATGGGTAGCTTACGGGCTACGCTACTGGCTCGCGTACTGGATTTTCGTAATAGATCATGTCCTATTTTTCTTACGTGATTCTGAACTGGTTTATTGTGAAAGCCAATCAGGACGCAGTCTGTATAGGTTATACTGGGTTATACCAGATTATACTGTCGAAGTGTTGTCAAAGTTCAAACGTGAATTCACTTCGCAAACATGACGTCGTGCAAAAATGAAAAGACTTCAAAATAGTCCAAAAAAAGTATTTTATGTTTAATAGAGGCCTACTAATAGGAACCATGTTTATATGCGATAAACACACCAAATTACCATAATAAGCACAGTAAAAGTAAGGCATTAAAGAATGTATTGACTGTCGACTCCATAAACGTCGGCGATATTTATTTTGTTGTCGCAATTTTTCAATAATTAAAAATAATGCAATAGCAATTTTACGACAATGTACAGTCGCTTTCATTATAGTTGCGACACTTTTTTTTAGATGCATTTCTGAACGCGCAACTATAACGAGAGATGAGAACGACTGCAGTTGTGGAGGTTAGCGCGAAATGTCAAACGTTGATATACAAGGTGTCACAAAGAAAATTTGGGCACCTTGGAGGAAATATAAGATAAGTATACTCGCAAATATTTTTCAAATAGAGTTTATAAAAAAATATTCGCACATTTTTCGTATAGGATCGGCTTTGGTCTAATTGAACTTTATATATTCGTCATTACAGCAACGATGAGCTGAGATGCTTAGATGTAGTTAAATAAATTATAACTACAATAAATATAAAAAATTAAAATTTTAAATATTTGTTACAGTTATAATTATAATTTATTTAATTACATCTAAGCATCTCAGATCATCGTTGTTGTAACAACGAATTTATAAAGCTCAATTAGACCAAAGTCGATACGGAAAATGTGTTATTTATTAATTAAAGCTAACTTTTTCTTATTTTTAGAAGAAGTAGAAGATACAAGGATGATATTGAAAGAAAGGTAAATAAGATTTTAGTTTAATTACATAAGACGTAAGAAAAATTTTGTAATAAATATACAATTTATTATTTGCATAGGTATCACTTTTTGGTCCATTGATGCAACAAGCACGCAACATTTTGAAACAGATGGATGGTAAAGTGATGAAGAATGAATTTGATATTCAAATTCTTGATTTATTGGCGAGTTCTTGGCCAGACAGACCACCAGTTGAGAAAAGCTGGAACTATTGAAGGTAATATTATTTTAAAGTATGTGGCTCTTTATATTTTATTATAATATTTATCTATTGCATTATTTCTTAAAAGGATATGAAGACTGGTTTATT